>NC_086320.1:113659260-113996760 GCF_036172605.1 Pelobates fuscus | reverse complement strand
ACAAGCCCTTGGTTAGTTATAATATCCTTGATATGACCCAATAGTAAACAACATATTTAGAATCTGCTGCCAGGCCTGTCAAGACGTGTATAAGCAGCACTTTAGAGCACATCAATAGGTTTTTTAGGTTTTCCTAGATGTAACGTATCAATAAATGTTTTATGACAATTAAAGGGATACTACTTTAGCTTAATGATCACACTACTTCAGTCTAAATGTTCCATTCTTTGCTGTTTAGGGTTACATCACTTAGTTTATGTAGCCTTAGCCACACACACAGTCTCCATGAAAAAGGGTTTCATTTTACATCATAGTGTGTTGTTATCTCCTGCTCTTTAATCACACACAGGTGACTGCTGTGGGCTTTAGCAGGCACTTAATGGATCAGGATATAAGAAATTCTAAATTAAACACACTGTGAAATAACGGTCAAAAAAGTAAAAAAAAAAAAAGGTATGCAACTTTTTCAGGCAGCGTATGGGGAGGCTGCTTGAGTCACAGACAGGGGAAGTGTGGCTAGGGCCGCATAATCAAAGTGATATCGATCCTAAATGGCAGATAATTAGGCAGTGAGCCTGCAGGAGTATAGGCTGTGCACTAAAACTGTTTGATTAAGCTAAAGTTGTAATGGTGCTAAGAGTGCCCATTTAAAAATACTGGTAGCCCAAATTCATTCCATCAGAGAAACCCATCATATCTCCCATTTGCATAGTGTATTTAACTACAAAACTGTTAGTCTACCACATTATAGAACGTTTATAGAACTATTTCATTGCATTCCTGTATTTATTTTTATAATTGTGCTTTGGAGCAACTGCAGAAAATGGTAAAGGTTTCCTAAAATCATGAAAGAAAAAATACAGTTTCAAATTTGGGCAAGGAAACTATCATCAGGATTTTTCAGTTGACTTTCAGACTTGATGTCTGTTGTTCAAACAGAGTTGCTAAGAGGAATAGGTAATTTTAGAAGGCCTTACACACAATCAAAAGAAGTCCTTATGGACATATAGAAAATCCAGGCTTGTGTTTGGCTGCCTACCAATCAGAATGACGACTGTGAGTTTCATTAAAGGTCTAATGTAAATACCCTTATTTTAGTTGTTATTTCCACTTTTTCTCAGATTGGAAGTTGTTCCCAGATTGTACTATAATTGTTTTCCCTAAATTTCAGGTCAGTAAAATATGGGATTACCCGAGTTCAGAAAATGTTTAATGCACATAAAGTCTAATTCCAGTGATCCCTAGTTATTATTGTACTTCTATAATCTAGGAGCCTTGAAAGTTTCTGTAGGTTTACTCACAAAATTGAATGGCAAATGCAGATTAAAGTAACAGAATTATCAGGGAGTGGTTAGGGGTATGACGTGAAAGGATGTTTTTGACGGGGCTCTGTCTTTCTACGGCTCAAAAGGCAGCAAAATAATAATAACAAAAAATAAATAACAGTAACTAATGTAAAAAAAGTTCTTTATTTTTTGTTACTTTACCCTCTTACATTTATACACCAATTGTTAATTACAGTATAATTACTCTCCACGGTTATAGAGTGGATAGTCTCTGATTCTTTCTATTTTTCTGATTTCGTCTTATTACTTTTGCTTCTTACACTGTTCAATTTCATCTATTTCTATTAATTTATACTTATCTAGCCATACTGTATGCTTGTAGGATTTATTAAGAATAATAGCGATTATGCACATGTGTTTTAAAATATTTTTAAGTGTATCCTAATATTGTTTTATATAACTATTCTACTTTATTTGTATTATCTTTTTTTAACAATAAAGGTAGTTTTACAATTAGAACAAGCTTTTCTTGAGCTCACTAAGATTAAGGGCATCATCTCAACTCAGAGTCTTGCCAGTGGTTATGCATTGAGTGATGTACTCTGCATGTGTGCTTATAAGAACCATGGAAGGGTTGCATCCTCAATGAACCAATGCTGACTTCAGCTGTGATGCGCAGTACATCTGTCTTCTCATTAACCCTAGCAGGATGGGTTAGAGATACCCAGCCTAGTCCATGTATGTTTAAGCCATATGAACTGAATCATGCATCATTCATCAGGGCAAGGGAAGTCTTAACTAAATGTACTGCAAGGTTCAATTGGCAGGAATTACATCTGTGATAGTTTCTCTGTCCGGGAAAAGGGCGCCCCCATTACCGTCATAGTAAGTTCGAATCCACTAGTCATACCTCCACCATTGGACCTTGAGGAAGAAGTGTTGATAATATGGTTCAGTGCGTGACTCTTAACAGAGCTCTGCCCTCCAGTTCCCAGGGCCCGTATCCAAATACAGTTAGTTTTTGCAAAAGTAAGGTAAGAAAAGATACAAATGAAGAGCAAGAAGGCGCAAGGCACACGCGAGTCCACCCGGCACCCCCTCAGCTAGTAGCATGTGTGTCTCCTACATTCTCTGCATGCACCAAGCACGCATACGAATTCTCTGTGTGTTTAGCACTTCGATACAAAAGCTCCAGTTGCTTGGCTTCTGCAGTATGAATCTCTTTAACCTGCATCAACCATTGTTCTATGGTTAGGGGGTGTATCTGATTCCAGAGGGTAGGTGCAATATATTTTATATTTAGAGAGTGGCAGATCAGTTTTGTGTAATAGGACTTTCTCAATGCAAAATTGTGGGGATTTACCCAAAATCTAATCACTACTATCCTGACCTCATTCCAGTAAAGCATTATCCTAGGGCAGTTCCACTATATATGTAGGGATGACCCCTGTAATCAGCTCCCGTAAATCCTTCACGCCTGCATTGCTGAGTATGGTTCTCAGAAGTAGAAATGCCTCCTGTTTCACAAAGGACCACACACTTGAAGGGAGTCCTCCACCCAGATCCTTATTAAACGTCAATAGGGTCAATGGGCTTGACTTCGGGGCAAGTATTTTTGTTCTGGTGGGAAACCTTGTGTACACCCCTTCATGGCAATGGTGTTCCCTGATGACAGTGGCCTGTTTCAGCAGGATAATTGCAAATATTGTTCAGAAATGGTTTGAGGAACATGACAAAAAGTTCAAGGTGTTGCCTTGTCATCCAAATGTCCTAGATCTCAATCTGATCTGATGTGATGGAATAACAAATCCGATCTATGGAGATCCCACCTCACAACTTGCAGGACTTAAAGAATCTGCTTCTCATTTCTTGGTGCCAGATACCACAGGACACATTCAGAGGTCTTGTGGATTCCTTGTCTTGATGCAGCAGAGCTGATTTGGCAGCATGAGGAGGACCTACACGATATTAGGCAGGTAGTTTTAATGTTGTAGCTGATTCTTATATATATATATATATATAAAGATTTCCAACATTAAAACCAAAGCTGGAACAGTGGAACAAGAAGATCACAAATTGATGAAATGATGCAGGTTCTTGGCTAAGTTAATCTAGATCCCAATTCCAACTCATTTGTTGGCATAAACAGCTGTTTAACAGAACTGCTGAATACAAGAAAGGCTTAGTATGAGGTGTGATGGGGTAATGTGCATAAACATCAGCATAAGTATCTCATGGAAAAAGTTAATAGAGACTAATATGTTCCAAGAAGGATGTATGCATATTTTTTTTCAATACTGTGAGCATTTATATATAAGTTATATTTTTATATATTTTTTTTTTAGAAACTCCAATTTACATCAGTCATGATTTTTATTTAAACTATATTAGCTCGCGCTATGGGCAGAAATTTCCAGGGCTATTGTGCTTAGACACATTGTAGCCTTTAACCCCTTAAGGACCAAACTTCTAGAATAAAAGGGAATCATGACTTGTCACTAGTGATGTACCGAACTGTCCGCCGGCGAACAGTTCCCGGCGAACTTAGCGTGTTCGCGTTCGCTGCGGCGGGCGGACACATGCGCAGTTCGATCCGCCCCCTATTCGTCATCATTGGGCAAACTTTGACCCTGTGCCTCTCGGTCAGCAGACACATTCCAGCCAATCAGCAGCACTCCCTCCCTTCCACACCCTCCAACCTCCCTCCCAGCATCCATTTTCGATTCATTCGGAAGATGCATGCTTAGTGAGAGGAGGGAAAGTTTAGCTGTTGCTGATTAGATGGGGAAATTGATAGCTAGGCTAGGGTATTCAGTGTCCACTACAATCCTGAAGGACTCATCTGATCTCTGCTGTAAGGACAGCACCCCAAAAAGCCCTTTTTAGGGCTATAACATCAGGCTGCTTTTTTTTTTTTTTTTTTTTCCTGTGTAATGTAATTGCAGGTGCCTGCCTGCCAGCTTCTGTGTGAGGTTCACATTGGATACTGTGCCTATTTGCCCAGTGCCACCACTCATATCTGTTTTAACAATTGGTTAAGCTTTAGATTTAAAATAAATAAATTTTTTTCACTGTAATAGAAGAGCAGTTGTCTGCCTGCCAGCTTCTGTGTCAGGTTCACATTGGATACTGTGCCCACTAGCCCAGTGCCACCACTCATATCTGTTTTAACAATTGGTTAAGCTTTAGATTTTAAATAAATCATTTTTTTCACTGTAATAGAAGAGCAGTTGCCTGCCTGCCAGCTTCTGTGTGAGGTTCACATTGGATACTGTGCCCACTAGCCCAGTGCCACCACTCATATCTGTTTTAACAATTGGTTAAGCTTTAGATTTAAAATAAATAATTTTTTTTCACTGTTATAGAAGAGCAGTTGTCTGCCTGCCAGCTTCTGTGTCAGGTTGGATGCCTTGCCCATTTGCACAGTCAGTGCCACCACTCATATCTGTTTTAACAATAGCTTAAGCTTTAGATTTTAAAGAAATCATTTTTTTCACTGTAATAGAAGATCAGTTAGTTGTCTGCAAGCGTCTGGGTGTCAGGCCTACTTCAGCGTGTGCTCTGCAGACCTGTGCCAGCGTGCTTTGACAGTTGCCAATCATATCTGGTGTCTCTTTAGCGTGCTTTTACAAAGAAAAAAGGTTTCCAGTGTAAGCTAATAGCAGACAGTCAGTGTCCTTCAAGCGGCTCTGTCAGGCCTTCCTTCAGCGTGTGCCCTGCACAACCCTGCCAGCGTGCTTTGACAGTTGCCACTCATATCTTGTGTCTCTATAGCGTGCTTTTACAACCAAAATTTTGTTTCCACTGTAATAGAAGAGCAGTTGCCTGCCTGCCAGCTTCTGTGTGAGGTTCACATTGGATACTGTGCCCATGTAATGCTCAATTGTTGATAAGATGGAAACAACTGCAGATTTCTGAGTTTGATAATGTTTATTACTTTAAATAAAAAAGATAATCGAATTGAACTGTCTCTTTAATTCCTGGCAGGTTATAAACAGCAGCGGTGTTGAAGTTGTTTTAAGATAAGGTAATTTTAACACAACCAGCGAGAAGTTCCAAATTAGGATGCAGATAATTAATAAGTAGGTGTTGAAAACAAGGTTAGGAGTTGATGTGGAGCAGATAGCGAACCCCTTAGAATTAGGATGGTTATATATTAAGCGTGAGCCAATCTGGTTTACTTAACTTATGAAGGAGCGATAATCCAAATTGGTGATAGAGATTCCACAGAGAATCGAGGTTGCAGCAGGCAAGAGAATATCCAAAAACAGTCCGAGGTCGTAGGAGAGGAGAAGGAGGGTAAACGATTAAACAGTCCGGGTCCGATACACAGTAGAAGTAAATATTCAGTTTGAATTTCGCGGGAGCTTTCGAGTTGATCCAGCACTGTGGTGTTGACGCGGTCTCTCTATGAACCCTGGGAACGACCACGTCATAGGAGGGGGAGTGGCCGCGCTCCGAGAACCCGGAAGTCCACGGGTAACGAATGCCGGAAGGTCTGACAGAACCCCCCTCATAAGAAGCAGCCACCGGATGCTGTCAACGAGGTCTGGATGGGTAGCGAGCATGGTACGCATTGATAAGTCGACGAGCATGCACCGCGGAGGACGACACCCATGAGTCTTCGTCAACTCCGTAGCCCTTCCACCGGACAAGATATTGTAAGGAACCACGATGGATTCGTGAGTCGAGAATCTTCTGGACCTCGTATTCCTCTTCACCTTGTACCAGAATAGGATCAGGAGTGGTAAGAACATCCCTCATGAAAGGGTCGGAGTGGTATGGTTTAAGCAATGACACATGGAAGACTGGATGTAGTTTCATGGTAGGTGGAAGTTTCAATCTAACCACGTTTTCGTTGATGAGAGACAATATACGAAAAGGGCCAAGGAAGAGTGAACTCAGTTTCTTTGAGGGACGGTTGGTGACAATGTTTTTTGAAGAGAGCCATACTAGATCACCAACCTTGTAAGTAGGGGAAGGTCGTCTACCAGTATCGAAAAACTTTTTCTGAGCAGATGATGCATTTTTAAGGTTATCACGTAACCTGAGGAAGAGGGCAGACATGAACGAGTTATGGTTGGAGACGTATGGATTAGAAGAAGGAAGTCCTTGATCGGGGAATGAAGAAGGATGGAATCCAAAATTTGAGAAGAATGGAGTCATTTTGCTACTAGCGTGTACCGAGTTGTTGTATGAGAACTCTGCCATTGGTAACCACGTGATCCAATCATCTTGTAAATGAGAGCAATAACACCGCAAGTATTGTTCAACACATTGATTAACTCTCTCTGTTTGTCCGTTGGTTTGGGGATGATAGGCTGAAGATAATTTACGTTGAATGTTGAGGGAGGAACACATCTCATTCCATAATTTGGAGGTGAACTGTGTTCCTCTGTCTGATATGATTTCTTCAGGAAGACCATGGAGTTTCACGATGTTGTTGATGAATACTTTTGCAAGTTCAGATGAAGAGGGTAATTTCTTTAAAGGAATAAAATGGGACATCTTGGTGAAACGGTCTACCACTACCAGAATGGTGGTATGATGTTGTGAAGGAGGGAGTTCTACCAAGAAATCCATTGAGATGGACTGCCAAGGTCTTTCTGGAACAGGTAGGCTCAGTAATTGACCGAATGGTGGATGATGGTCAGATTTTGATCTCAGACAGGTTGGGCAGTTTTTGACATAAGATTCTATGGTTCTGTCCTGGCGAGGCCACCAGTAATATCTTTTAGACAGCTCCAGTGTTTTCCTTGTACCAGGATGACCAGCCAGAGGGGAATCATGAATCAAGGAGAGTATTTTATTCCTAAGCAAGGGAGGAATGTATAGCCTGTCTTTGAAGTAGTACAAACCGTCCTTTTTTGATAGATTGCCTTGTTTGGGAAGTTCAAGATCTTCTTCTTTAAGATGTTTAATATCATCAATTAATGACGAAATAATACCTATGATTTTAGGAGGTTGAGTTTCGGTTACAGGAAGATCTTGGTGAATTCTGGACAGGGCATCGGCCTTTTTGTTTCTGGATCCAGGTCTGTAAATGATTTGAAAATTGAAACGGGAAAAGAAAAGATTCCAGCGTACTTGTCTGGCAGAGAGTGTTTTGTTGGAATGAAGATATTCAAGGTTCCTGTGGTCGGTATAAACAATTACAGGAGTGCGTGTGTCTTCAAGTATGTGACGCCAGTTTTCGAATGCAGCTTTAATACTTAATAATTCTTTTTCTCCTACAGGATAATTTCGTTCAGCAGGAGACAAAGATCGTGAAAAAAAAGCTACTGGATGGAGAGGATCTTGAGGCGTTTGGTGTTGAGAGAGGACAGCCCCGATAGCTGTGTCAGAAGCATCCGTTTCCATGACGTAGAGAAAAGCAGGATTAGGTAGTTGAAGAATGGGAGCACTTGTGAATCTCCGTTTTAATTCATCAAAGGCTGCTTGAGCCTCTTCGTTCCAAGCAAAGGACCGTTTACTGCTATTGAGCAGGTTGAGGGGATGAGCAACCTTAGAGTAATTTTTAATGAACTTCCTATAGAAGTTGGCAAATCCCAGAAAACGTTGTAAGTCTTTAGTATTAGTAGGAGTAGACCAGTTGACAATGCAATCTATTTTGGAGGTATCCATACTTATTGAATGAGGGGAGATAACATATCCCAAAAAAGTGATTTCATTGACTTCAAATATACATTTTTCTGGTTTTGCGTATAATTTGTGTGTTCTTAATCTGGATAATACCCATCTCACGTGTTTTCTGTGTTCTTCAAGGTTGTTGGAGTAGATGAGAATATCATCTAAGTAAATGATGACACAAACGTCTAGGAGATCTCGGAAGATATCGTTAATGAAATGCTGAAAGGTTGCAGGGGCGTTACATAGCCCGACGGGCATGACAAGATATTCGTAAAGACCATATCGGGTTCTGAACGCCGTTTTCCATTCATCATTGGCCTTGATTCTAACAAGGTTATATGCCCCACGAAGGTCAAGTTTAGTGTAGATGGTAGCTGTTCTTAATCTTTCAATCAACTCATTGATCAGGGGAAGAGGGTAACGATTCTTGATAGTTATTTTATTTAAAGACCTGTAATCGATGATTGGCCGAATAGTCTGGTCCTTGTTTCTTACAAAAAACATGCTGGAAGCGGCTGGTGAACAGGAAGGTCTAATGAACCCCTTACGGAGGTTTTCATCTAGGTATTCCTTGAGGGTTTTTAGCTCTGATTCAGAGAGAGGATAAATATGTCCAAAAGGGATAGGAGCACCAGGAACAAGGTCAATCGGACAATCATAGGGTCGATGAGGAGGAAGTGTCTCTGCTTCCTTTTTACTGAACACATCAGCGAACTCTGAATAGCTGGAAGGTATAGTGGATTCCCTAGTAACATGCAAAATGGGGATGTGTTGTAGACATGTTCCCTGGCAATATGCAGAGTTAAACGTGAGAGAGAAAGGAGCCCATGTAATAAGTGGGTTGTGAGTCCGTAACCAGTCTATCCCTAATATTATTGGATAAAGAGGAGAATTTATGACATCAAAAACAAGAAATTCAGAATGGACATAATTAGTAGTAGTCCTTAAAGGGACAGTTTCAAGGCGAATGGGCCCCGAGGAGATTAAGGAGCCATCAATAACTCTGACAGAGACGGAATTACGTTTTTGAACACAAGGAATTTTATTTTTTGTAACAAAGGATGAGTCCAGGAACACCCCATTAGCACCGGAATCAATAATGGCCTTAGTCGTAATTCTTTCTTTGTCCCACTGTAATATGAGAGAGACAGAGGAGAAATGAGAGGTTGGTTTAGAAGGAAGTACACTCATTACAGTCGTGGTAGAACCATGCTTACCGCCTCTTGGACGTTTCAATAGGGGACAGTCTGGGACCACATGTTCTTGCGAAGCACAGTACATGCAGAGGTTCAGTTGTCTTCTTCTGGTTCTCTCTTCTGGAGTAAGAGGACTTCTCACAACCCCTATTTCCATAGGTTCAGCGGGAGTTATAGGTTTCTCCGGTGTCTTTGAAGAGGTGAAGGGTTTTTTCCATAAAGAGCTAGTGAGTGATTTCTCAGCTTTTCTTTCCCTAAGTCTTCTGTCGATACTGATTGACAGTTGAATAAGTGTATTTAGTGTAGTAGGTAGTTCAGTTCTGGAGAGCTCATCTTTGACAGCTTCAGATAACCCAATACGGAACTGGTTACGTAGTGTTATGTCATTCCACTGAGTTTCTGGTGCCCATCGTTTGAATTCAGCAATGTAATCTTCAACAGGCCGATTTCTTTGCTGCAGTGTTCTAATGGTTAAATCTGCAGTCGCTTGTTTGTTTGGGTCTTCGTAAAGGAGAGACATGGCTTCAAAGAATTCATCCAGAGAATCCAATATGGGATCATCATTCTCAAGAAAGGAATGAGCCCAGGCCATGGGTTCACCTCTCAAAAATGAAATAACAGAACAAACTTTAGATCTTTCAGTGGGATATGATCGGGGTTTTAATGCAATCAACAACTTGCAAGAATTGATGAACTCTCGGTATTGGGACCTGTCTCCAGAGAATTTTTCGGGGTTGGAGACAGCAGGGTCACTAGCCGAGTGTGTAACTGTGTGAGGAGTATGGGTTTGCAAGTCCCTTACATAAGTAAGGATTCTTTCATTGGTGATCTGTAGATCTTGCATGCCTTGAGTAAGAGTATCCACTCTTTGGTTTAATCTGGTGATTTCAGAAGTGAGATCTGCTGTATCCATTAATTAGGCTGGATCAATCTGTAATGCTCAATTGTTGATAAGATGGAAACAACTGCAGATTTCTGAGTTTGATAATGTTTATTACTTTAAATAAAAAAGATAATCGAATTGAACTGTCTCTTTAATTCCTGGCAGGTTATAAACAGCAGCGGTGTTGAAGTTGTTTTAAGATAAGGTAATTTTAACACAACCAGCGAGAAGTTCCAAATTAGGATGCAGATAATTAATAAGTAGGTGTTGAAAACAAGGTTAGGAGTTGATGTGGAGCAGATAGCGAACCCCTTAGAATTAGGATGGTTATATATTAAGCGTGAGCCAATCTGGTTTACTTAACTTATGAAGGAGCGATAATCCAAATTGGTGATAGAGATTCCACAGAGAATCGAGGTTGCAGCAGGCAAGAGAATATCCAAAAACAGTCCGAGGTCGTAGGAGAGGAGAAGGAGGGTAAACGATTAAACAGTCCGGGTCCGATACACAGTAGAAGTAAATATTCAGTTTGAATTTCGCGGGAGCTTTCGAGTTGATCCAGCACTGTGGTGTTGACGCGGTCTCTCTATGAACCCTGGGAACGACCACGTCATAGGAGGGGGAGTGGCCGCGCTCCGAGAACCCGGAAGTCCACGGGTAACGAATGCCGGAAGGTCTGACAGCCCACTAGCCCAGTGCCACCACTCATATCTGTTTTAACAATTGGTTAAGCTTTAGATTTAAAATAAATAAAAAAATTTCACTGTAATAGAAGAGCAGTTGCCTGCCTGCCAGCTTCTGTGTGAGGTTCACATTGGATACTGTGCCTACTTGCCCAGTGCCACCACTTATATCTGTTTTAACAATTGGTTAAGCTTTACATTTAAAATAAATCATTTTTTTTCACTGTAATAGAAGAGCAGTTAGTTGTCTGCAAGCGTCTGGGTGTCAGGCCTACTTCAGCGTGTGCTCTGCAGACCTGTGCCAGCGTGCTTTGACAGTTGCCAATCATATCTGGTGTCTCTTTAGCGTGCTTTTACAAAGAAAAAAGGTTTCCAGTGTAAGCTAATAGCAGACAGTCAGTGTCCTTCAAGCGGCTCTGTCAGGCCTTCCTTCAGCGTGTGCCCTGCACAACCCTGCCAGCGTACTTTGACAGTTGCCACTCATATCTTGTGTCTCTAAAGCGTGCTTTTACAACCAAAATTTTGTTTCCACTGTAATAGAAGAGCAGTTGCCTGCCTGCCAGCTTCTGTGTGAGGTTCACATTGGATACTGTGCCCACTAGCCCAGTGCCACCACTCATATCTGTTTTAACAATTGGTTAAGCTTTAGATTTTAAAGAAATCATTTTTTTTCACTGTAATAGAAGATCAGTTAGTTGTCTGCAAGCGTCTGGGTGTCAGGCCTACTTCAGCGTGTGCTCTGTAGACCTGTTCCGGCGTGCTTTGACAGTTGCCAATCATATTTGGTGTCTCTATAGCGTGCTTTTAAAACCAAAATTTGTTTTTCACTGTTATAGATTGAATAGCAGTTACTTGTCTTCAAGTGGGTGTCTCAATTGACAGAGCCTGACAGAGCCGCTTGAAGGACACTGACTGTCTGCTATTAGCTTACACTGGAAACCTTTTACAAAGAAAAAAGGTTTCCAGTGTAAGCTAATAGCAGACAGTCAGTGTCCTTCAAGCGGCTCTGTCAGGCCTTCCTTCAGCGTGTGCCCTGCACAACCCTGCCAGCGTGCTTTGACAGTTGCCACTCATATCTTGTGTCTCTATAGCGTGCTTTTACAACCAAAATTTTGTTTCCACTGTAATAGAAGAGCAGTTGCCTGCCTGCCAGCTTCTGTGTGAGGTTCACATTGGATACTGTGCCCACTAGCCCAGTGCCACCACTCATATCTGTTTTAACAATTGGTTAAGCTTTAGATTTAAAATAAATAAAAAAATTTCACTGTAATAGAAGAGCAGTTGCCTGCCTGCCAGCTTCTGTGTGAGGTTCACATTGGATACTGTGCCTACTTGCCCAGTGCCACCACTTATATCTGTTTTAACAATTGGTTAAGCTTTACATTTAAAATAAATCATTTTTTTTCACTGTAATAGAAGAGCAGTTAGTTGTCTGCAAGCGTCTGGGTGTCAGGCCTACTTCAGCGTGTGCTCTGCAGACCTGTGCCAGCGTGCTTTGACAGTTGCCAATCATATCTGGTGTCTCTTTAGCGTGCTTTTACAAAGAAAAAAGGTTTCCAGTGTAAGCTAATAGCAGACAGTCAGTGTCCTTCAAGCGGCTCTGTCAGGCCTTCCTTCAGCGTGTGCCCTGCACAACCCTGCCAGCGTACTTTGACAGTTGCCACTCATATCTTGTGTCTCTAAAGCGTGCTTTTACAACCAAAATTTTGTTTCCACTGTAATAGAAGATCAGTTAGTTGTCTGCAAGCGTCTGGGTGTCAGGCCTACTTCAGCGTGTGCTCTGTAGACCTGTTCCGGCGTGCTTTGACAGTTGCCAATCATATTTGGTGTCTCTATAGCGTGCTTTTAAAACCAAAATTTGTTTTTCACTGTTATAGATTGAATAGCAGTTACTTGTCTTCAAGCGGGTGTCTCAGGCCCACAGTGTGTGCTCTGCAGAACTGTTCCAGTGCACATTGCCAATCATATCTGGTCTCACAGTAGTTTGCACGCATAGTACCACTAATCCACAAAAAAATGACAGGCAGAGGCAGGCCACCCCGCAGGGGCCGTCGTGGTCGTGGTGCTGTGATTCCCTTTTGCCCTAGAATAATGCCCAGTTTTCAGAAGCCACGTACCCTGAACTTGAAAAGTTCTGAGGACTTAGTTGACTGGCTAACACAGGACACCCAATCTTGTACAGCCTCCGCTCGGAACCTTGACGCACCATCCTCCTCCAGCTTAGCTTCGGGCACCTCTCAAGATAGCACTCACCAGCCTGCCGCCACCACCAAAACTAGCACCACAGCCGCTTTACTTGGTATGTCAGAGGAGTTATTCACACACCCGTTTGAAGAAATGAGTGATGCGCAACCATTATTGCTAGAGGATGTAGATAACAGGGATATGTCTCAGGCAGGCAGCATTAAACACATGGAGGTACGGTGTGATGATGATGATGTTGTAACCGCTGCTGCTTCCTTTTCTGAGTTGTCAGATACAAGCGAAGCGGTTGATGATGACGATGCGTCCATGGATGTCACGTGGGTGCCCGCTCGGCAAGAAGAAGAACAGGGCAAAAGTTCAGATGGGGAGACAGAGAGGAGGAGGAGGAGACGAGTTGGAAGCGGGGGGGGTCGTCGCAAGGAGCTAGTGGCACAGTCAGACAGCATGCATCGGCACCCGGGGTCAGCCCGACAGCACGCCAATCAACGCATGCTGTGTCCACCACCAGAATGCCATCATTGCAGAGCTCAGCAGTGTGGCATTTTTTTTGTGTGTCTGCCTCTGACAACAGCGATGCCATTTGCAACCTGTGCCAAAGGAGTCGTGGGAGGTCCAACACCCACCTCGGTACAACTGCTTTGCGTAGGCACATGATCTCACATCACAAACGCCTATGGGATCAACACATGAGTACAAGCAGCACGCCTACTCTAAGCCGCCATCCTCCTCCTGGTCCAGCATCTTCAGCCACGTCAACCACTGCTGTCCTTCTTGCCCCCTCTCAACCATCCGCCACTCCGTCTCCCGCCTTGAGCAGTTCCCGCTCATCTGCCCACAGTCATGTGTTTCTGTCAAGGACATGTTTGAGCGTAAGAAGCCAATGTCACCAAGTCACCCCCTTGCCCAGCGTCTGACAGCTGGCTTGTCCGAACTATTAGCCCGCCAGCTTTTACCATACAATCTGGTTGAGTCTGAGACGTTCAAAAAATTTGTAGCTATTGGGACACCGCAGTGGAAGGTACCCGGCCGGAATTTCTTTTCACAAAAGGCAATCCCCAACTTGTACTCGATTGTGCAAAAGGAAGTCATGGCATGTCTGGCACACAGTGTTGGGGCAAGGGTCCATCTGACCACTGATACCTGGTCTGCAAAGCATGGTCAGGGCAGGTATATCACCTACACTGCGCATTGGGTAAACCTGCTGACGGCTGACAAGCAAGGAATGCGTGGCATTGCAGAGGAGTTGGTGACACCGCCACGAATTGCAGGCAGTCCTGCTGCCACCTCCTCTACTCCTCCTACTCCATCCTCTTCCATAACCTCCTCGGCTGAGTCCTCTTGTGCCGCTGCTTCTTGCTCCACATCAACGGCACCCCCCCAGCTCCCCAGGTACTATTCCACATCCCGGATACGGCAGTGTCACGCCGTCTTGGGTTTGACTTGCTTGAAAGCAGAGAGTCACACCGGACAAGCACTCCTGTCCGCCCTGAACGCACAGGTGGAAAAGTGGCTGACTCCGCAGCAACTGGATATCGGCAAAGTGGTGTGTGACAACGGAAAAAAATTGATAGCGGCATTGAAGTTGGGCAAGTTGACACATGTGCCGTGCATGGCACATGTGTGTAATCTGATCGTACAACGCTTTGTGCATAAGTACACAGGCTTACAGGACGTCCTGAAGCAGGCCAGGAAGGTGTGTGGCAATTTCAGGCATTCCTACACGGCCATGGCTCACTTTGCCGATATCCAGCGGCGAAACAACATGCCAGTGAGGCGCTTGATTTGCGACAGCCCTACACGTTGGAATTCAACACTCCTAATGTTCGACCGCCTGCTCCAACAAGAAAAAGCTGTTAATGAATATTTGTATGACCGGGGTGCTAGGACAGCCTCTGGGGAGCTGGGATTTTTTTTGCCACGTTACTGGATGCTCATGCGCAATGCCTGTAGGCTCATGCATCCTTTTGAGGAGGTGACAAACCTAGTCAGTCGCAGTTGTGTGCGTGTGTATGGCTGTCTGCCTGTGTGTGTGTGTGTGTGTGACAGGGTGAAGATTTCTTGCACATGGGTGTGACAGGGTGAAGATTTCTTGCACAGGGCGCCCAAAGGCCTAAGGCTGGCCCTGCGCATGGGTCAGTGGCTCTGCACCAGACTTCCCTCCAATTGATCAAAGTTAAAGGATTTCAAGTGGACTGATTACAATTACAGGGCCTCTAAAGAGTCCTGTATTGTTATTTGTCGTCACTACCTTCCCGCGTCGGGAGTGGGTCATTTGCGCCCCTGCTGCCTTCCTTGCATGTGGTAGCTGTTTGTCAGGGATTTGTCAATCCATATCTGCCAAGTGACCCTATGTAGGGGTAACAGTCCCTATTCTGCTCTGTGTCAGTGTGTATCATGGTCTCTGTGGACAGGGAACAGTCTCTATTCTGCTCTGTGTCAGTGTGTATCAGGGGTTTTGAGGACAGGTGTCAATCCATATCTGCCAAGTGACCCTATGTATATCTGCTGTCAGTACACAGGAAAAGTTTAAATATTTCTTGTTCTACGTTCTCTGCAACTCCACGCACCGACTCATCCAATACGTGAAGATCTGGGGTTTCTCTGACTCTCCTCAGTAGTGTATCAAACAGAGTCTGCACTGTGGTAACACGGACATCTTCAGGACATAACTCAACTATTTGCAGATAGGCAGTCTGCAGCTTCTCTTTTTCACCTGTTCTCTTCTTTCTCTTATGCGTATTCTTGTCTATATGCAGGTGGTCTCTTGCCTTTCTTTTAACCAATTCGTTCCTTCCATATGGTTTCAAAAGATCTCTGGCATCATTACTTTCAACGCAAATAACGTCATCATAGTTAGTCTCCTCATTATTCACCGGGAAGAGAGTGTTTGCACTGACTACCCACAGCATGCTCTTGCCATTTCCTACTCCACCTTCAACGACAGGGTGCAAGTCCCAAGGAGAAGGATCATTCACTTTATTATCTGTCTTTATTTCACAAGTAGTGCCTGGAACATCCTCATGGGTCACAAGATGTAAATCTGGACTAATGTCAACCCCAGGGTCTGGAAAATCATCAATTTGAAATTTTTCGAATAATCCTAGTGGGCTGCCACATTCTTCCTCCTCTGATGGTATTAAAGTTTGCAGAGATTCACTATGGGGTGGTGTCAAGCATTTTGGAGAACAATTAAGCATCTCCATCCCAATACGTTTCAGATGTCCTATCAGCTCTTCCACCCTATGCGATACTATGGGCAGGCTACCCGTGACGTCATTACTCACGGCCCTATTTCACGCGGACACTCTGTGTCAGTGTGTATCATGGTGTCTGTGGACAGGGAACAGTCTCTATTCTGCTCTGTGTCAGTGTGTATCATGGTCTCTGTGGACAGGGAACAGTCTCTATTCTGCTCTGTGTCAGTGTGTATCATGGGTTTTGAGGACAGGTGTCAATCCATATCTGCCAAGTGACCCTATGTAGGGGGAACAGTCCCTATTCTGCTCTGTGTCAGTGTGTATCATGGTCTCTGTGGACGGTGAACAGTCTCTATTCTGCTCTGTGTCAGTGTGTATCATGGTCTCTGTGGACAGGGAACAGTCTCTATTCTGCTCTGTGTCAGTGTGTATCAGGGATCATTAGGATAGGTGTCAATCCATATCTGCCAAGTGACCCTATGTAGGGGGAACAGTCCCTATTCTGCTCTGTGTCAGTGTGTATCAGGGGTTTTGAGGACAGGTGTCAATCCATATCTGCCAAGTGACCCTATGTAGGGGGAACAGTCTCTATTCTGCTCTGTGTCAGTGTGTATCAGGGCTGGGCTTTGAGGACAGGTGTCAATGTTAGGTGATTTCTGCCCTTTATGGATTAAAAGCAGACTCTGCATCAACTGTGTAATTTTCCATGGGAGTTTTGCCATGGATCCCCTCTGGCATGCCACAGTCCAGGTGTTAGTCCCCTTGAAACAACCAGAAAGAGTCCCTGTTGGTTTTAAAATTCGCCTTCCCATTGAAGTCAATGGCGGTTCGCGCGGTTCGCCGGTTCGCGAACATTTGCGGAAGATCGCGTTCGCCGTTCGCGAACCGAAAATTTCGGGTTCGCGACAACACATGTCATGTGTCCTTAAGGGGTTAAGCAACACTCCAAGCACCATAACCACTGCATCACGCTGTAGTGAGTGTTCTACTGCTTGCCCAGAGTAAGTATTCAAATCATTTAAGAACAGTTTCACAACTTATCTGGTTGTGCCTGGGGACTCCTCACTTCCCCTGGTGGCGGAAGCTTCAGAAAGGAACTTTCTTTAGTTCCCCTGAGCTAAGCCCTAGCTCATTGGCTGAGACCATAACAAACTTCCCAAATGTTAAACCCAAATGTTAAAGTAAACTGGATTGTGACCAATAAAATGATTCTCAGAGAAGCAAAGTGGACACAGGAAGCATAATAATAATAATAATAATAATAATAATAATAATAATACAATTTTATGAGCACTTATTTGAGCTACAGTTTAATGAATAAATCTCAAACACACTTGTAATCTATAAAAACAAAAATGCAAATGGATATTAGTAAAACAAATATATATACAACATTATTGAATAATTACATATTGGATTTAGTTTATTTTTTAACAAATTATATAAAAATGTTTAAATAGTTACAAAAAGTCTGCAGGATTTCTTCAGTCTTTGGGTACGATCCCTATCTCATCTCAAACAGTAAGCTGCTGGCAAAAGCATTAACTGCCTCACATATCTGAGCAAGGAGATAATTTCTAAAGTAAACTATCCGATCACCAAGAAGACAGTATGAGACCAAAGGGGAAATATCATTCCAGGAAGTGTGAAGGGAAATCGGGTGATTGACTGGCAGGGAATGTGCGGATAGAACTACAGAAATAAAGTAATTTAACTGATAAATAGTAGAGAATAAAATAGAATATTCTAAGCAACAAAAACACTCATAGGGTTACTGCACACACAAAATGGTCATGGTTCCTGGAGTCTGCATGTGCAGCATTTACATTTACGCTGCAAATACAGAGTTTAACCCCTGTGCAGCTGGAGGGGCAACTCAACCTCCAGCAGTATCCCTGGGGCATCAATAGCCAGCCCAGTCTAGCTAACGTAAACTCTATGCATATAGGATATCTGACGTCAGCACACACAGCATGCTGGTGATAGGTGCCCACGGCCACCCTCACAGTCATACATGTCCTTTCATCACCCTGCCCTCTCTGACATTCATTCCCATCCAGCAAGGGGAGTACCTAGCCTCTGTGCTGAAACAGAGATCAGTTATTATATTTATTTTTTTTTAGCTTTTTTTATATTTAATTGGAGAGTGTACTACCCTAACCAAAAACAGTGTTTTATCAAAACACTGTCTTTTGGTTGTAGTAACCATTTATTAAGCTGAAGTAGCTTTGGTGCATAGATTGACATTTTAAAAAGTTACTATAATCCACTGTAAGCAGCATAACAACTTAGTGTGACTGCAAAACCGATGGTTCAGAATGTCCCCTGCAACCACTCTCAACATACAAATTGCTGCAGCTGTAAGCCAGCCCACCAGTGCTGTCAATTTTTGACCATATTGTTCATGCAGCATTCACACAATTTTGGATTGAAATTTTTCTTCTCAGAGATAGTCCCAAGCTGCAGATATCTGCACACAACCCATTTCATAAACTGGGCTTCATGTTAACTTATATCAGCTACTCTATGGCTGCTACCAGTCTACAGAGCATAACTGTTTACAAAATAGTGATGAGTGGAATTGCTTCTGGAGTTTAAACTACATATATAATAACCACATGCTGGACAGGAGTTTATGGGATAACAGCAGACCCCATAAACAAGAATGAGAGGTTCCAGATTGATGAACCTCTCCCTGGTGAGGGTGTCTGCCTGCTACTGACACTTGTTGATCATTGAGCAAATGATACAGAAAATTTTGATATTGTCATAGGATAATTCTGTCCAACATAGGACACATGCCCAGCCTGACTCTATCAGTGGCCAGGTGTCTAGCAGTGTATTTTATGTCTCTTCCCACATGGCAATTCTCACAAACTGCTCCTGTTACAAAATGGTCCTATCGAATTGTAAACGGCGGTCTAGATCTTTATTCAATGTGTTATTTTAATATTTGTTAGAATGGGAATAGGAGAGTAATCTGCTTAGAAGTTACTGATAAAGATTGCCGGAATTCGGGATCAAGCTGTATAACTACACCTGATTTCAGACTGCACCTTGCTTCGGCTTTTATATGCTAGTAATATATTACATGCAGCTACTTTTCAAAAACAACTAATAATTGAAGAAGAAAAGTCTTCTGTTGAGAAGTGTTGCTCTTGGCCATAAACTTAATGTTATGCAGTCATAAACTTAAAAAAAAAAAAATGTGTGACTTGGAAAACTGGCATCACCAGTCTGGCTATTTTTGTTTGAAGACTGTGGTTGGCAATAGCTGTACTTAAAAAGTAAGGAAGTTAAGTCCTCTGCAAGGAAGATTTACACGTTTCTCATACAGAACTTATTCCATAAACACTAATGACTCTGGGTGGATGCTAGCAGACCTCTGGTGAGAACTGCTCTTTGACAAGGAGCAACAAGATTAAGTGTGTGCCCTTAGCCCATTGAAGGTTACAGCGTTATACCATAAACAAAACAGCAATTCCAATATTACCTATATGGCTTATACAGTAGAAGTGAGGGTTCCCAAACAGAAAATAATATAATATGGGAGATATAAGCATGCTATTGTGATTGAAATAAAATAAAATAAAAAATACACAGCAAAAAATATGACAGAATGACTAATGTGTTTGTGCTAAAAATTATTCATTATATGTTGATTAAATGCTACAAAATACAGAAATAAATGAATCCCTTAATGCCTTAATCCCTGTATGCATTTTAATGTAAACCCTGTCTACTGTTAACATTGCTGTGTAAGGACACCTCCAGTGACAGTCACTAAGACGGCCACTAGAGGTGCTTCCTGGATGTTCAGCATTTCCCCCATGCTGAGCTTTTACCATAGATATGCATTGATTAAATATATATATGAGGAGATGCTGATTGGCCAGCATGGAGTTTGGCTCCTATCCTCTTTGGCTGAGATCATCAGAATTGATGATCTCAGCCAATCCAACACTTTCCCATGGGAAAGTGTTGGATTGGCTGAGATCATCAATTCTGATGATGGCAGGGCCAGTGCTGGCAGACTTGCATGGTTCTGGAACAAAGTTTAATTTTTATCCAATATAATGAGGGGTAAAGGGGGGGAGGGGGCACCTAAAGAGTTTTTTTAACACTATAAGGTCAGAAATAGTGTTCCTTTGAATTTCCTGATTGTTTGGCCAATAAGACTACCCTACATTCAATTAATGCAATGCCGTATGGATCTAGATAATTAGTGTAAACATTTAGGCATCCTTAAAGTGCATGAATAAATGAATAGAAAGAGCAAATGTTAATAGAGAGAATTGGGTCCAGTGAGTGATCTTACGGCCATTACAAAATTCCACCTTGTTTTTGACTTCAGCAGTTTGTTAATAATGGCGTGGGCTGTTTCTAGAAGCCTGAGGCCTTTGGCAGTGCTTTCATTCTTGAAAGGCATGGAATATGTAATGTAGTTAGCAATCTTAACATGTAATGTTTTCCTTTGCTCTAGTTGGTGTTTCTGTGTAATTTACTCTCTTTTACTAAAGAGAAAGGGACATGCAGACATAGCAGCAAACAGAAGTTTTTATGCAGCATTACAGAGCAATATATGGTAAAGATATTTTCTTAGATTATATAGATATGTATGGCAGGTGATGGCAAATAACCCATCTAGTCTGCTGGCGATTGTCACCATTTATTTAAATTCCTACAACAAAACTGCTCAATTTAGGTTTATATTTGATTATGAAAGCCTCTAAGGACAGCTGTCAATTGAGTACAGCTTTTTCCAAATATTTTTATCTAATGATTTTCCTAAAATAACCCCAATAAAAGTGGAAGTTTGTTTTTGGTTCCAAAATGTCCAAGAATTTTTTTTTTATATACCGTATATACTCGAGTATAAGCCGACCCGAATATAAGCCGAGGCCCCTAATTTTACCCCAAAAAACTGGTAAAACTTATTGACTCGAGTATAAGACTAGGGTGAGAAATGCAGCAGCTACTGGTAAATTTCTAAATAAAATTAGATCCTAAAAAATATATATTAATTGAATATTTATTTACAGTGTGTGTATAATGAATGCAGTGTGTGTGTATGAATGCAGTGTGAGTGTATGAATGCAGTGTGAGTGTATGAGTGCAGCGTGTGTGTATGAGTGCAGCGTGTGTGTATGAGTGCAGCGTGTGTCTATGAATGCAGTGTGAGTGTATGAGTGCAGCGTGTGTGTATGAGTGCAGCGTGTGTGTATGAGTGCAGCGTGTGAGCGTATGAGTGCAGCGTGTGAGCGTATGAGTGCAGTGTGTGAGCGTATGAGTGCAGTGTGTGTGTGTATGAGTGCAGTGTGTGTGTGTATGAGTGCAGTGTGTGTGTATGAGTGCAGTGTGTGTGTGTGTAAGAATGCAGTGTGTGTGTGTATGAGTGCAGTGTGTGTGTGTGTGTGTGTGTGTTGCAGAGCCTTGGTGGGGGATGGGCAATTTTGTTTTTTATTATTATTTTAATATTTTTTTTATTATTTATTATTTTTATTTATTTAATTTAATTTTTTATTATTTTTGTATTATTATTTAATTTCTTTTTTTTATTATTACTAATTTTTTTTTTTTCGTCCCCCCTCCCTGCTTGAAACATGGCAGGGAGGGGGGCTCTCCTTCCCTGGTGGTCCAGCATTGGCAGTTCAGTGGGGGGCTGTGGGGGCTGTAAGAGAGTTTACTTACCTCTCCTGCAGCTCCTGTCAGCTCTCTCCTCCTCCGCGCCGTCCGTGCAGCTCCCTCTGTCAGCTCCCAGTGTAAGTCTCGCGAGAGCCGCGGCTCTCGCGAGACTTACACTGGGAGCTGACCGAGGTGCTGAACGGACGGCGCGGAGGAGGAGGAAGCTGACAGGAGCTGCAGGAGAGGTAAGTAAACTCTCTTACAGCCCCCACAGCCCCAGTCTGTATTATGGCAATGCAAATTGCCATAATACAGACTATTGACTCGAGTATAAGTCGAGTTGGAGTTTTTTAGCACAAAAAATGTGCTAAAAAACTCGGCTTATACTCGAGTATATACGGTATATATATACCGTATTTCATCTTCAACTTGCATGCCAATCCCATAATTTGTCCGACTTTGCTTTCAGAAAGTAACAAACACGAGTATAGCTTTTTTAAAAGAATTTTAAAAAAAATCTTTTTTTATGTTCATCATTCGGAGGATACAGTGTTATGGCCAATCTCTTATATCCCAAACAGAAGTTATACCCTTCCGGTGGGGTACCCATGGATTCAAACTTTTTTGAAAAGAAAGGGATAAGAACAAGCAAAATCAGGGGGAGGGGTCATCATGAGGGGATGAGGAGGGGAGATGGGCACTGGTCCACCCGACCCTCTCTCCTTAGGGGAAGTCATCCAGGGCCCCAAGTCTTCAGTCGCTTTGCCATCCCTATTAGGTGCCAACATGTTCCTGGGCACCACCTCGGTGGCCCCCCAGAGGCTTATTTATGGGCATGAATGCAGTGACCTTGGACCTGGGCCCCCGGTATTTGTAGTGTTTGAATGAAGTGTTGCAAATGTGAGTAGTGAAAGATTTGTAGAGTATTCGGTGTAGTGTTTAATGTTAAGATGGATATGGGTTTCAGTATGTTGATGTGTAGGAGAGGGTTCAGTTGTGTATATGTGTTTGTCGTCTTGTGTGTCATTGGTAGGATATTTAATCCTCTTGTGTTGGTTTGGAATAATGGGTTATGGGATACAAGGTATTTAGGAGAGAGGGCGGGCAAGAGGTCTTTGAAGTGGGCTAACTATTTACAGATCTTAATGGTTGGTGAAATGGTGGGGTGGTTGGGTATGTGTGTTGACTTTATATGGGTAACTAGCCAGGGCAGAGCTTGCAGCGGGATTTCTGTAAAAGATTGTTCTACCGTTATCCATTTTTTTGGTAGACCAATCCAGTATCCGGCCCCATGTGAACTGCAGAGTGGTACAGCTCTATATGTGGAAGGCCTGCACCACCTCTGTCTCTAGGTCTAGTAAGGGTATTGTATGCTATTCTCAGTTTTCTCTTTGCCCACATATATTGAACAAAAAGCGATTTAATTTGGCGGAAGGAGTTGGGAACATGGATTGGTACAGTGTTTAGGAGGTATAATATCTTATTATATTCATCATGATAATATTTATCCTTGCCAGCCAGCAGAAGTGGGGTTTATTCCACCTATGTAGTCGTCTTCTATTTCTTGCAGCAGGGGCGTATAGTTAGGTTCATATAGATCTGAAAAGTTTGGTGTGATCTTGAGTGCCAGGTATGTTATATGTCGGTCTGCCCATTTGGACTGAAAGTTGTTTGAATCTATTGACTGTGCTAGTGGGGGCGTTGAGGTTCAGTCTTTTGCTTTTATCTATTGATTTTAAAATGGACATATCGCTGTATATTGTTAATTCGTTCATCAGCGGGGGTAGGGATTGAAATGGATCTGTCAGGGTGAAAAGAAGATTATCCGCAAAAGCTGAGACCTTACAGGTATCTGTCTTGCCATTGAATCCCCTTATGTCGGGGTTACATCTTATTGTTTGTAGGAGTGGTTCTAGTACCAAAATGAAAAGTAGGGCTGATAGGGGTCAGCCCTGCTGGGTACCATTACGTATCTGGAAAGGTTGTGATAATTGTCTGTTGATTTTCAATCTAGCGGAGGGTGTTGATTCGTTTGAGAAGATACATGTCAACCACAGCGTTCTGAAGTCCAACAAATTCAACATCGACATAAGAAAAGACCAGTGCACCCTGTCAAATGCCTTTTCGGCATCTGTTGATAATAAGAACATGTGATTTTGAGTCGATTCACGCGGTGGATTAAATTAATGATTTCAGTGGTGTTATCTTCAGCTTCCCTCGTTAGTATAAAGCCAACTTGATCATTGTGGACTAAGTGAATGTCAGTCTTAATTTCGTCATCCGTGTATGGGCCGGTGATTTGGCTATTGATGGGGTTATGATTTTGTCGAATTTGTCTGTTAGGTAGTCGATTTTGTCTTGGGGGGTTCTGTCTGTGGATGGGAGAGTTGAAGAGTGTTTGATAGAAGACACGAAAAGCATCTGCTATGTCTGCTGTGGTATGTACCAATTTGCCCAATGGGTTTTTGATTTTTGGTATGTATGAAAGTTGTCTTTGGTTTTTAAGGGCGGTCGAAAGCATTTTACCACATCTATTTCCCTGAGAGTAAAATTTATGTTTAGTCTGATGTCTGGTGTCACATCTAAACCCAACCCCTCCCCCCTTCCCCCCCCCCTCATCCACCCCCCCCACCCCCCCCCCCTTCTTCTCCTTCCAACAATATACGAGGCTTTTTACTCATCCCCACGCGACCTATTTCTGGGACACAGTGGCGGCGGCTCGGACTGCCCCAGGGGGGCCGGACCGGGGGTACCTGACTGTGAGGATGCGCGAGCAATAGGAGAACTTTGCAGTAGATCCCAGGGAGGCGCTCCAGTGCCATCACCAAAAACTGACTACAGGGACGACTAGGACACTGACCGAACTGACCAACGACTCCACAGTATGACTCAATAGACCGACGAGAGGAAGGGAACATTACATACGCCCTGCGACACTCCAAGGCACCTCATCAGGCATCTGACTGACGGACTTCTGAAGTGGACAGACGCACCCAAACCACTCCTGTAACATGGGTGGCCACTGGAGGTTCTCCTCCAGGGGACCCTAGACTAGGACGAGGATTTGAGGGTTACACCCTTAGTGGTGCATTGTATGTGCTTGACATTCACACTCTCAATTGCTACACAATGTACTTAGCTCATCGATAAATACTCACATGTCCTCGACACTGCTCCCACTTGGGATTATGCAGGGGCCCTCAGTCATATATGTCGCATCTCACCATGACTATAAATATGAATACTACCTACTCTCCCGGCTATTAGACTTATAAACCGGGCCACCTGAAGGTGCCACGGAACGGGGGCCCTGAGACATCCCATTATTTAGCTTTCATTGAGAGGTTTTTGATGTTACTGGAACGGTATTAGCTTTTAAAGATGCATCTATCTATATTTGATTGATTGTTTACTTTGCTCGAGTTGCCTACGCTTTATTGGTTGTTGAACAGCCATATGACGCTTGTTGCATATCAGATGATTAGAAGATAAAAATGCTTACTTTCGATGTTAATTTACGAACTGATTTGCCATATATACACTGTTGTGGTGTATGACTGTGTGTTTCTGTACTCACCTGTTCGTCATAATAAAGAATTTACAAAAAAAAAAAAAAAAAAAAAATTAAATAAAATGTATGTTTAGTCCACAGAATCGTCTGTTTGGCCCCGTAGTTTAGTCATATTTTTAATTCAGTTTGGAGGTTGAGTAGGGAGTCGTATTCGTGTATGGAGAGCGAGGTTTTGTGTGAGGATTCTAGTTTTGCTATATTAGTTAATGAGTCTTTTCTAGTCAGTGATCTTTCCCTTTTTAGGCGAGAACCCCATTTTATGAGTACCCCCCAGATGACTGCTTTGTGGGCCTCCCATAGTGTAAATATGTCTGTTTCCGAAGTGTTACTTTCCTGGAAGTAGAGTTGGATTAGTTTAGAAATGTCTTGTTTTACTTTATCGTGTTGGAGGAGATGAGGGTTAAATCTCCATTGCAATGATTTGGTTGAGAGTGTTGGTATATTTAGTGTGATAGAGATTGGTTTATGGTCTGACAAAGTTATGTGCCCTATGTCAGCCGACTTAAACCAGGTGAGGGAATGGTGAGTAAGTAATATGTGAATCCTGGTGTAGGTATTGTTAGGTTTAGAGTAAGAGGTGTAATCTTTCAATTAGAAGAGGGATGACATCAGATTTTTGTGGGAGTGGCGACATTGATTGATTACCAGTGCTGCAGTAGCTAATTTTATAGCGCAAGTGCAAGATTTTTTGTTGTTGTTTTTTTTTAAAGGAGGGTTACTGTTTTTTAAAAATGTATTTACATTTATCATTTTTTCCCCTTTTTTTCTATTTTCTATTCTTCTTTTTTCTATGTGAGTCTGTAAGGTGCTGTGTGTGTGAAGGGTGCTGTGTGTGTGTGTGTGTGTGTGTGTTTGCATGTGAAGGGTGTATGGTGTAGTGTGTGTGTGTGAAGGGTGCTGTGTGTGAGGGGTGCAGTGTGTGTTTGAAGGGTGCTGCATGTGTGTGAAGGGTGCTACATGTGTGTGAGGGTTGCTGTGCATGTGTGAGGGTTGCTGTGCGTGTGTTAAGGGGCAGTGCCAGTGTGAAGAGGGCAGTGTCTGTGTGAAGGGGGCAGTGTGTGTGTGAGAATCAGTGATTGTGTAAGGGGGTGCAGTGCCTGTGTGAGGGGGGGCAGTGTGTGTGTGTGTGTGTGAGAGGGGGGCAGTGGGTGTGAGAGAGGGCAGTGCGTGTGTGAGGGGGCAGTGTGTAAGGAGACAGTCTGTGTGAGGGAGCAGTGTGTGTGTGTTTCAGGGCAGTCTGTGTGAGGGGGAAGTCTGTGTGTTTGTGAGGGAGCAGTGTGTATGGGTGTGTGTGAGGGGTGTAGTGTGTGTTTGTGTGTGAAGGGTGCATAGGGTCTATGCTGTGTGGAGGTGGGTGAGATGTAAAAATCTATCTTAATGTCTCCCCCTCCCTTCTTCTTCTTCTTCTTACCTTTTACCAGGGAGGGGGAACATAATGCGGCAAGCCCTGGTGGTCCAGTGGTGGCATTTTCACTTTAGCTCCTCCAACTGCAGGCTGACTCTCCTGCACTCCTGCGAGCACAGAACTGTATCGGAGCGTTGCCATGGTAATGCATGGCAACGCTCTGACCAGTCTGCTTGCAGGAGGAACAGAGCCTCCCAAGTCCTTCCCTCCCTCTGCTGGAATTAAGGGCCAAGGGGCTGGTGATGGAGATCTTTGATCTCCTCACCAGCCCGAGAGAGCTTTCAGCAAGGCTGGCTCTGCATGGGCCGGCAGGGGTCCACAACCATCGAGGCTCACTGGGCGTTTTCTGCAAAACCCACCACTGCCCACCTGAAATCCCAAACTGCCCACTAGTGGGCGGTAGGGACTAGGTTGACTACCCCTGGTCTAATGATTCCCTTTCATAAGCAATCTCTTTGGCAATCACCACATTTGATTTTCAAATTTTGTCCTATAAGGAATGGAAGACTGAGTGGTGCAGTGGTGATAGAGGACTCACCGCTGATTAAAAGAGGTAAGTAATAATTTTGTTTGTTTGTAGATGTGCCTGGCATCTACATAGTTAAATGTGCACTCATTAACATTAAATATTGCTATTCCTAATAGTGGAGTGTCGTTTTCAATGGGTTAAGTATTTAAATTGGTATTGCCTTGGTCAAAAAAGATATTCATGCAATAATCACACTCTAAAATTGAAACATTGAAGTATTTTAGATATTATTCCAAAGAGGATTTAGGATTGGAATTGCATAAAGCATTGATTCGTTCTTGTTCTCTAGATTTTAATTCCTTGATTGCCTTAACCATAACCGTCATTTGGCATCTTTCATCAATGCCAGTAAATACCACATTGTACATTATAGTTTATATATTGTCTATAATTATAGTATAGTATACTTTGCCAGTAAAAGAAAAAGGACTCAGCAAATACAGCATGTGGCATTATATATGTAGAAGCCAAACAAACCTTTCCCAGGGCAAAGGTTGATTTCTCATATATACTTTATTCATCA
The DNA here is from genome assembly GCF_036172605.1 of Pelobates fuscus. Lineage (NCBI taxonomy): Eukaryota > Metazoa > Chordata > Amphibia > Anura > Pelobatidae > Pelobates > Pelobates fuscus. Next base: position 113,969,027 of record NC_086320.1, on the reverse strand, counting down.
AACTAAATTATTACATAATTCTGTCATGTGATAAAGTGGCATCCTTGCAGTGTACCTGCTTTAGAGAAGTCTTTTTACTGAACAGTGAGTTAGAGAAAGTTGACAAATGACTTTGAAAAGTTACAGTGGACGACCTGTATATAAAAAAAAAGTGTAGCCATAATATACTTGTATTTTCAAGCTTGGCTACATGTCTTGTGGTTTGAAAGATGATTGACACCTCACTACAATTTATGGTTTAGTGAGCAGAGCCTAAAATTGCTATGGAGTAGAATATAGATAGTATTATATCGTAGTTAAATTCTTTCATAGTGTACTTTACTTTTTTTGTAAATATATTCTTTATTCATGGATTGTTTATAAAGTACAATTGCATCAATAAAGGAAAAAAAACTGTTCTGCATTGGCATATACAAGGTTGGTCACGCAGGACCCTGATTGCTCATATGATCACTACTGAAACTTGTAGGTCTCCAACTTTCTAGCAGTAGATTACGTCAACATGCGGTTGAAAAAAATGTATCCTAGCAATGGTTTAGGATTTCACGACTGTATCACACTTGGCAAGACATTTGAGATTGCTAAGCTTAAAGGACACTATAGGCACCAAAACACCTATAGATTGATGAAGATTGATAACCACGCCCCCTTCCGATCACTCGCGTGATGTCATTTCCAGTTCGGCATTGTCTGTGTATCTCCTGACCCGGAAATACTGTAGCGTCCATTTTTAGAAATGGGCAACTTTACCCAAAAAGGGTCTTAATGTTTATCCTGTATTCTGCAAGCTTACAGACACTTATATTAGTATAAATAATGCATAACAATGTATAAATCCCCTAAATTTATAAAATTATTTGAAAATTGAAAAATTGCAAAATACAGGAATATAACATATATATAATATAACAATATGTACTTTAAAATAAGAACCCAGCAAGGCGGAAAAAGGAAGTAGTTATAAATAAATGGAAATATATCTAAATAAAGTATAGGTTATAAAAAAATGTACATTATAAATCTAAATTTAGGCTTTGAGTTTGCCATTTTTTTATAATATGTATTTTATATATAATATATATATATCTAGGATGATGGCGACTTCTTATGTCAATATAACTGTTAGCATCTGTTGGTTTAAAAAATTTCCTTGACTTAATGGCATTTTAGTCCACATAAATAGTGAGATCTAAAAAATCAATGTGTTTAATGTTCCATCCCAAATAATTAAAATATCATCAATATAGCAATGCCAGAGCACCAAGTTCACACTATAAGGATTATGGCTCCACACATGGGATCTCTCCCAAAAATCCATAAAAATATTGGCATAAATTGGTGCCCATGGCCGTCCCTTTGATTTGCAAATAAAACATGCACCTAAAACTGAAGAAATTATGATTCAAAATAAATTGTATAGAATCTAATAAAAATTATTTAAATCTTTGTCTTTGTCTTTTTTTGAGATTATCTTCAACTGCTGTAAGTCCTATAGTGTGGTCTATCGCAGTATAAAGAGAGGAAACATCTAGAGAAGCTAGTATGTATCCTTCTTTCCACTCGATACACTCAAGTTCCTGGATCAAATGTTTCATATCTTTCAAATATGATCATAAAGCCTGAGTACATTTTTGTAGAAAGAAGTCTATATACTCTGATGATCTTGAAGTCAGTGAGTCAAAAGGCCTTCCGGGAGGTTCATTTATAGACTCTATAAACTCATTTGTAACAAATGACTAATTTGTCCTTTTACCTAACTGAGGTCCCTTTCCTTCATTTTCATCTGTAAATACTGAACAAAAATATTCATTGATGCAGTCAGCTAGACCTTTATCCTCTTCTACATACCTTCCTTCTTTTGCTTTTAATCTAACTAATCCTTGTTTTACTTTCCTTTTCTCATTTATTTATCTAAAAATGTTTTGTCCCCTTTTTTATTGACAGTGCTATTTTCTCTTCTGTGTGTGATTTGGAAGCTCTTATAACTTGCTTAGCGTCTATCTCCCTAATCTTATAGATCTGTCTATCTTCCACACTATGTTTTTTTTTTTTACAATTACCAAATGCTAACTTTTAGTTTTTTACTATTTTGCCCACTTTTGCAGAGTACCACAGTGGTTTCTTTCATTTTTTTTGTTGTTTATACTGACAAGCCTAATGCAATTTGCTGTTGTCTTCGGTAGTGCAACTTTCAAATAATCCCATTTCTATTGGAAACTGCTCCAGTCTGATAATGACTCCTTTACACATATTCTAATTTTAGAAAAGTTTGTTTCAGTTATTTAGTTATGCCATATACATATCTATAAAACAACTATTATGGTAATTTCTGCCTAGTGAATTGTCCATTTAAAGCATTCTGTCAATTCAGAGGATTTAATTTTGTATGAAATACTAATGGTAACTTCTTTGGATCTTCATTGAAATTTCAACACAATCCAAAGGTACCACAGGACAAAGTATGGGCGTATTTGTCTTATGGGCAAGTCTGAGGGTTGACAAAAAGCGACTGTGGGATTTAGAGATCCATCTGGTTCATTGCAAGATGTGATCTATGGAGGCTCCCGTGGCGTCACAGGAAAGGTTACTCAGACCATAAAGTTTTTTTTAATGCAGCACTTGCAAAGTATAATATCACAAATTGTAATTTTTTGCTTAACATGACACTAATGAACTATGATTAATGTGACCAGATATGCCATATATAATAGGGAATTTTGATGAAATGCACAGCTGCTAGTAAAGCAACAATATGACATTTTATTTATAACTCTTAAAAAAGGGAAATATTACCATCAACGATTTGGGGCATATGGATAGTGTTTCCTGCTAAATTTTGCAATCCTCCTCTACAGTATGTTACACAATTTATAGGGTTATAGGGACTACGTTGGTTTTCAACAGACATTTTAGCAACAATAGGTGTGACAAATAAACTTGCCAAATAGTGCTGATCTTGTTAAAATCATTTATTTATTATATTTAAAATATATAAACTGAGATGTCACATTATAACAACTGTACACATGCACACTACATTTTGCCATGTAAAATTTGGGAACTAGAAAAGTAGATACAAGGTGTGATAAACCACAACTATTTTAAAAAGGGGGGCAGCTACATACATATAACAAGCGTCTGAAACTGAGTGGAAGCTCAAAAGTCAAAATAGTATGTGCGCTCAGAGTAAATACAATATGAAATGCGTAATAAATTTATTGAGTAATAACTCATATAAAATCACTTTATACAAATAAATCCATATAAATTAATCAATCAAGACATACAATAATAGGATAATAAAAATAAAACATAGAAATAAAACCTGAACCCACTGTTTACAACAATGCACAAATGAACTCTATATTATAGATACATTTTATGCATAGTGTAAAGAGTATCAACCGGCTGCCTAATAGATGATACAACGATAAAAAGAAAAATAGTTACAATATATACAAAACAAGTGTGAACAAGTATAGTCAAACACTCAAATATGTAGTATGAAAAATAATAAATACATTAAATACCTGCCTCGGTGTGGGCCCCCCACCGAGGTGTATATATCATGAGAATCCGTACTGGGAAAAAAAAAAAAGTTAAATGAAGATTGAGTGATGAAAATTGTAAAAAATTGCAGAGAGTTCGAAGTAGCAGACCTCCGTTAGATGGCAATAAAGGAGGCCGCGGTCGGGATCTTCGAAAAAGACCGCGGTGTAGATATAACGGACCACCCACAGGTACAGCTGATGCGATGCAAACGAGCTGGAGACTGATACCGCGGTCGGAGCCTTCACAAAAGACCGCGGTATAGAGGAAAGAAAGCAGCGGTCAGCAAGGACCGAAAAACCCTCCTTTCAGAGGTCCTGAGCAGGATACACTAAAGGACTCTCTTGAAAAAAATTAAAAATAAAACAATAACTGAAAAATGAGGATAAAATAAAATAAAAAGTCGGAAGCCGGGGAAACAGCAGGTCCAGAAGTAAACTACAGCCACATCTACGCGTTTCGTCCCACCCACGGGACTTTATCAAGACTAAGTAGCTGCAGAACTGGATTTAAATACCCTCAGCAATTAAGTAAAGTAATTAAACATTAAGGGAAAACACCCTAATTCAGGGAAATTGGTCAAATACATTTAACCAGATAACTGCAGTTTATATGCATATGTGTGTGAAAAAGCAATCTATAGAAACCTATGAAGTATATAATCTATGAAAGTTAAGCACCATAATATAAATAGTTAGATAGGAATATTGACAAGAAATATGAAATACGAAAATCCAAAGATATATGAAATTCAACCACGAGAATTCAATTACATAATCATTTCCATTTTCATTTAAAGGGACAGACTTGATTAATATAAAGACTCTTAATCGAAATGGGAATATCAATCCCAGTGACCAGAAACCATACATAAACTTATGGTAAAAGTATATACCTTGTGGGGAAAACAACCCCCCAAAAATATTATTATACATGGGGCAAATTGGACCAAAGGTCGGTATAGATATAATAGACACCCCATTAGACAGAGGAGTAGGTTAGACTATAATAACAATAGACACCCCATTAGACAAGGGAGTAAATAAGACTATAATACTTAGAACAGCTCCAACTCTTCATTTAAGCCATTCGGTGTCATAGAATTAAGCCTAAAAATCCAAAGTGACTCATATTTAATCAATTCCCTTTTCCTTAAAGCCCCATCTTGCTGGTGGGGAATATGTACTATCCCCATAAGTTGGATACCAGATGGATTTTTCCTGTGGAAAATGGCAAAGTGACGGGCTACTGAGGACCTATTGTCATTACGTATAATAGCTGTCCTATGTTCATTTCAGGGGTCTTGTGGTTTGGCCTACATATTGACGCCCACACGGACAAATTAGAAGGTATACCACAAAGGTGGTATTACAGGAGATATCAGATTGAACTGAAAAAATAGCATCGGAATTGTTAAAGGGGCTAAACGTAGAACTCTGTACACAAATATAGTTACATGTAAGGCATTTGGTATGCCCACAACGTTTGTTAGATAAACCATCTTTATGAACCACTTCATGTTTCTCAGTGGAATGATGAAGCTTGGAGGGAGCTAAGATGTTCTTTAAACTTGGGGCCTTTCTAAATGTAACTTTTGGAGTTGCCGAAATACAGAAAGAAAGCCATGGGTCCTTGATTAAAATAGGCCAGTATGTATAAAGGATATTAATAATATCATCATAACCCTTGTTGAACATGGTGGAGAAAATAGGTGAAGAACCTTTTCCAGGGGCGGACTGAGAACCCTCAGGGCCCCCGGGCAAAATAAATCAAGGGCCCCCTTACAGGCCCCACCCATACTCCGCAGCAAGCGCCACCCATGTCCCGCCTCCATGTCCCGCCTCCAGCCACACCCTACACAATCTTTAGACACACGGAACAAAAGTGCAATAATCCCTTCAAGGCCCCAGTAGAGACTACAATTGAGGGCTAATGGGCCATGGAGGGGGGTCTTTCTAGCAGAGGCTATCTCAGTGTCCTTTAGAGAGTGTGTTAGAAAGAATCCCCTCCAGGCCCTATTAGAGACTACAATGGAGTCTAATAGGCTTGGAAGGGGGTCTTTCTAACAGAGGCCATCTCAGTGTCCCTGCTGGAAACAGTCGCCTCCAGGCCCCAGTAGAGACTACAATTGAGGGCTAATGGGCCATGGAGGGGGGGAGAATTCTAGCAGAGGCTATCTCAGTGTCCTTTAGAGAGTGTGTTAGAAAGAATTTCCTCCAGGTCCCATTAGAGACTACAATGGAGTCTAATGGGGCCTGGAGGGGGGTCTCTCCAACACTCTGGTTCCTATTCACAATATAGCAACACAACATAGCTGATACCTAGGCCAAGTTGGCTCCTCTTACCTTAATTACTGTTGCTGGCTGGCAGTCTGTGGGCTTGCTGGAAGGCTGTGGGCTTACTGGCTGCGGCTGGCAGGCTGTGGGCTTGCTGGCAGGCTGTGGGCTTGCTGGCTACTGCCGGCAGGCTGTGGGCTTGCTGGCTGCGGCTGGCAGGCTGTGGGCTTGCTGGAAGGCTGTGGGCTTGCTGGAAGGCTGTGGGCTTACTGGCTACGGCTGGCAGGCTGTGGGCTTGCTGGCAGGCTGTGGGCTTACTGGCTACTGCCAGCAGGCTGTGGGCTTGCTGGCTGCGGCTGGCAGGCTGTGGGCTTGCTGGCTGCGGCTGGCAGGCTGTGGCTTGCTGGCTGCGGTTGGCAGGCTGTGGGGTTGCTGGCTTTAAGCCTAACTGGTGGCCTGTAGGCTGGCTGGCTGTCTACTGGCCAGCCTGTGGGCTGGCTGGCCTGTGGGTTGGCTGGCTTGCTGGCTACTGGGGCACTCGTAGATTATTTAAAGAAATAATCCATGCACAATAACCACTACTACTCTGTGTAGTCGTTATGGTGCCAGGAGGGCCGGGCCCCCCTCTCAGAGTAAGTAGTCAAACCGTTTAAGAACAGTTTGACAACTTACCTGGGGTCTGCTGGGATATGAGGCTGTAGTAGGGTATAGGAGCAGTGGTGCAATGTGTAAGGGGTGCAGTCTGTGTGAAAGGTTCAGTGTGTGTGAGGGGGTGTAGTGTGTGAATGTGTAGGGTGTGTGGGGCAATGTGTGTACGAGGGGGCTGTGTATGTGTGTGGCAATGTTAGTATGGGGGGCTGTGTGTGTATGTGTGGGCAGTGTATGTGTGTGTGTGTGAGGCAATGTGTGTAAATGTGTATGGTGTGTGTGGGGGCAGTGTGTGTGTATGGTGTGTGTGGGGGCAGTGTGTGTGTATGGGGGGCAGTGTGTGAATGTGTATGGTGTGGGGGCAGTGTGTTTATGGGGCTAAAGTTCACTCTCACCACTGCGACCACCAGGAATACCTGGTGGTCACAGTGTTGAGAGTGAACTCTAGCCCGTAGCTCCAGGGCTAGAGTTTACTCTTGCAAGAGCCGTAACGTTGCCGTGGTAACCGCGGCAACGATCTGTGCTCGCGCAAGAAGGACCCAGAGGAGCTGCAGGCTGAGCTCCCGGGTCCTCTCTTCCTTCCTCCCCTGCCGGCTGCCCGCACGGTGCCTGCGGACAGGGGAGGGGGCAATTGCCCTCCTCTTACTCCCCCCTCCCCCTCTTCTTACCCCCCCTCCCCCTCTTCTTACCCCCTTCTTACTCCCACTCTCTTCTTACCCCCATTCTTACTCTCCCCTCTTCTTACTCCCCCCTCCCCCTCTCCTTACTCCCCCTTCTTACTCTCCCCATCTTCTTACTCCCCCTCCCCCTCTTCTTACTCCCACCTCTTCTTACTCCTCCCTCTTCTTACTCCCCCCTCTTCTTACCCCCTCCCCCCTCTTCTTACCCCCTCCCCCCTCTTCTTACCCCCCTCCCCCCTCTTCTTACTCCCCCTTCCTCTTTTTACTCCCCCCTCCCCTCTTCTTACCCCCTTTACTCCCCCCTCTCTTCTTAATCTCCCCTCTTCTTACCCCCTCTTCTTACTCTCCCCTCCCCCTCTTCTTACTCCCCCCTTCCTCTTTTACTCCCCCTCCCCTCTTCTTACTCCCCCCTCCCTTCTTACCCCCTCTCCCTCTTCTTACCCCTCCCTCTTCTTACCCCCCCTCCCTCTTCTTACCCCCTCTCTTCTTACCCCCCTCCCTCTCTCTTTTTACCCCCCCTACTCCCCTCTCTCTTTTTACCCCCCTCCCTCTCTCTTTTAACCCCTCCTCTCTCTTTTAACCCCCCTCCCTCTTTTAACCCCCCCTCCCTCTTTTAACCCCCCCTCCCTCTTTTAAACCCCCTCCCTCTCTTTTAACCCCCCTCCCTCTCTCTTTTAACCCATCTCTTTTAACAACCCCCCCTCTCTTTTAACCCCCCCTCCCTCTCTCTTTTAACCCCCCTCCCTCTCTCTTTTTACCCCCCCTCCCTCTCTCTTTTAACCCCCCCTCCCTCTCTCTTTTAACCCCCCTCCCTCTCTCTTTTAACCCCCCCTCCCTCTCTCTTTTAACCCCCCCTCCCTCTCTCTTTTAACCCCCCCTCCCTCTCTCTTTTAACCCCCCCTCTCTCTTTTAACTCCCCCCCCCTCTCTCTCTTTTAACTCCCCCCCTCTCTCTTTTAACTCCCCCCCCCCCCCTCCCTCCCCTCCCTCCCTCTCTCTTTTTACCCCCTCCCCGTAGCGTGGCCGAGAGGCTCTGCGTCCGCGGTGCCGACCGGATTGATAGGAAGGTGCACACACACTGAGTGTGCACCTTCCTGTCAGTCCGGCCGGGTACAGGAAACAGAAACTCCTGTTCCGCGCGGAACAGGAGTTTCTGTTTCCTGTACCCGGCCGGACTGACAGGAAGGTGCACACTCAGTGTGTGTGCACCTTCCTATAACTCCGGCCGGCACCGCGGACGCAGAGCAGCTCGGCCACGCTACGGGGAGGGGAGGTGAGAAGCTGCAGCCGCCTGAGCGCTCTTAAGAGAGCGCTCAGGCGGCTGCAGCATTTAAAGGGGCGGCCGGGCCCCCTGATGGCGGGCCCCCCTCCCGGCCGGGCCCTCGGACCATGTCCGAAGTGCCCGACCGGTCAGTCCGCCCCTGACCTTTTCCCACCTCTTTGGTGCTAATATTGTACTTAGATCTTTTTAATGTGGAGACATGAGGTTTACCCAATAATTCAAGAATCGTATAATGCTCATTGGTGTATGATTCATGTTCCCCATAAGTCAAAGGAATTGTCAGGGTCGGGTTGGAAAGACTCGAAGTTTGAAACTTAGGCCAAAAATTATGGTCTGAATTGTGCCCTTTCAGATAGGCCCTTAGGATCTTGTCAGGTGGATAAGATTTTTCTAGAAAACGCTGACAAAGTCTAAGGGACTCTTTCTCATAGTCTGACACGAACGTACAATTTCGTTTGATTCTAGCAAACTGCCCTCCAGGAATATTTTGAATCCATGTGGGGTGATGGCCACTATTGGCATGCAGATACCCATTCACATCTATGCTCTTTAGGTATGTTTTGGTGGTAATACGACCTTCAGAACCCGTAAGAGACAAATCCAAAAAATCAATCTTAGATTTGTGTTTCTTATATGTAAAAGAAAGACCCCACAGATTGCTATTGATATAAGACATAAAGTCTTCCACTTCATTCCAGTCACCCCTCCAAACAATAAGAATGTCATCGATAAACCTGCGATAGAGGGCGAGTCGCTCCATCCAATGCGGATCAGAGAGTTTCATAGATTGTTCCCAACAACCCATGAACAAATTGGCATAGGATGGAGCGAAACTCGCCCCCATCGCGTTACCTCTGGTTTGAACAAAAAACTGGTCGTTAAACTCAAAATAATTATGTGTTAACATAAAATCCGTAAATCTAATAATATATTCGGCCTGCTTGGCTGGGAGGAGAGGGTCCGATCTTAAGTATGATGAAATGGCCTTAAGGCCCAATGAGTGGTCAATATTAGAGTAGAGTGCTGCTACATCGATTGTTAGCCCGCAATACTGTTCTAACCATTCCACCTCCTTAACAATAGATAACACATGTCCAGTGTCCTTCAAAAAAGAGGGCAGATGGGGTACATATCTCTGTAGGTGGAAATCAACCCACTTAGAGATGGGGGATATGAGCGAACCCATACCCGATATAATGGGGCGACCTGGAGGGCTGGTGAGAGATTTGTGCATCTTGGGGAGATAGTAAAAATTCGGGATCTCACCTTTAGCTGAGAGGAAAAAACTTTTCTCTTTTTTATCAATAGCACCATTCAGAAATGCCTGTTCTATGAGATCTCTTAGATCACTCCTAAAACGCGGAGTAGGGTCACATGTAAGAACCTCATAATAATCTTTATTGCTTAAAATTCGATCTGCTTCTTTTAGATAGTCCCCTTTAGTCCCCTTTGTCCAACAGGACAATACCCCCTCCCTTGTCGGCTCCTTTGATAATTAGTTTATGATTATTTTTCAAAGTGGTAATAGCTGTTAATTCCGATTTCTCCAAATTATTGCAGACCCTTGCTTTTTTCTTTTTAAAAGTATTGCAGAGGACCCTCAACTCCTTTAAGACCAACTCATAAAATAGTTGAATATATGGACCTTTGTCTGCCTGGGGATAGAATGAAGAAGGAGGTTTGAGTCCAGAAGGAATATTGGACTCTAACATACTCAACAGATCCTCATTCGGATCTGGAAAATCTTGTTCCTCCAAAAGTGAAATCAGATTATAAAAAATAATTTTATCTTGTGGGGTGTTAAGGAATTTGGGACAATCCTCCAAACCCTTTGATCCCCTGAGGTTAAAGGATCTAACAACAGTGAGTTTCTTCACAAAATGGTTAAGGTCTTTAACCCCTTAAGGACCAAACTTCTGGAATAAAAGGGAATCATGACATGTCACACATGTCATGTGTCCTTAAGGGGTTAAACAAATCAATTATATTCGGTAGTCTATCTGGAGCATATTTCAGACCTCTATTTAATAAGGACATCTCTCCAGCATTGAGAGTGTATGTTGACAAATTAAATAAACCTTTTATCAAAGGCATCTCATTTTGGCCGGGCTGTTTGCCCCCTCCTCTTGTTCCTCTGTGGGTACCCCCCTCCTTTTGTTAGATGAATTTCGGAATAGAGGAAAATTCTTCTCCTCCATTCTCCGAGGGGGGACTAACTCCAAAAAATCCTCTGATATGGTGCTGACCTGTTTCTTTTTATAATTGGGGGGTAACTGTTTTGGTTTCGCCCCTAGGTCTTTGGTTTTGTCGATCCTACTTGTAGTCTCATCCTCTCCAATACTACTACCGGGATCATTCCCCAAAGGGGTATATTTAGAGGTATATGATTCTTTCTTGTCCCTAGATAGTGGGAGTGTATTTCTCCTATTGGGGACAGATTGTACCCTATAGGTAGTAGATGGAGACTTTACTTAATTGCTGAGGGTATTTAAATCCAGTTCTGTCTGCAGGTACTTAGTCTTGATAAAGTCCCGTGGGTGGGACGAAACGCGTAGATGTGGCTGTAGTTTACTTCTGGACCTGCTGTTTCCCCGGCTTCCGACTTTTTATTTTATTTTATCCTCATTTTTCAGTTATTGTTTTATTTTTAATTTTTTTCAAGAGAGTCCTTTAGTGTATCCTGCTCAGGACCTCTGAAAGGAGGGTTTTTCGGTCCTTGCTGACCGCTGCTTTCTTTCCTCTATACCGCGGTCTTTTGTGAAGGCTCCGACCGCGGTATCAGTCTCCAGCTCGTTTGCATCGCATCAGCTGTACCTGTGGGTGGTCCGTTATATCTACACCGCGGTCTTTTTCGAAGATCCCGACCGCGGCCTCCTTTATTGCCATCTAACGGAGGTCTGCTACTTCGAACTCTCTGCAATTTTCATCACTCAATCTTCATTTAACTTTTTTTTTTTTCCCAGTACGGATTCTCATGATATATACCTCGGTGGGGGGCCCACACCGAGGCAGGTATTTAATGTATTTATTATTTTTCATACTACATATTTGAGTGTTTGACTATACTTGTTCACACTTGTTTTGTATATATTGTAACTATTTTTCTTTTTATCGTTGTATCATCTATTAGGCAGCCGGTTGATACTCTTTACACTATGCATAAAATGTATCTATAATATAGAGTTCATTTGTGCATTGTTGTAAACAGTGGGTTCAGGTTTTATTTCTATGTTTTATTTTTATTATCCTATTATTGTATGTCTTGATTGATTAATTTATATGGATTTATTTGTATAAAGTGATTTTATATGAGTTATTACTCAATAAATTTATTACGCATTTCATATTGTATTTACTCTGTGCGCACATATTATGTAAAATTTGGGACAAAATATCTGACTTGTATGAAATCTCCATTTTAACAGAATCGGATGCATATTTATTTTTGCCAACTCTGCTAGTTTGGCCCAGATATTTTGAGTGATGATATTATAATTCTATACTGTACACTATACAGAAGACTATTAGATTCATATCATATGCTTACAGTCCACTTCTACCAGGAACCACTGATAATTGTCAATAGCCCTCGCAACCAGCATGCTATATGGCAGTGATGGCGAACCTATGGCACGCGAGCCAAAGGTGGCATGCCGGGCCCTTTCTGTGGGCACACGGCCAAAGGTTCGCCATTAATGCAAAGTAGGCACCTGCCTGCCCAAAACGGCAGGCGCCTACTCTGCTTCCGGGTCGGGAGGCAGGGGGAGGGATCTATGAAGCAGCTCCCCACATCGCGCGGGAGGACAGGGGAGCTGCTTCACAGATCCCTACCCCTGCCTTCCGACCCGGAAGCAGTACTTACTACCACCGGACCACCAGGGATGGCTGTGTCCCCCCCACCTCCTTCATTAAAGGTAAGCAGGAGGGGGGGGATACAGATTTAGCATACTTTTATTTATTAATTTTTATCCACCCCTCCCCCCACACAGCACCCCTACCCACACAGCACCCCTACCCCCAACACACACATAGCACCCTTACCCCAACACACACACAGCACCCCTACCCCCAACACACACACAATCAAAGACCCTGGTGTGCATTCCATTTTCCTGGATATATATATATATATATATATATATATATATAGATAGATAGATATATGTCATATTTTTACATAATTAAGTAATTTTATTAACTACAATTTGCAGGACCTGCCTGATAACCAAGGCAGAAAGTCCAGAGAATTTCATTTGCTAGCACTATATTTACCCTGTTAACTTTCCAAGACACCATAAAACCTGTACATGGGAGTACTGTTTTACTCGGGAGACTTCGCTGAACACAAAGATTAGTGTTTCAAAACAGTAAAATGTATTACAACGATATCATCAGTGAAAGTGACGTGGTTTTTTTTTATTTTTCACACACAAACGGCACTTACACTGACAATATAATTGTTGTGATACGTTTTACGGTTTAATGGTGTTTTCAAAAGTTACAGAGTCAAATATAAGGCTTGTGTTTCAGTTTTTTCACATTGAAATTCACTAGATTGGTTACGCTGCCTTTGAGAGCGTATAGTAGCCCAGAAATGAGAATTACCCCCATAGTTAGCACTTGCAAGGCACAGAACATGGCTTTAGCTGTATTCCATCAGTAGATGGTGGGTAGTATATGGTATGAAAACACAAAATACATGAGTAGGTTAGTAGTCCTGGGTAAAGTGTAAGCATGTCAGTTCTACTATGTCTATTCGGCAGCCGCGTTTTCCAGCCAGTCATAACACAGTGTGTGGGTCATCCGATCCCTGTGCGCTGCTGGGTAAGGGAGCGTTCAGTGGGATTCAGTGGGTCTGCTGTGCAGCTCCTCGCAGGCATGGTGCCTCCTTGGCCCTGGGTCAGTGTGAGGGCTGGTACTTTTCAGGACCAGGATCTTTTCTGACGGATGGGTGCGTTGGGCCTTATATCGGTCGGGCATGTGTCTCCGCGTGGTTCCTACGGCCCTCCACTTATGTGGCCGGTACCTGTGGGTTTGTCCCCTCTGTGCCCTCTGTCCAGGCGGGCGTTTCATGGGAGTTGCAGAGGTATAGGTCACCTTGGAGCCCTTCAGAGGTTTCCCAAGCCTCCTTGTGCTGCAGGCTTGTGCTTTATTTGGGTCGGGGGTGTATATGACCCTGACTGGTCACATGCGGGCCATTAACTTAGCCCAGAACCGGTCAAAGATTTCCTCTAGGGAGTCTCTCGCTTTAAGTATGTGAATGGGTGTTACAGACTGTTGCTGCATGCCACGAGTTTTGCAGTCGCTTGTGTCCGCCATTTTGGAGGCCCTCACCTCCAGTCTGTTGGTGTCGGCTGTCGGCTCCGACTGCAGGTGTGTAGCAGGGCCAGCTCCGTGTGGCGGGGACCGGGATATCTCCCCCGGTCCATAGGGGGGGGATGCTTGGTGCCTGCCTGTGGCCCGGTGTGGCGAGCGGGAAGTGGCCTTCTTCCCAGCCCGTCGGTCCCGTATGCCCCAGTCCGCCGTCTCGGTTCTCAGGCATTCTGGGTGACAAGTCGGGTGTGTGCTGGGTTCCCCAAGCTACACAGCCGCAGTATGCAGGTCCTTCTGCGTTTCACCCCCAGATTTTAGGCTGAGTGTTCCGATCGGCGGGAGCTCAAGCAGAGCATGTCTTACTCGCTTGCTTGTCTGGCTCCGCCCCCCGGTTTTTGGGTTTTTTTTTCGTTCAAATGCCTAAACATGATATAATAATCCTTGAGCTCTGCCAAATCCAGAACTGGCAGCGATTGGCTATTTGAGACAGATAACCTTAATCTTTGTGTCATCAGCTTTAAACTTGTTGATTTGCCTGTTCAAGCACACATTATGTATGGAGAGGAGTTGACTAGCAGATTTAAAAGCTCTTTGTACACAGCCTCAGTTCTGTTCAGAGAGGGCTTTTAAGTACTTGTGTTTCTGTTATGTCCCAGAACTACTATTCCCAGAAACCTTTTCTAAAGACAAGTACACCTGTGTAGGGAGCTGTGACTTCATGTTTGCAAGTACAGTAACCAGAATGGGGTGAAATTCAGGAGACATAGTTAAGATTCAGATTGTTATAAAGCATGTATTTATTTATTTAGCAAAATCTATATAAAATGATGAGTATGAAAAATCCAGTGAATTATGTAGTCCAACGACAGCATGTCAAAGGATTACAACATTTAAAAAAGGGGAACTACAGACAAAGTCACAACCACCAGAGAAACTTAAAGGGACACTATAGTCACCCAGACCACTTCAGCTCAATGAAGTGGTCTGGGTGCCAGGTCCCTCAGGTTTTAACCCTTCAGATGCAAACATAGCAGTTTCACAGAAACTGCTATGTTTACATTTGGGGTTAATCCAGCCTCTAGTGGCTGTCTTCCGGACAGCCACCAGAGGCGCATCTGCGACACTGGAGTCCTGTTCTGAGTGTAACCTGTCCCGTGAAACTGCTGTATGGTCTTGCCCACCATGCTGCAGTTCAGTTTCAGGGTCTTGGCAATCTGACAGCAACAATTCTTTGCCATGAGGTGCCATGGTGAACTTCCAGTGACCAGTATGAGGGAGTCTGAGAGCGATAACACCAAATTTAACACACCTGTTCCCCATTCACACCTGAGACCTTGTAACACTAACAAGTCACATGACACTGGGGAGGGAAAATGGCTAACTGGGCCCAATTTGGACATTTCACAAATTGTGAGGGGTGTACTCACTTTTGTGAGATACTGTATGTGTGTGTGTGTAAATATATATATATATATATATATATATATATATATATACATATACACACACATACAGTTGCAGTTGTAATCAAAATTATTCAACCCCCATTGAAAGTCAGGTTTATTGTCAAAATGTACAGACTTTCAGCTATTTGCAATGAACAAAATAAACAAAAACAATTGAAATAGCTCATCACAATGAATGCTTCAATTTGTTTCCCCAAATTCAACTGAAAATGCAACTTATAATGACTTCACCCGTTTTAAAATTATTCAACCGCCATGAATAGAATCCCTCACAACAGCCCAAATATGCATAACAGTTGTTGTCTCAGGCACACCTGATGCAACTAATCCAGGGCTTCATCGGGTGTGCTTGAGTTGGAACACTTGAAATACCTGGACACTTGGAACACTTGAAATACCTGGACTGGCTAGGGGTTTGGTGAGTGTCATGTTTGACTGGATGCTAGAATTATGGCTAATTTAAAATAATGGTCCACAAAGTTAAGAGAAGAGATCGTCGCCCTTCAAAAACAAGGAACAGAATACAAAAAGATAGTGATGGCACTGAATGTTCCTAGAGACACTGTTGGAAGCATAGTTCGCAAGTTTAACGTTGAAAGAACAGTGGTTACACTACCTGGACGTGACAGAAAAAGAAAGCTATCAATGGTTGCAATTAGATTTCTGAAAAGGCGGCTTGTGAAAAAAAACCTTGAGTGACTGCAAAAGAACTGCAGCAAAACTTGGTGGCAACAGGCTCTGAGGCTTCAGTGAGCATAGTAAGGCGTGTATTAAACACAGAATGTTTCCATTACAGATCTCCAAGATGTAAACTTCTACTAACCCAAAACTACAAGAAAATTGCCTCTAATATGCTCAAAATCATATAAATTAGCCACAAAAGTTTTAGGATTCTGTTCTGTGGAGCACTGAAACAAAACTGGAACTTTTCAGACCAATATATCAGTGGTATGTCTAGGAGAAGAAGAATGAAGCATACGCTGAGAAGAGCACTCTGCCTACAGTTAAGCATGCTGGTGGCTTGGTCATGCTCTGGGGTTGCTTTGCATCCTCTGGCACTGGAAAACTGCAACATGTGGAAGGCAAGATTGCTTTATTGAAGTACAGGTACTCCTCACTTAGCGACCAGGTTCCGTTCCTACGACCCAGTCATAGAACGAATTGGACGGTAAGTGAGGAGTTAAGCGATTCCCTGCACTGGTGCGCTTGTCTATGTTCGGGGAAATTTCCACTAGAGCAGGGCATCCCTCTAATCTATCTTCGGGCAAATTTCCCTGAACATAGATTTAAGGGATTCCCTGCTCTGGTGCGCATGTCTGTGTTCAGGGACATTTCCCCGAACATAGACGAACACACAAGAGCAGGGTGTGAAGAAACGACACTTTTTTTTCGTTAACTGTGATTTTCCTCGTTTGGTAGATAAAACTACAGAACACCAACCACACCCCTGGCTCATTAATTACAAAGAAAACTGCAGATTAAGTGCTCTCTCTGTGTGGCCGTCGTTCGTATGGCCGAACGCCACGTGCTGGAGAAAACGGTGGCCATCGTGTCGCCTGAAAAGAAGTAGCGAGACTCGAGTGTCTGGAACTAAAATTGGACACTCAAATTCCTGAACGCCGTTCAACTTCGCGAACGCCTGCTTCATTTCACTGACCGGCCATGAGTGAGCGCTATTCGGTAGGTTTGTTCCCACGAACTAGGGGAACAAACACTACCCATGAGCCAGGGGAACAGTTTGTGGATATGTTCGGTTTTAAAGGGCAATACATCCCAGGGGCCATAGTCACATGGCAGGAGGCTGGCAATCAGTCTTCTCCAATGCCTAGTGGCGAGGTCGGTTTCACCACAGAGACTACTTATGTTTGTGATGGTTTTGAGCAGGCTAAGTATGGTGGGACTAACTATGATGGTGTTTGTCTTTGTGTGATAGTAATAAATTGTCTGCATGTGATGGGACTGCTTGTGGGTGATGGTAAAATACTACAGACATGCCAAAGCTTTCCATGATGATGTTGCGAATCCTCTTTCTACCCAACATTAGTGAATTTCTCTGAGTCACATCCAGGTGCCAAAGTTGGCCAAACTTTCCACATTAAGCACAGCTGTAGGATATGTTATAATCTGAATCCAGGATCCAATGTGGAGACACTGTGGGTAAAATGATAAAATGTAGAACTGCAGTGGGCCTAGTACCCCATCATGTAAATATTCATCTGTGCAGTCTGTGACCTGTATAAAGGTTTGTGAATCCTAGACCAATACAAACTAAAATTACTTGTTTTATTCTCATGCACACCATATGTAATCCTGCGTACATATATATTATTTACTCAAAAGCTTCACTTACTGTGTCAGTCGTAATTACACTGTCTGGAGTGTCCACTCCACTCACTCCCTAGTCCTTCTGCAATCTCCAGGCAAGGTAAGGTGTGGCTGCACTGTGTCCACTTGCTTCTACCCCCCTTCCATCCATGTCTGTTCTTCACCCCTGTCATCAATGTCTCTTTCTAACCCTCTTTCATTCTTGTCCCTGTTCCCTTCCATGTCTCCCCCATGCTCCCATCCATTCATGTATTTCCTGCTCCATGTCCACCCTACATCCATACCCTCCCCCCCCCCCCATCCATGTCTCAGGATCTACCTTTGGTTGGATCTCAGTTTATTTTTGCTCAAACCATATCAGCACACAGCAAAACCAGTCATAAATGCAACGTCATGAGCCTGTCATTTACCCCCTTAGGAAGTCCAGCCAACTTTCTAACAAGAACTGTTTTCACTGCAAAACCAATATCTGCCTCACAATGCTCATTTATTTCACTGCCACTCCAAAAGATGGTGCAACCAGAACCTTTCTCATATAGTTGTCTACCCAAACTAGCCGGGTCTCACTAAGGTGGGCTCAGTGGGCTGCGGAACTTCGCTGCTGCTCAGTGTACGTGAGAAATGACCCTATGGCTTGAGCCGCCTGTGTGCAGGTTTGCGGGTACGGCTGACAGTGTATCCATACTTGCACCTTCATTGCTTGCCTGTCGCCACAGAACTTGAAGTGAGTGGTATAAATGGCAGATGACAAAAAGTGACTTGCGCAGGTAAGTTGGATTAAAGTGAGGAAGAGTTGCGCAATGCGTCAACCTCACTCTCACTCAAGACCATCTGAATTCAGCAGTAGGATGAGGTAGGGATGGCTGTGCATGCTACAGCTGCAAGGAGCCACAGGTGAGAGCTGAGTGCCAGGTGGGCACCAAAGATGGACGAGCTACCCCCTAAGGGGTATGATTGCCCCCCATCAGAGATGCTTTTTCACACTGGGCACCCCATACACCACATTTACTCACATTAGTAAATAACCCTGAGTGTGTCCTAGTATTAAACAAGAGACTGGATAACTACTGACAGAAATAATGTTCACTCAACCTCAAGCATAGCGCTTGACAAATGTAGAGAATGATGCCCTGATGGAACCCTCTGTACTGCCAAGGAGCACCAGTTAGTGCCAACAGTTTGCCACCCCTGCTATGAGGCAAATTGGTACATATAAGTGCATGTACAATGGCACAGTCAGCTCTAAACTATTTTACAAATAAGATATCCAATACACTAGGTTTCTGGAGAAAAAGCTAGGGGACATTTTTTGTGATTCAAGAAATGGTTATATGCAATTCATTCATGCATTTAATTTGGACACTAATCTAATCCAGTCATTCTCTACCCTACCCCTTTTGCCAGTAAGACACCGTAACCCTATCCATTTCTTATGATGCTCCATCTTCCCCTCCCTTATCCTTTAGATTAGGAAAGAGGAATTTGAGAGGTATGGTATGTATTACCCCATCCTGTCTCTCCCTCCTCATATCTCAGTTGGCCACGGATCTCTTTGACCTCTTGCAGTGACACCCTGACAAGACCTCAGAGGGGAGGAGATGGAGCAGGAGGTAGTAGGGGAGTGGCACAGATCTAAGTCTCCTCTACAAAAAGCACATGGTTGCAGTCTACATTTACACACACACACAGTTCGATTGTACTTGCTCTCTGTCGTTTTGTCTGAGGGGACATTTTTTTTTTATTCTCCCAAAGGGATAGAGTGCAGCTTATCCCCAATAACAGTTTACAAACTCTAAACTTTTTCATCCTAAATCCCTGCCTGAAAAAAAAAAGTTGGAGGGAGGACTCAGCAGCAGCAAGTCAGACTGAGAGAGCCCGTTATCTCCAGTGCTTGAGCAGGCAAAAGGGATAGACCTTACAGCTGCGCTCTGGCTAAACTGAGCAAAAGAAGAAGAGGGGGGAGTCTTAAAATCCAGGCAACAGGAGTTTCTCTATCAGCTGACTGCAAGCAACATGGAAATCCAGTAGCCTAGAAGAGGACTAAACTATTGTCTACACTTCATTAATTACCACCTGAGTTTTCTGCGTGATCGCCCACTGTTACAACATGAAAGGTAAGATACAAGCCAGGAGCCCAGCGCATCCTGGCAGCTGTGGCTTCAGATACAATGTCCTGTCTGTGGAACGTTTGTGACAAGTTGGGACTGGGAGGATGTAGACTGAAGTAGAAACTTTCCTAAGAAATGATCTGCTGTTAAAGGCAGAGACGTGAGGTACAGATCCTGTGACATTGCCACTAAAATGAATTTAAGAGTCTGTTGTCTCTTTAGTCATGGGTGCACTTGATGCTACCTGAAAGGGGGTGGGGGCAGTTTGTATGTATTATTCCCCTATGATATATTGCATACTTGTTTTTATTCTCTGTGTCCTTTTTAAACACAGTTCTGAGCTGGGGTGTTCGTGATGGCTTGTGTTTTTTCCTCGGCACATCTGGAAACAATTAGATGCCAGTGGAGGCAGAACAGGCTTGTGAAATAAATTTGGCATCCATCTATTCACAATCCAGTGACTGGAATTGGAAACTATATATATGTGTGTGTGTGTGTGTGTATACTTTTCATGTACATGTGTGAATTCGCAGAATGAAAGTAGAAGTTACATGGCTGTGAAACATGCTGGTCTAATTAAATATGAGGACATTTAGCCCAAGGAGGCAGAACTTTGTGGAGAATACAGAAAGTACAGAATTCATTGGGAATTTAAAAGCCTCTCCAAGTACTTTAAACATTTTAAAGACATATGTTATTCTCTGCATTTATTGGAAGTAGGGTGGATTGATAGATTTTGTCCATGTGGCCAATTCTTTCTGGAAAATAATTGAGAATCTCTACTTGTAATGATCTTTCTTTTTATACTTTTAGAGGGTTATCTACTAAACAGTGAATAGTTATGTTGGATACTAGAATATCAAGCATATTAATGAGTTGGACCATTCTTACAACACATATATATATAGGACTAACTTTACTTAACTGCTGATTAGACTGTAAATCAGGGCTTGAATTGACATGAGAAAATAAGCCCAAATAAGAAAATTCTAAACCTTCTCCAACTATGTTTTTTGGCCTAAAGTTTGTAATTCTATTGAAATGTATTGATTAGCATATAAATGCCATTCTATTTCATATTTATAACAATTTACTGTTTATTAACCGCTTAAGGACCAAACTTCTGGAATAAAATGGAATCATTACATGTCACACATGTCATGTGTCCTTAAGGGGTTAAGTAAACCCTTTGCTGTTATTTTTACAAATGCATACATTGTTATTCTGGAACCTGTTCTAGATCAGCAGGTTTGGCCTTGTATTGATATTTTAGTATTAACCCCAGTTTTGTAGATGCTAGTACAAAGTTATAATTTCACAAACAGAGATCATGTCATCAGGAAGTGGAAACTCACCTGTGGCAGGTAATTGGAAATGGCACTTCTCTGAGGCATTCATTACATGCCTGAGGGAAACCATGTATATGTCATCTTTTACCATGATAAGGTTAATGTTATCATCCAATGTACAGGTTAAGTAGGTGCACACCATTTTGGAATCTGAGCACTTCCTTTGCAATTGCCAACAAGTCCCTCAGTAGAGTTTTGGCGATGATTGCTTTCCAGACCTCAGCACAACTGACACACAGGTGACTAAACAGATTTTATATTTAGTTAACTTGAAAATCTTAGGTATGAGTCTCTTTTGGCAAGCACCATATGGAAACCCATAACTCCTTTACACAAGTATTTTTGAGGTGAAAAGTTGAAAAGCATGTTGTTTCTTTCCCTTGTAATATAGCAGTATTTCCCTCAAGTATTAACTGATTCCATTTTAGAACCTCTCTTAAATATGTTCAATATTTTCCATTATCTGAATGTGATTTTTGTTTTTTCATTTTCAAAAACCCCAAATTCAAACAGATTTGTTTTTGACATTCTTACATAATTGACACTGAGGGGTGGTGATTTTTGCTTAGCTGTTTTTACTATGATTCATCGAGTTGTTGTTTTTCATTCATGGGATTAAGCAATGATCCCACAGGAAAAGGCAAATCAAAGGGAATCTTATTGCAAGGCATATTAAGCTTTAATTACATTTGGAAAAACTGCTGCCATGCTTTATAATGTATACAGTTCCAATTGCGCATGTATATATACATATATATAAAAATATATGTATATATATACAAAATAGTAGAAAATCCTTGCACACAGGCTATATTTTTAACGAGTACTTGCCGGGTGCTCAAACCTGGGACTTTCAATATCCAACAAGAAGTAGTGATGGTAGCACTCACGGTCTTCAGTTTAAAATATCTTCTTTATTTTGCAAGAATTAAAACATAAGCTCTAGGATCCTAGAGCTTATGTTTTAATTCTTGCAAAGTAAAGAAGATATTTTAAACTGAAGACCGTGAGTGCTACCATCACTACTTCTATATGTATAAATATATATATATATATATATATATATATATATATATATATATAAAAATAAAGCTACTAAGAGTAGCCATCTTGCTTTCTTGGCAGACATCAAATACAATACTACAGAGTTTTCATATCTTTTTTTTGGGGGGAGAAGATAAAAAGCAAACACAAACATTAATGTGTTTGCTACTTTTCAACTGCAATAAGGTGTTTTTTTCCCCCATATCAACCTTGCTTTATCTTAAATGAATAGTTACTCTGCTCTTTGTCTGATTGTGATTGAATTATTTGGTAGAGATTCACCAGATTTTAGCAAGCTATTAAATAGCTGCAACAAGGTCAGGATGATAACTGTTATTAAAATACTCCCTCATCAATTTCTATAGAGGATCTCTGAATATACACATTTGCGTGCACTAGTTATTCTTAGATTTAGTCTATAGATGCATAACATTGCATTTTTTATGTGGAAACATCACCATCCACCAGCTACCTTTACATCCTTTAATATAAAGTACATTTTTTAGAACATTAGCTGTAAAGTATTGATTAGCCAAGTGGATTGTGTGTATGTGCCTTCCAGCTGAAGTGGTAGAGGTTAACACAGTAAAGGAGTTTAAGCATGCGTGGGATATGCATAAGGATATCCTAACTATAAGATAAGGCCAGGGACTAATGAAAGTATTTTAAAAAATTGGGCAGGCTAGATGGGCTGAATGGTTCTTATCTGCCGTCACAAGTGTACATGCACCAATCACTATTAAAAACTGTAACCACAAAATAAGGTTACAATAGTTCATTTAAAACATCACCTAGTAGCATTTAAAATCAAGGACATTGACATTTCAATAACTGCTGCAAGCAAGTTTATTTCCCAATCTCATTGAAGTATATTAGTCAATCTCTGCATAGCAAAATATTCTAATAGTACTTTCTGTATACTTCATGAAGTTAATGAAACATAGTTGTTGTTTTTTTTTGTTTTTTTAAATGTCCATTAACTCCACTTCAAACAATATCTGGAGAGGTGTCAATCCTATGGAAAGCTATAGAATTGAGTTGTAGTGCAAGCATGGTTGGCTAACTCAGTTTTGCTCAAAAAATTCAAATCCATGTTGAAGTTAGTTGAGCCGAACTTGGCATGAAATCAGAAATGTCTATCCAAGTTTTCTTCCAATTCAGCCAATATGTGTTGTGCCTGTTTCAATACTAAGCTCAACAGATATATCTTTAGACTTTGTGAATAGAGCTATAAAAAATATTAAGTAAATAGAAAAATAACTATATCTCAACATACAGAATTTAGTTTTTTTTATATAGTCATACTATAAAATGAATGACAGAAGCAGACAAAAATACATTCTTTGACAGAGCATTCCGCATCTTAACTGCCCTCACTGTAATGTTCAATATCAGATTTCCTTAATAACTGTCCTGCTTTCATGAATTTCTTCCTCTTATTTTTAAATCATCAACAAATCCGCTGATAGTAAAGCACATTATTTTTATTTGACCTCAATGTACAGATGCAATAGGTTTTGAGTATCCAATAATTTCTTTGTAACTCACTAAATCAAAAACTTTTTTATATGATCCAATACAATTTAGTTTCAACTTCTATAAATAATACAGTTTTGATCAAAAGAATTTCACTGCGAATGAGTGGTATGGCAAGAGTGTATTGTGAATATGAATGAATGATCAACTTAGTTGCCAGATCTTAAACCAATTGAACATCAGTGGCATTCAGGTTATTTGGAGTGAAGATCTACTGGCCAATATAACAGAACCTTGGAAAGCAAGTCAAACACAGGATACTAATTTTTTTAGAATGCCTTTTAGAATCCATGTACCTGTGAATTATTGCGGTTGTTTTGAGGGCAATAGAGACCAAAGGGTGCGCATCTCAAAATATTCTCACTTATTTATTTATTTATAAAATATTTGACCATAAAGGATACATTGAGATTTCTCTAGTTTTCAAGTATGTCCCGGGTCCACAAAACATTGCATTGTTACAATTGGGTACAATAAGATACAAAAACAATATTAATACAAAATATATACAAAACTTAACATAGAACAGGTAGGAAATATATAATACTTGGTTATGTGCTGATAGTATTAATTAGTTATATTAACCAGTTTTCAAGTGTTTTTAAGAATGTTAGACAGATGGACAGAACTATTAGTAGATAATTGAAGCTCTGTAATAAGCATGTCCTACAGTTACTACATATAGATGTTAGAAGATTGGCAGAAAGATATCTCAATAAGTCCAAATTCAATTTGGCTTTTATAACATTTTTGTTTCCATGAATGGAGCCATACTGCACTCCCTAATGTAATTTTTTTACACTTTGCTTTAGGCACTCTTATGGGTTTTGAAACCATAAAGTCATCTTTTTGGCAGAAAAAGTTCAGTTTTACTAACCTTAGTAAAACATATTAATGCTCTTACTTGGGTGAGGGTAAAAGCAGAAGCAAAGTTATTGTTGCTGTAGGGTATTTTACCTCCATGCTCCCTAGATGACTTATTGTACACACTTTGATGTATATTTATAGGCGGTATGCAGTCATTGGATATTTTGTATTTTTGGGGGGATTTAACCCCTTAAGGACCAAACTTCTTGAATTAAAGGGAATCATGACATGTCACACATGTCATGTGTCCTTAAGGGGTTAAATAATATAACAACTAACAAACTAACAGGTAAAATTTTTATTTGCCAATATAAAGCGGATCTGTCATATAAAGCTGATCTGTCTCTGTCTGTGGTCTTTGCATACTTTGCAAAGACCCCCCTACAATGACATTACGGAGTGCAGCTGTCAGAAGCCGACAATAGCACTGTACTCCCGTACATACGTAGGAATACCTCATTTAGTTCTGTGGAGGATCCCACTGGCTTGCTAATTTTCCTACCACCGTCACTGGTGATGGCTAGAGAAATAACAAGGCTTGATGGCGGTAGCTCCATCTAGTGTCAAGATTTGGCAAACAGCGCAAAACTATTGAGACAAAGTAGCCCCTACTTTTTCTCAGTATATCTTTTGAATGAGTTGGATTTTTTGTGAAATCGCAACACAGCCAATATGAGCTTTTCTCAAGGATTATATCTCATTTTGAAGGGGGGGCAGCAGTGCCTCTCGAACAGATGTAGTCTCACTTTCAGTCTTGTTGGATACGGCACTTAAATGCTTTATTCCCCTAGTATAATGAGTTGTGATCAGTTGAATTCAGTCCAAACTATCGAAATGATAAAAAATAAAATACAAAAATATTCATCTACAAGATAAGCAAATTGTCATCTCTCTCTAAACCTCAATAAATCTCTAAGTTTGATTTTAGACTATTACAATTTAGATTTAAAGGTTTGACAAACATTTTTAACTACTCATATTAAAATACAATACATGTTATCTAAATAAATGAAAGATAAAAGTCTATTTCAGTTCCTGTCACTTTGGAAAGTTCTGCGGTTGTTTTCCAGTCTTTATTTTTTCAAGTTAATTATGTGAAAATAGCCCAAACAATAAAGTGTAATGTCTTAAAGTCTAAAAATGTATGAAAGTTTCTCATTTTATGAGTCTGTGATTTAGTGATGCTCATCTAGTTCTAAATCAAGCCAAAAGCTTTGTGAATAGTTTTTCTCATAAATCCGGTTTATATCCTGAATTACTTCCTAATCTGTTCCCGGCCTAAATCATGGGAAAGATACTGACAAAAAAAGAATTACAGAATTTTCAAGTCTGCATTATTGCCTTTAGCTTTGTCAGCAGAAACTGACCCAGAGTTCAAACTAGCCCTGCTCAACAGGGCGACATGTAGTAAAATACCAGCTTTGAGGATGGTTGTTTATTTACTTTTGATCCCATTCAACTATTTTTTTTTTACTAGGAGATACAGGGTAAGTTGAAATTCTCAAGGTGAAACCTGGGATGCCTGATCACTATATTATTTGATTTGTAAGTCATACCAGTTTTACACCTATATGGTGCTAGCTGAGATTTCGTGACACTTGGCATTGCCGATAGGCGGGGAGAGGGGTATTAGTCGGTCATTTAGACCTTTCAAGCTGAGGGTGATGGGTGCTGTCTAGCTTATTGCATGAGAAACAAAAGCAACAATAATGAGTAAACATTGATAAAACTGAGAGCAGTAGGCAACTAAAATATATAAATGTGAGCCACAGTGTGAGAGAGGTAGTCTCTCTGTGAGGATAGTCAGGTGGAGTCCACTGTTAACAGGTTCAGTGTGGACCGTTGAGGGACAAAGGGTCGTGCTGTTGCCAGATTCAACTTGTGAGGTGTCCAGTCTATTGCCCAGGTTCCCATAGGTGCCAGAGAGTCCTGTGATAGATTCAGGGTCGGCAGCAGAGATTTTGCTTCTTCCAGATCGTATATGAATAATTTTTCTTCGCCCTTGAGGACCATGAGGGTACGTACTGTGCGCCACCGATATTCGAGGTGGTGTTTTCTTAGCAAGGACGTAAAGGGTAGTAATGATCTCCTCCATGCCAGAGTACCTCCCGAGAGGTCTGAGTAGACTGTGAGTAGCATGTTCTCAAACTGGTAGGGTGTGTGATCTTTGATGTCTTCAAGGACTGCCCTCCTGTCCCCTTTGCTCCGAAAGCAGACTATTAGGTCTTGTGGTGCAGCAGCTGGGGCCTTGGGTGGTTTAGGTATGCAAAATAAATCCTCTAGCGCCACCGTTTTGCTCTGTTTTGGGGTCAGGAGTGCCACCATCAGGCGCCTAATGAAGTGTGGTAGTTCCGCTGCTGGAATGTCCTCACTGATTCCGTGGATTTTCACGTTCTTCTTACACCTTAAGTCTTCTAGCGCTGCAGAGCAATGGTTGTAGGACTTGTTTTGCTTCTGCAATCCCAGAATTGTCTGCTGCAGGGAGGCAATTTGTTTTGTGTGCTCTCCTGTAGTGGTTTCCTGCACTCCCAGCCTGTTTGACAGGTCTTTGATATCTGTGCGGATCGCTGCCAGGTCTGACAGTATGTTTGTCTGAAGGTCCGCTAGGAGAGATTTAAGCACCTCTGTGGTAACTGGTGCTTTGTCTGGGACCCGCGGTGCCAGGTCTAGAGGCCTTAAAATCGGTGGGATTCCATCTCTTTCTCGAGGGAGAAATCGTCAGAGTACTCCGAGTAGGCCATTTTGAGTCCGTGGCCATTTTGAGTCCTACCACGTTGTTTGCTTGGCGCAGGAGGTTTCCAATATGCAGGCCTGGACGCGGTTTATCCTGTTTTAATTTTTTTGCTTTTTGTCCCATAACGGTGCTAGGATAGCAGGTAAGTTCTCTGGAATCACCAATTTGGTGTCTTGGGCTCTCCAGTGGGTAAAAAGAGAGTCAAATGCCCGGAGCTCTCTCGCAGTGTGGCTACTCAGCTTGGTTGCTTGGCTCTGCCCCCTCCCATTCAACTATTTTCTATTCCATCTTGGTTTATTTGATGATCTCCAGATTTTTTCTCTTTCCTTCTCAACCATTTCCTCATCTAGACTCTTTTCCCAGGATCTTGTCCCTTTTTATCTAATCCTTTTTATCTCATCCTCTCCCATGCTTTAAAGTGTTCTCTTCCTTTGCCACCCTACCAACCATTTTTAATCTCTCTCCTTTGCCCTTCCTCTTTGTACTTGTTTTTCTTCTATTCCCCCTGCATTTACCTATCTAACTTTCTCTTTCTTGAAAAAAACGTGCATTATGAGCTGCTCTCTTAACTCCTAGCGGTGCATTTTTACCCTATACATTAATTTAGTATAAACCACACTGAAAATGAGGGTACTAAAACAACGTTGCAGAACCTAAAAATTAAAGACATACAGACATAGAGTCATTTTGGCACTCACCATTTTCCAATTATCACTACACTAAGATGCTAGTTCAAATGTTTTACTAAAACAGTTTAAAACTGATGAGTTATAGAAAGTAATTTTATATTGAATACTATTGAAAGGAGCAACTTGAAAAAAAATTTGGATCTATCAAATATATAAAATTCAAAAACCTTAGAGACTCTCATGCCTTATTTTATGTACCTCCATACAGTATAGAATCTGAGAAACCATATTACTTTAACAAACAGTTTATTGAGAAAAGCCTGCTTATTAAGCCTTATTTTAGATGTTTTTAACCAGCAGCAGTAATCCTTAACTAATGGCCTTGAACTTCTGCCACTGCTGAAACATAATAGCATAGTTGTGTGTGGGAGTGAAACAGCATCTTAGGCTAAGAATGGACCAAGTCGTGAATCGAAGAGGATTTTAGATTTTCATTTGGAAGGAGATGGAGCACGTAGAAGATGTTTCATTGAGTGTTGGCAGAAGATAAGTGTTGGACATATTAGTTACACAGCAATAACTTTTTGTTCAGGCTGAAGTTGAAAGACCACAAATTGCAGCATCAAGTGTCACGGGAAACATTGGTGAAATGTATGGTCCTGTTAACAGTTCTCTTTTTGTGCAAACACAATTTTTTGTTGTAGTTATACAGAAAATTATGGGCTCTTATTTGCCACTTGTCAACGTAGTCTTGCCACTTGCCTAGCATCTCAGAATATAAAGAGTGGCCTAGCGACAAGCAGCCTATGTGAATATTTAACTGGAAGCAGACCACAATACTAAAATCCCCAGTTATGAAAAAAAAACATACTAACATTAACCTTAATAGTACTATGATATCTTTATTAGCAGACATTCCCAATACATTTTTTATGTACCAACGGCATAATGAGAGAAAGCAAGCCCTTCATGATGTGAAGAGAAATGCTTAGTGATATTCTAGGAAATAGATAAAGATAAAAAAGAGAGATAAACTGTGTAACGATAAGAAAGTGGTGGGCTGTTTCTATTTATAAGCAGTTTAGCATCCCAGGAAGTCAGACAGACATCACAGAAAGAAGTGATGGTAAACAGACATTAAGTTAAAGGAAAGATTTAGTTTGGTTTTATTGGTATTAGATCTTGGTTGTATTTTACTTAAATGTAGCAAAACAGTTGCTTTATTCTTGTGCGGGAAAAGCTGAGACACCCAAGCAGGAACACCAACAACCAACCATGTTCCAATAATATGTTCTTGCCTGGTTAATTATGTCTCTTGAAGCTCCAGTCCTGGAGTTTTGCTTGTTTTGATGGTAACAATGTGGCAAAGAAGAAAATGTGGAATCTCCTATACAGCAGCCATCACAGATTTTCAATTAAGAAGAGTCATGTTCCAGACAGCAAATTAGATTTAGGTCTATACATAGTAAACATTATTAATTTTCAGTCTGCAGAGTGAGGCAACTGCTAAAGCTTTTGAATGAGACGGTTGTCTTAAAGTAGTGCATGTCCTGTTAAATTCATTTATTCATAAAATATTATACCAGGAAGGATACATTGAGATTTCTCTTGTTTTCAAGTGTGTCCTGGGCCCACAATAATTCCATTGTTTCGTGAGGATACAATATATTTTTAAAATTACAAAGAAACTTTATTGAAATGAGTTCGTAATACAGGGCTTACGTTACCACACATCAATTATTGTGGGTACAATAAATAGTAGGTTAGTCTCCAAGTGTTATTTTATTTTTATTTTTTTGCTAAAATAAAAGTGAATTGTCCAGCCCACCTTTATTATGTCTGGAACTAGGTTAGATACAGTGTGGAATAAAACCTATATGTGCAGAATCACAAAAAAATCTACCACTTGAAAGACCTACATCAGGATTTAGTAGTAGTTCTATGAAACAAATGCTAACATTCACATTGCATAAATGTCCAAACTTGCTTGTACAATAATAACCGCATACATAATCAAAATGACTCTTATCAACTCTGTATTTACCAATTATCTGACAAGCTCAATTCATGATTGACATTAAACGGAGTCAAATTGTCCTCACATGAAGACTTTACATATTGAGTCAACTTATTCTCATAAAACATCATGACCCTCTTGTTTGCTGCCTGAATCCATTACACTTAAAGGGGAACTATAGGCACCCAGACCTCTTCATCTCAGTGAAATGGTCTGGGTGCAGGGTCCCTGTCCTCCTTATCCCTGCAATGTTAAACATTAAAGTTTTAGAGTGACTACCTCTAGTGGCTGTCTACTAGACAGCCATTAGAAGCACAGCTTGACCTTTCACGGAGTTTGACTGCGTGAAACAATGCTGGATGTCCTTGCGCTTTCATGAGGATGTAATCCCCATATGAAAGCATTGAGTCAATGCTTTCCATGGGAAAGGCCTAATGCACCCTTCATTGGTTGACATTGGAGGCGGAGGAGCCCATCCCAGAGCCAAGGTACATTGGTGCTGGAGTAAGGCGAGTAGGTGTTTCATACCTTTCGCAACCGTGGGGAGGAACAGGGTGGGCCACTGGGACAGAGGGACACTAGTGTTAGGAATACATCTTTGTAAAGTGTTTTTTAGATGTTTTTTAGATGTTTGGACATCATAAAAATCTGTTTAGACATGAGGTACTGGTGGGGTACAGAGGTAGTTCCATACAAGCTGTGTAGACATTTGTGGTTATGCATGAAGGGTTCGAGTGTAGCCAATTTCAAAGTGATGACTGGGTCGCACATGACTCAGGTCACAGAGCCAATCATGTATTTTGCTTAATTATAGTGGCTGAATGCCAAGTTCTAGTCAGTAAAATAAGAACTGCTGGGCAGGCACACCAGGAAAGGAAAATCCAGACAGAAATATAAGAAGGGAAAGCCATAAAATAAGAAATATGGTGGATGAAACATGTTTTGACGTGTTCCACTTAAAACAATATCCTAAAGTTACCCCCAAAGCACACATTTTTACTTTTTTGTACTTTTTTTTACTACTGTAAGCCGAAGACTCTATTTTAAACACTTTTGAACATCTGAATATGCAACAGAAAGCTTCCAAACATAATTTTTAGTGTAATGAGCAACATGATAATTGTTTGCACGTACACGACTCTGACTCTAATATCCGTGTCAACACTGTCTCCGTAGACGGACAGTAGCTTACCAAAACGCATTTAAGCAGTAAATCAAATTATGTTAATGTACTGTATAAGGTTTTACTTTTTCATAATTCTTCATATATAATGTACTCCATCTGAGTTGAGTCTGACTGTCATATCATGCTGTCTTTAAACGCTAAATAACAAAGGATTTCTACATTTCTTAATTTACTTTAAGTAATTCATATGATGATTGTTTACTGTAGCATCATTGCCTTCCCGGTGGAACACTGAGAAAATTCTAATTAATTAAGGTGTTTTACAAAACTTATTTAAGGGGACTTTCTAGACATTTAGAGTGCACTGTAGAGGTTATGGTGTCAGAGATCAGCTGGGCTCTGTCTGCTGGTAATCTCCCAACACTTTTACAAATGATTTGAGAATGATGTTGCTGTGTGAGGCACCTGTGATCATTCTTCTGCACTATTACACCAACTAATATCATAATTGAATAATATTTAGTGGCTGAGAGTGTTAAATTATTTGACAGATTACCATAGGACACTACCTGAGACTATTTGCATTATAGCTACTACAGAGTATTGTTGTAATTATGGTGTCTAGAGTATCACTTTCATGTCAGTTAAAAGAGCACTGTAGGGTCAGGAATACACATTTGTTAAAAACACTATTTAGCCCTCTGACCCTCCATTGCCCCGCTTAAATAGCGTGAAAACTCACCCCCTATTTCCAGGGCCGTGCAGGTCTGCCATGATGTCCCTGCCCCCGATCCACCTTCTTTGTTGACATCATCAGAATTGACCATCTCAGCCAATCCAATGCTTCCCTATAGAAAACTATTGAATTGGC
Organism: Pelobates fuscus; assembly: GCF_036172605.1. Taxonomy (NCBI): domain Eukaryota; kingdom Metazoa; phylum Chordata; class Amphibia; order Anura; family Pelobatidae; genus Pelobates; species Pelobates fuscus. Next base: position 113,937,208 of record NC_086320.1, on the reverse strand, counting down.
TGAGATTGTTACTTCTAATTATCTCAGCCAAGGAGAAAGAGCGGGGTGGGGGAGGGGCATTGATTCACTGTATCTCTAGGAGGAGTGTTCACTCAGTGCTTCCAGGCAGAGCATGGAGGTGCTCCACATAAGAGCTACAGATTGTGCAGCACTGGACAAGGAAGAACCTCTAGTGGCCGTCTGAGTCACTGCCACTGTCCCGAGGCAGCAATGTAAAACTGCCTTTTCTCTGAAAATGCCTGTAGGGACTGACAATACACACCGGAACAACTACATTAAGCTGTACTTGTTCTGGTGACTATAGTGTCCCTTTAACAAAAGATAAGATAACAAAAGATAATTTTCAGATCAAAGAATGGGAAGGCAAGCTATTGCCATATTCAAAATTTGTGTTTCTGTCAAAAAAAGCTATGACATACTGCTCTGATTAAACATACAATAGGTTTTATATTTAAAATTGGAGATTTATTAAATTACACCTTCTTGCTTTTACAGACGATTTTGCAGATGAAGAGGAGGTACAGTCCTTCGGATACAAGAGATTTGGTGAGTGACAGCAAGTTATTTTAAAGTAGGTTGTAATAGGAAATTGCATTTTATTTCTATAGTCCTTCTCTATAAGTAACATATGTAACACATATCTTTTATCAATGATAAGGAGCAGAGCCCAGATACATATAGGAGAACTATATTTTAGCAACGTTTGCAAACCACGTACACAAGACCGTCATGCAATATAAGCAAAAATCTGAAAGAAATATACATATTAGGGTCAGATGTTAATGTATTTGTTACAGTGGATTAAATATACAGTTTTATAGCAGACAGGTGGCTGACATTTGTTCTCAATTGTTTAATTTCTGGTTACCATCTGGATTTTGATTGGATGAAAGCACAGCAGCTCTCCACATATATGCAAATTAGTGATTGCATAATGTCATATGTTAATAACCTGTAAAACACTTCAAACCGAAAAGAGCACTCAATCCTCCAAAGATATCTGGGTAATGGCACTAATCCAGATGAACTTTAATGTCTGTGTTAGCTATGTGTTTATTTAAGAAAACAATTAAGTGGTCTTGCAATGCAACCAACTCATTGATTGATTTGATATAGCAAAAAAATGTGTCCACCTTAGACCAATTCTCAACACCTGCCTTTTGGCCCTCTAGTGAAAATGGAATATTTTCATGAACTGCCTTTTTGGATAATGTGTGTTTTGATATTTTATAGCAAATGGGAGATAACAAATAGGATACATATAAAATAGTAAGTAATCTCACACATTACATATTTGGTGTTGGACTTCAATCAGAAGTATGCCAAACCAACCAGTAAGTCCAGAGTGCCACTCAAACCCAAACAAAAATCAAATTAAATTCAATTACAACCTTAAAACACAGTGGGGGTTATCAACGTGTGTTCTAAAAAGTGCTAAAAGTCTGCCAATCACCATAGAGACAAGGGAAACCAATAGGCACATTCTATTGCTGACTTCTTCCCTTTTGCATTTTAGCACCATTTTTTTTAGACAGACCACTTTTATGTCACATGGACCTTACAAGATCTTCTTGCATTAAAAGAACTTTGATCTAGAGTACATGATGGAGTTAACTTAATAATATCAAGTACCTATTACGGAGTAGAATAGCAAACCTTTAGAACACCTTCAATCTCTCTTTGAATGCTGTCACAAGAATCCTAAACTGTGTATACAGTAGTGGGATATTTTGCTTTTCTTCAGAAAGGAACCTTGCAGTTAATTAATCAGTGAAAGAAATTATATTGCAGTTTGTGCTCCGGGATATTTCATTAATGTTTTAGTGGTCTATATTTGGTGAAAGTGAAGGTAGAGGAAGACAACTGACTTTAGCCTCTTGTTCATGAAACCACTAAAATGTGTTTAACTGTGTGTGAGTAGGTATTATCTACCTGAAATATAAGAACTTCATAAAGTGTTTGCACTGTAGGGTGCATTTGGTCCTGATAATGGCTTCATGTTCCGTGACAGTTACTGACCTTTCAGGACAATTATCATCAGTAATAACTTCCAAATAATGCCCATACAATTACAATGTCGCTGCCATATTTATTAACAGCTGGTAACAATATTGCATTTTTTGTTTAAACTACTTTATTGATAAAGATATATGGATACAAAAAAATTCAATACAAAAAAATTCCATATAAATCGTCTATCATGCAAATAAATATCCAAAGAATAAATAGAGTACATTCTAGACGTAATCCTTATATTATCAAGACTTTTGCCCCATACGTGATGCCGGCTGCCTTCTTTTTCCTTAAAATTCTAAAAGACATTAAGTACGCCAACAAATATTGGCCTGGTCTCAAAAAAGTATATCTAAAGATTGTATTTACAATGACAAGTTGAACATCCCATAACACATAACACATCCCCTACACACTCCACTCCCTGTGAGCAAACTCATGGGTGGGTGGAACATATAAGTGGACTTATGAGTGGGCCTTATGGGCATACCCACCGTCAGGCCCTGGGGCCCAGACCTTGAGCTGTTTAAGAGGCCCCCAAAAAATGGAGCTGCTTCCAATTCTCCCAGTATATTGAATTTTGTGACCACAGTTGCAAACAGCCTCTAGAGATCCTGTTCTACACCAGACCAGTGGAGCCAAACTGCAGCCCATCATCATCCTCATCTAATTGTAAGTAGGCAATCTAGTATATTATTAGTGACACTAATCTATAATTTACCTCACATTAAAGGGACACTATAGCTTAATGAAGTGGTTCTGGTGTCTATAGCTGGTCCCTGCAGGCTTTTTAATGTAAACACACACTGTGTGCAGCACTGGCGTTAGTTCATATGGCAGATCATATGGGTGGGGAATTGTGATGTCACATGGGGGGGCGGCAAATTTATATTTTGTCTAGGGCGGCAAAAATCCTTGCACCGGCTCTGATCCTGGGCAGGTGCACCAGTCTACTGGTGACCCACAGGAGGGGAGTGCACTGATTGCACTGCACTCTCCTCCTGCCCAGACCCGTCTTGACCGCAGTGCAAGTGCCCTCTGCCCTCTGCCCCTAATTTACAGTGGGTCACACTCACAACAAGCAGTGCCTGGAGCCCTTTGCAGAGACGGAAACAAAGAGGTTCTGCGGCAGCTGTCCGTCCTGCAAGCATTACATTAAACAGCTGTTCCCCATGCAGCCACAGGTGGCGTTGTGCTGGGAGACTGTGATTACTCTTCACTTCCTCCCAGCCTACAGAGCAGCGCATGGGGGAGAGAGAGGAGGAGGCATGATTTAATCTTACAATAAATCCTCTAAGCAAACCTTTTTTTGGGGGGGATCAGCTCTGTTTCCACAGTTTATTGGTGTTTACTCTGATGTCTGTATTAATATTGAGGGATGTCTAAGTAGTAACGTCAGTGTGTGTCAGCAGGGCCAGCCATTGGGGTGGGCTAGCTGTGCAGTCACGCAGGGTGCCATGACAACAGAGGCACCCGGCGGCCAACACAGCTCGCAAGTTGGGTACACCAGCATATTTAATTTAAACGATTCGCTGGTGGTCCACTGGTGCGCACCAGCAGTAGGTGCAGTCAGATCATATCCTCTCCCTCGTGGTTCCGGCGCTCAGTTAGTGAGTCAGAGCACAGGCTCAGAGATTCTCAGCCTGTGCTCTGACAACATTGAAAATCAGAGCCGTGAAGGAGCGGGTATGGCAAAGAGCTACTGATTAGCATAACATCAATATCCGTTATAAAACCAGGAAAAGGTGGGCATGGATGGTGAACTGATTTGGTGGCGCAATGGGCCACTTGACTGGTTTTGCCCCCCAGGCCTAAGGCTGCCAGCCCTCCCCTGGCACTCATACATACACACACTGCATTCATACACACACTGCACTCATACACACACTGCACTCATACACACACACACTGCACTCATACACACACACACACTGCACTCATACATACAGACACTGCATGCATACACACACACTGCATTCATTATACACACACACTGTAAATAAATATTCAATTAATATAATTTTTTTAGGATCTAATTTTATTTAGAAATTTACCAGTAGCTGCTGCATTTCCCACCCTAGTCTTATACTCGAGTCAATAAGTTTTCCCAGTTTTTTGGGGTAAAATTAGGGGCCTCGGCTTATGTCGGCTTATACTACGGTATATACGGTATTTTCTCTAAAGAAACCAAAACTTAATATGAGAAGCAAGGCAGCCTAAAACCTTCACAATAAGTTCTTCCTCCATAGAAAAACTATTTTATTTAGGTTTTTGATTTTCTCAGTAACATATCAGAGTCTGGAACCTGTTTTTCCATCTCCTTGCTAAGCCAGGATATTATGTGACACAACTTTAGTGTTAGGCCAGTCATTCGGAAGGCAGCTAGAGCTTCATTCAAGAGGTCAGTGTAGGCTCTGGTTTCATGGTCAAACCAAGAAGCCCGCTCAAAAGTACAAAAACACTTACCCAAAATTCTACAACCATCACACATGTCTACCACATGTGGGAGTACATTCCATTGTAGCTGCTAAATTTTCATTAACGGTTGTAAAAATTGATAATTTATGATTATTCTCAAAAGTAGTCTTCCCGGCTCCTCATCCAGGTCTCTCTCCCAAAGTGTCTGGAAAGGTAGCCAACACAATATGCAGTTTTTTGGGGGAAAATTTTTTTGGGCACAGACTATTCTTCTCCTCTTTGGGTGTCCTATTGCCTCAAGATGTTTTGAAACTCAAATTTCAGAACACTAATTGATCACTTTTGCAGTTGACGCAATATGCTAATTGGCAATTAACCCAATACATCTGCATTTCTCCTTTTCATGTGGTATTTACTTGAGACAAAGAAATTAAAGCTTAGTAGTATTTTAACAAAAAGAAAATGGCTAAGAATGGGTGCTTGTTATAAATCACTGGTCAGATTGCATGATAAAACTGTTATGTTAATATTTACTTTGTAAAATCATTTGCCAACAGAGCTGTTAGCTCAGTACTATGTATCTAACGGTGCAAGTGTGTCAGTATTGGCAAAATGGCTGCCTTCAGGCCATGTCGGGGCCTTTACTGTTTTTGTACGATAGCCAGCCTGACTGATTGCAGCTTTGGTTTTATTGTGTTACATCACTGATAGACTTCAGCCACCAGCAGGTAAAAATGATGTATTTTTGTGGGTCTGTGTTTAATTACTTCAAATTCTACTAGATCTAGTGATTTTACAAGTAATGCAATATTGTACTGAAAAAATAGTCCTAAACAAGCAAACTTGCTGATCCCACTAAAAACACTACAGGAGTATATTTAAACTGGCTTTCACTTCAGAATTACACACAGCTGGAAACATTTGCTGGTCACTTCTTGGCAAGAGTATCTCTGACCAAATATCCTCCTTAGAGTTCAGAAAAGAGTTATTGTTCAATTGATGTCTGTTTGCATTAATGCATGTTTATGACCTAGGATGATATGTAGAAATGCAAATCAGTTACAACTAAACATTAGGGTTATTTCCTTTTAACGTTCTTTTCAGTTTGTAAGCTCTATTTTATAAGTGAAAATATGACAGATTTCGTCTTGCTATTTCACTTGGCCATGATCCCACGGCTTTAGGCAGACTTGCTGTTAGTGTTTTGACCCTCCTGACTGGCTGGCTGAGGAAAGTATATCCCCCTATCAGGCAATCGTAGACATTGAAGTGGGTTGAGAATCAGTGCCAGCTGGGGCTAACAAGTTAGAGGGTTGTTCCAAACCAGCCCACCCTGATGTGCACCACAAGGGCAAACGATCAGCTTAATGAAACAGAGTGTTGGGAAGGAATATGAGACTAAGGGGTAAATATAAGTAGAACACACTGAAAATAAAAGAATCAGAAATTACATAGGGGGGGGACGGTGCCTGTATTGAAAGAAGAGGGAATTTAATTGGAGAAAGAAGTGGTAAAGGTTATTAATGGAGCCAAAATATCTGAGAGAACATGTTGGGGGCATACAAAGGTGAAACAACAACAAAGTACTGTGGAAGGAAATGCGAGAATAGAGGAGGACTGGAGAGAGAGACAAAGAGAGAGAGAGAGAGAGAGAGAGAGAGAGAGAGAGAGAGAGAGAACCGTGGACTCAGTGAAAGGTTGACTGAGGGCAAATGCTTTGTTGGAGGAAGTAGAATGGGAGTATAGAGTTCTGGTGAAAAGTCTGGAGGTTTTATATAACTAGCTTTAAAAGAATACTGATTAAGACATAGTTAAAAAATAAATCCACTACTTTCTGAGAAGATGTCATTTTCATACATACTGCATATGCATATTGATGTCTAGTATGCCAACATCGGAGACAGTATGCCCATCAGACTAGTGTACAGTGGAAGTTGCCCCCCTCTGCTCACATCCTTTGCTATGCCTGTGAGCTAGGGAAAATCATTTTTATATAATGTGATATTCCTATTAACTTACATTAGTCAAGGCTCTTTCCACATTGTCAGGTAATCAAAAGTTATATAAACACGGTAATGGCAAAAAGCCATGTGTGTACTTGCATATTCAGTAGTGGAAGCAGGAAATATGGGCAAGTGAAAAGATCTGAGGGATTTTGACAAGGGCCAAATAGTGATGGCTACTGATGGCTAGATGACTGGGTCAAAGCATCTCCAAAATGGCAAGTCTTTTGGGGTGTTCCCAGGGGCGTATTAGCCGCGAGGCAGACAAGGCATTTGCCTTGGGCGGCATTTTCCAGGGGGCGGCAAAAAAGCCGCCCCCAAATGCCCAAGGCAAATGTCTTGTTAGCCTTGAGGCTAACAGACATGCCGGCGGGCTGCTGGGCGATCGGGCGGCACTGCCTGGTGGGTGGGCGGGCGGGCGGCCGGCGAGGGAGCACTTCCCCTGAGCTGTCTGTTCAGCTCCCTCGCCAGCCGCAGAGTGAGGCTGGGAGGCGGAGCCGGAATATGACGTCATATTCCGGCTCCCAGCCTCACTCTGAGGCGCGCGAGGGAGCTGAACAGACAGCTCAGGGGAAGTGCTCCCTCGCCGGCCGCCCGCCCGCCAGGCAGTGCCGCCCGATCACCCAGCAGCCACTGGACCACCAGGGAGGAAGAGACATCCCCCCCCCCTCCCCAGCATTCCCAAAGGTAAGGAGGCTGGGGCGGGGGGGGGTTAAATAAAAAAAAAAATGTGTGAAAAATAAATTTTAAAAAAATGTGTGAAAAATAAATTAAAAATAAATTTAAAAAAATGTGTTCAAAAATAAATGTGAAAAAAATGTGTTAAAAAAATTAAAAAAAAATGTGTTAAAAATAAATTTTAAAAAAATGTGTTAATGTGGGTGGGTGAGTGTGTGTCTGTGTCTGTTAGTGTGTGTCAGTGTGTGTGTCTGTTAGTGTTTGTGTCTGTTAGTGTGTGTGTGTGTGTGTGTGTGTGTCTGTTAGTGTGTGTGTGTCTGTTAGTGTGTCTGTTAGTGTGTGTGTGTCTGTTAGTGTGTCTGTTAGTGTGTGTGTCTGTTAGTGTGTGTGTCAGTGTGTGTGTCTGTTAGTGTTTGTGTCTGTTAGTGTGTGTCTGTTAGTGTTTCTGTCTGTGTCTGTTAGTGTGTGTGTCTGTGTCTGTTAGTGTGTGTGTCTGTGTCTGTTAGTGTGTGTGTGTGTCTGTTAGTGTGTGTGTGTGTCTGACTGTGTGTGGCTATTAGTGTGTGTGTGTCTGTTAGTGTGTGTGTATGTTAGTGAGTGTGTGTGCTAGTTTGTGTCTGCTAGTGAGTGAGTGTGTGTCTGTTAGTGTGTGTCTGTTAGCGAGTGTTTGTCTGTTACTGAGTGTGAGTGTGTCTGTTAGTGTGTGTGTGTTTCTGTTAGTGAGTGTGTGTTTTTGTTAGCTAGTGTATGCATATCTGTCAGTGAATGTGTGTGTGTGTATTTAGAATGCGGGGCGGGGGGAAAGGTTGGGTGGGGGTGGCGCAGAGGGAGGGGGGGCACCTGAGTTTTGTCCTGCCTAGGGCAGCACAAAACCAGGATACACCACTGAGTGTGTGTGTATGTTAGTGAGTGTGTGTGTGCTAGTTTGTGTCTGCTAGTGAGTGAGTGTGTGTCTGTTAGTGTGTGTCTGTTAGTGAGTGTTTGTCTGTTACTGAGTGTGAGTGTGTCTGTTAGTGTGTGTGTGTTTCTGTTAGCGAGTGTGTGTTTCTGTTAGCTAGTGTATGCGTATCTGTCAGTGAATGTGTGTGTGTGTGTATTTAGAATGCGTGGCGGGGGGAAAGGTTTTGTGGGGGTGGCGCAGAGGGAGGGGGGGCGCCTGAGTTTTGTCCTGCCTAGGGCAGCACAAAACCAGGATACACCACTGGGTGTTCCCAGTATGCAGTGGTTAGTATCGACCAAAAGTGGTGCATGAAATGATAAGTTAAACTCCTTAGAGTCCAGGAAGTGCTTAATGAGGTTGACTTAACCCTGCAATGTAAACATTGCATTTTCTATAAAACTGCAATATCTGACATTGCAAGGTGAAGGGGACAGTGACACTGCACCCAGTCCACTTCAATTTCATTAAATGGTCTGGGTGCCTATAGTGTCCCTTTAAACACTCTGCCACTCTCAGTACATTTATCCACTAAAAGCTGTGGATAACTCAAAAGACCCAATAACAATTTAATTTGTGAATGGAGCTACTTGCTTGGTGCGTGGTCCAAAGCTCTGACAAAGAACAATTTAGCTTAATTTTTTTAAGCTAAACTTAAGCTAGTACAATGTATATATTACAATTTACTCTCTACTGTAATCATATGGGTGGAAAACCAGTACACGTTTAGCCCAGCATTCATTCTTACAAGCACCCTTTTTACAATTTGTTTCCTTAATACTTTTCCAAAAAATTGAATTGTTTATAACCATACCACCCACACATGCACACGGCAATTTAGTTAAGAGAATGAAACCAATCTGATTGCACGCAAATCAAATTATACGTTTATCTCTTTCTTTTTGGGCCAAGATAGGAATTCTGGCAAATTCAACTACAACCAGATCTTCATCTATCACAAAAGAATGTTTATAACTGTGAAATATGGAATTGAACAGTGGGTGGTCACATCAGAATGTATTGTATTGCTACAAGTTGTATTTCACAACTGCAGAAAAATATATGTTGAACAAATAAATATGATACATATCATAGCATAGTCTATGTCATTAAATTATTGCAAGCCATGGAAAAGCTGCAATTTATAAAATCTTGAAGACTCACAGTGGTACTGCAATCTCTTTTTATATGAAAAAAATGCTGATTTAGAACAAGCAGAACATAATGTATATAGTTCCTTTTACTATTGATATGTTAATTATGTTTATAAAATATGCAGATTTTTACATAAATATCTGGAGCAAATAGAATTCCTAAAATTCATAAACTGTACTAATTTAATAGACCTCTGTTTTCTAAACACTGATTACAGTGTGAATGTAAAGTATCACAAATATTCTTTGAGTTGCTAGAGTTGCAAACTAATGTATAGACACAGAGAAATAAAGTTATAATAAATGACTTTGTGGTAGCATTTCCAAAATTGGAAATAAACCTGGTTATCGAAAATGGAAAATAGAGAATAGTCTTGCCCCAATTAGGTATTGTGCCTTCTCTTTCAAAAGAGAAGAAGCAGAAAATTCCTTTTGGCCATACTTAAAAAAAACGAGTATTCTTGAAAAGATAAAATTGATACAGCTTGTAGAACTCACATAGCAGGTTGCTCCTAATAGTGTCCAAAATTATAAATTAGTACTCAACTCCAAGTGAATGCTTAAGCATTTTATGTTATATATATGATTATGTAGTCAAAAGTTGTTTAGGTAATAAAGTACTTTTAGAAGTGCTTTAAAACAAGCAGTTACCTTACGGCATTGAATACAAATATTGGCTCGCAGATGTATTCTATGTTCCATTTCCCAGTGATGAGGCATCTGGGGTACCAAAGTAAGCTATCACTGGTTAGGGTGATTCTATTTTGTTAATTACCTATTTTCCAGAATGCAGTTCAAAAGCCACTAGATATTTGCCTACTGGTCCTGCCTTCTGTTCTTGCTTAAAAATAGTTTACCCAAATATAAGAAACACGTGTTACCCTGCATTCCACATGGATTTAGGTCAACTCAGAGACTATTTGTCCAAAACAGTGATGTTTGTTTGATTGCGTTAGTAATGGTCAGAGCAGATGTGCATGTCACGTGACTGTTTCTCATCTTTAACCTGCCTTGTTATTGCATGACCACCCATACAAAGCATGGGGCAACATCTGTAATCGATTACATTGTATCCACACACTTCAATGAGAAAGGTTAGCAGTCAATGTGGTGCTCCTCTCTATCCCTGGAATGTCAAGTATGTCATTGTAATGGGGATGGAATTGTGAACACAATTCCTTTTTAATTTAGAGTAGATATGTAATATTAAATTTGGCTATATACATTTATAGAGGATGATCACTGATTGTAGGATTTGGTTGAGAGAAAACTTGAATAAATCTAAATTATTTCTACTGAGGCCAGTGTGTTTTTGATGGTGTTGACTGCGACCTTCTCTATTTTATTGTGTTGCAGTCTTTTTGTTTTGTTACTGGTGATGGATATTTTTAGTTAGTGATAGACAATATATTGGCATAGGTGTACACTTGTTTTATTTGGCAGGAAAAATTCTCAATATGTAATTTTTTAATAATTAGTAATAATTTATCATGTAGTGCTCAGGAATGTTAGTAGTTCTTAATGTGGACATGTCATGTTTGGTTTTGAGATTAATTACAAAACATATATGAGTGCTATATAATATATGTTAGTGTTGTTTAACAGTTAAACCAAACTGTGACAATTTTTTCAAATCTTTTATTATTCCTGTTATGTTATCATTAAATAATAATACCAAATTGTTTAACCAGGAAAGGTACGTGTATTATTTTACCAGTTTTTAAGAACCCTTTGACTGGGGTTGAGATATTCTTATCATTATCCATGGTAATAGTACACAGTATATTGACCCCGGAAGGATTGGTATACACACACATGTACACCCACTTACATACATGCACTACTGTACCTTAAATTGTTGTGAAACATAATGCTGGCCATGGTAGAAAGGTGTCAAAACACGCAGTGCATCGCAGTTTGCTGTGTATGGGGCTGCTTAGCTGAAGACCAGTCAGAGTGTTCATGGTGACTCCTTGTCCACCACTGAAAACACTTTCAATGGGAATGTTAGCATCAGAACTAGACAGCAGAGTTATGGAAGAAGGTTGCCTGGTCTGATGAATTATGTTTTCTTTTAGATCAGGTTGATTGTTGGGTGAGTGTGGACCATTTACCTGTTGGAAGAGATTGCAGTGGGATGCACTATGGGAAGAAAGCAGGCAGGTGGAGGCAGTGTTATGCTCTGGATAATGTCCTTCTGTTAATCCTTGGGTCCTGGTATTCATGGATGGATGTTACTTTGACACGCACCACCTACCTAGAGATTGTTGCAGACCACATACACTCATTCATGACAATGGTGTTCCCTGATGGCAGTGGTCTATTTCACCAGGGTAATACACCCTGCCAACTTGCAAAATTTGTTCAGGAATGGTTTGAGGAACATGAGAAAAGTGTTGCCTTGGCCTCAAATTCTCCAGATCTCAATACAATTGCATGTGCTGGAACAACAAGTCGGATCCATGGAGGCCCCAATGTGCTGGAATATGTGGTCATTTTCCAGACAAAAAGAGATTATGTTACAGTTATGATGTTAGACTTACTGGAAATATTGTGCAAAATATGTACAGAGATATTTCTATGTGTGATTGCCCATGTTTATGTTGCACTTTGCATGACTGTTTCAGCATGTGTTGATTTTATACATTTTTGTGTATAATCTAAATATTTACACATAATTCTCCCAATTTAAACTGCTGATTTGCAAGTACAGTAAGTCATTTTCATTATTCTGGAATTTTAGACATAAATTTTAGCTGAGGTATTTCATTTTTTTTAATAACTCACATTAAATTAACATTTTATTCAATTTATGTTCAATATATCAAAAAATATATGATTGTTTCTGTTATTTATTGGCTCCAAGTAGCAGTTCATTGACAGACTACTTTGAATGCAATTCTTTTTTTCAGTGGATTCCTGTTAGTTATTCCTATTTATGACCTTAGAAAGATCTGTCAAACCACATGACAGCTTTTCCGTTTTATTCTATGTAGTTTTGATCATAGCACAATCACTGTAGCATCCTATTTATGTTCTTAGCGGACAAGGGAAAAACCTGGTATGACCGTTTGATGTTCTAGAATCTAGATTGAACATCACCTTCCAGATTCAACACATTATGAACAAAGAGATGCTTTGCTGCAGATTACTCTTTTAATGAGTAGTTATTGAGTGTTTGTGATTTTTTTTTTTTTTGTCAAATAATTTTATGATAAATTTCTCAGTAACATCCAAAGAACTGCAGGTAAAAAGATAATTTAATTGATTATTGATTCTCTCTAAATACTAAAGATGGTTGTGCCATGAAGTCCGAAGAGGCAAAAACCACAGGATCTGGTAACAACCATCACTCCAATATTACAGATCCTTACATCATATGTCTTGTCCAAACAGCAACCAATCCATTGATCATGTCTGCAGGCTTTATGTGATGGGTAGAAGATGTATAATTTGTGTTTGGTTATGAGGTCCAACAGGCAGATATACCTAAAGTGGACGGGCATTCAAAGAGTTATTCACTAGATCTAATTATTGGGAACTTACATGGAAACGTAAATGATTTTTAATTTCAATTTGGCCATTTTGGCCTAACATTTTAAATTATAATTTCCTTGATAAACACAACGCAAATCTCGGTTTACTCAGTAACCCTGATCACCAACATAACATAGCCAGCCAAAGTAACATCTAAGGTGGCTTCAGGCTTTTAATGCGTAGGAATTTTTGACTCTCCATTGTTCATAGAGGAGGCGCCCAATGAACCCGAGGTAAGAAGTCAAACCATTCAACAACCAGCCAGGGCACTCATGGTGCCATAACCTCTACAGCGAGTTCTATCAATTGTGGAGCTTGAAATGTTTCTTTAACTATTATATCTTTAAATATTCACTTTTTTTTCCTTCTTCATATGACACATATTTGTTGTTCGTAATGTGAAAAGAGTGCATTTCTCCCCCTATTTCTCATATCCTAGAAAATTTTTATTATATGCACCTGAGCAAACTGACAGTATGGGCAGATTATTAATAAGGACCTAAGTATTCTATTGGCTAATTGTCTGTTACCTGAAACATAATTTTCCCAATTACAACTTTCTTTCACCTATATGTATAGCCATTATTTTATTCCCCACCTCACAATGTATTTCTAATTTTTTTTAAGACTTGCAGTTAAGAGCTTAAAACAACTGTATTATTAAAAAAAAATGCTATCCCTTCTAAGCATGCTGGATACCCCTGAGGATGTCTAAGTACAGGGTGACTGAACACATCAACAGTGTTTAAATCTATTGCCTTTACATCAGATTTTTGGAGGTTGTATGCTGGAAATCTCTTTTCGCGCAAAGAAAATGTAAATGATGATGGGCTTTTACTTTTTAACTGTCTTAAAGAACCACCATAGGCACCCAGACCACTTCAGCTCAATGAAGTGGTCTGGATGCCAGGTCCCCCTAGTTTTAACCCTGCAGTTGTAAACATAGAAGTTTCAGAGAAACTGCTATGTTTACATTGAGGGTTAATCCATCCTCTAGTGGCTATTTCCCTGACAGCCACTAGAGGCCTCTTCTGCGATCCTCAATGCGAAAATCGCGAAAATTGAGTAATGCTTTCCTACGGGCGATTTGAATGCGCGCGCGGCTCTGGCCGCGCATGCGCATTCGGAGCTAACGTCGGAAGGGGGAAGAGAGGTCACCAGCGCAGAGGGAGCCTGGCGCTGGATTAAGGTAAGTGGCTGAAGGGGTTTTAACCCCTTCAGCCCAGCGGGAGGGGGGTCCTGATGGAGGGGGGACCTAATAACCCTACAGTGCCAGGAAAACGAGTTTGTTTTCCTGGCACTATAGTGCTCCTTTAAGTTGGTAAAAGAGAAGAAAGAAGTCCCATCTGGTACCATTATATTCTGCCTGTTTTGCTTTATGCTTGTGCATTTTATATTTAGTGGTCTCTTGGTGTTTTTGATCTGCACTATTTGTAGTCTTTATTTTATTTATTTGTGTAGGTTGTTGTTTTTTCTATTTGTATTTACATCTTGAGGATCTTGAGGAATCTTCTTACAATCTACATTGATATAGGGTAATATATTTTATTATTTGCCTCTTCTACCACTGGTGTTTCCTTACTATCAGGGGTTAATATGCTTCTGAGCATGCACTGTATGCAAGTATGCATATTTGTATTAAGACGGCATTCTAGGTAAATGTAATATGCCTTTCCTACCACATCGAGTTTGCATGTGTATATTGGCATTGCTGGTCAGAGGATCATCTTTGCAGTCTGAGATAATTTCCCCATACAATCTTCCATCAAATCAGTAACTGGTGGTTACTAAGAAAATACCCTATTTTTGGTGAATTGGATTTTGAGAGCCCACAAAATGGATGCAGCTGGCCACAAGATAATAACGTGTATCAAATATAAAAATAATTTCTATTAAAAATATCAGGATAGTATAAATTGCTAGACAAAAATGTCTAATGACAGGAAATGCTTTCAAATGTTGATTGTGGGATACAATTTCCATAGAAAGGATCATTAGAATGTGAGAACTTTATAGATGTTCTGATTACAGCATATTTACAGGGTTCTACAGCAAACTTGTTGGAATAGACCCATGAAATGTACGTACTCTGCAGTTTTAATGAAGTGTAAACCTATATAACATGCCATGGACATATCCGTGGGTTGGATCGGATGTATATTTTTTCCGTTCGCAGACTTGTAGATATCCGTAGGGTCATTGCATTTGCAGCTGAGTGCCCAGACATTCTCCGCACCTGATTTGTATTATGAAAAGGTAACATTGCATCGTTTGCTCACTAACTCAGATCTGGTTCTAATCACGCTAGAATTAGGTAGTGTCAATGCTAACTGAGCTGCCTTTTGATGTAAGTTGAGTAGTTTAGTTAATTCAAATCTCATTCTCATGTTGTGGTCTTGATTAAATAATGTGTCTTGATCCCTTAGAGCTAGGGATTTGGGAGACTGGTATTACTATGTCATTGAACCAAGAAGAAGGAACTGCTATTTTTTCATTATGGAATTTAAATCATACCACCGGCCCTTTTTATTTTTATTAAGACAACCAGTGCATTTTACGACACATAAACTAGTCTATAAGTATATCCTGCATTGCTCTGCTTCAAAATTGCTTGGAGATTTATAGTACAAGTAAAATGCTTATTTATAGTTTTAGACTGGATTCGAAACTTGGTTGAATTTCAGAAGGAAATTAGAAAAATAAATGAAATAAAATGTATAACATATTTTTGTGATGTATGAGCAGTTGAAATGTTGGGGTCTTGGATGGGAGATATTTTTTTTCCCTAAAGCCCAGTGCAGTGTGATGTTACTATAATAACCATATAACATTATAACATTTATACAAAGTTTTTGCTAGTAACTATAAATCGAGGAACACCCTGAGCAATAAAGGATTACACGTAAAGGTGGCTTTGAGAGAGAATATCTTTCTAATTCTTTAAGTGTCAAACGGATGAACACATCGTTAATTCATCTCTTTTAGTACTTTTTGGAATATTGTATTTTTATTGCTGATACATTCAGGTCGATTTAACAGGCAGTGTAAATAGTCGCACATACGCTGAATTCAAGCATTCAAATGTCCTGAAAATATAAGTGCTTAGACAAGTATGTGGGGAGCCTTGGATAAGAGATGCATACTACCTAGCAGTCATATCAGAGGGTATAAGTGATACCTTCCTTCCATCCCCACACCTTTAACCCCTTAAGGACCAAACTTCTGGAATAAAAGGGAATCTTGACATGTCACACACGTCATGTGTCCTTAAGGGGTTAATGACCTTAATTATATATAAAAATGACTCAAAAGCAAAATAGGTCCATAACAGGGGATAGCAAGGGGTGTGGGGATGGAAGGGAAAAAGATTATCAATACAAGAAGTATGAAGGCATGAAGACTTATAATAGCACCGACACATTCTGAACTACTAAGTGGGAATACATATGATTCAATACGATTGATAAGTAGTAAATGGAAGAACAAATGAATATAACAGGGTGAATTAACAAAGTATATACAATCATATCACCTCTGGGGAGAGAGGGAACCATGTTTACAATATTCCAAATGTGACTGGCTGGGATTGGTAATCGGGTGAATTTGTGTACCACGGACCAAACCAACCGCCAACAAAAAACATTGAGGCTTCCTCGGGATTGATGGCTGTATACATCTTCACCTCCTTGGAAATTGTAAGTGTCCTGGAAGCAATGGCATACTAATATGGGGTGGGGGTGGGTGGTCCGCCCCGGGTGCCACTCTTTACGGTGGTGCCACCTACCCTAATAGCGAGAGGAGGAATGCCAAGGCTGTCCACGTGCTCTGCCCTCACGGTGTTCTGAGCAGAAGCGCTCTGGCACTCTGTGTGGGCAGAGCCACGGTGGGAGAGTCTAGGTTGTGTAGAGGGGGGTGCAGGGTTTTTGTAGAGGGAAGTATAGGATTTGTAAAAGGGAGACTGGGCAGGGGATTTTTAGAAGGGGGACTGGGCAGGGTTTTTTTAGGAAGAGGCGGTGCAGGGTTTTTGTAGAGGAGGGGGTGCACGGTTTTTGTAGAGGGGAGCCAGGGGTTTTGTAGAAAGGGAGGTTTTGTAGAAGGTGGACTGGGCAGGGGTTTTTGTAGAGGGAAGGGAGCAGGATTTTTGTAGAGGGGGCAGGTGTTTTGTAGAAGGGGGACTCGGCAGTATTTTGTAGAAGACAATTAAAAAAAAAATTTGAAAACATAAAAAATAAATAAAAATAATTTACATTTGATGGGGGGTGCCAAACACAGGATCCGCCCAGGGTGCCAAATGCTCTAGGTATGCCCCTGTCTGGAAGCAGGACAACAGTATCCGACACCACATCCTGGAGAAATTTAGTGATAGGTTGCATCAAATTCCTCTAGAGTAAGGTGGAGCCGTTTAAGTAATTAAAGAACGTAAGGTGGTGGATCTCAGTCGACAGCACCGTCCTCCTACTAGTAGGTGTTGACATCTGAATTAACTGGGTGCGTCAGCAGCATGTGGGAGTCTTTAGTCGTCGATGACTGCAGCTTTTGAGATCTACGACCCATTTCTGCCTCTACTGAAATGCAGCTGTACTGGGTATAAACTATGGAGGTGTGCAAATTAATCTGGGCTCCTGCCAGATCTACCACTGCCTGTAGGCCACTTGCGAGATTTGGCCACTGTAGGGGGAAAAAAGGCATCCAAGTGGTCCTCTAGACTTTCTGCAGTTATATTAGCAAAATCTAGGCTGGATGGGGAGTTTGTTCCATTGTAAACGTTCAGATGTCAATTAGAAAGCAAATAGCTCATGAAATGGTGTCTGTGCTGGTCTGCCCCGTTCAGTTCCCTTTTTTGCTACTTTATTACATTTTAATGAAGTGATGGCAGCATGTCTGTGAAATGGCACTTTAGAATTTATAAAGTTTTACAGAAAGCTGAGATGCCAGAAGACTTAACCCCTTAAGGACCAAACTTCTGGAATAAAAGGGAATCATGACATGTCACACATGTCATGTGTCCTTAAGGGGTTTTAAAGAAACACTATAGGGTCAGAAACACAAACATGTATTCCTGATCCTAAAGTGTTAAACCCACCATTTGTGGCTTCCCCCCCCCCCCCTTAGCCCCCTTAAAAGGAATTAAAACTCACCTTATTTTCAGCGCAGCATGGGTCCACCCCGATCCCCATCCTGGGTGACATCATCAGAATTGCCAATCCAATGCTTTTCCACAGGGAAATCAGCAAGGAGGCAGGATGGGGAGGGGCCAAATGCTGTTTTGGACAATCAGCACTTCTTCATAGAGATGCATTGGTTCCTGTGAGGAAAATTCAGCGTCCCTGATGCAGAGCTGAACAGGAGTGCTGCTTACTGTGCAGCACTGCCCCAGGAAGCATCTCCAGTGGCCATCAGAGGAGTGGCCACTTGGAGGTGTCCTATGGGGCAATGTTTGCATGAAAATGCCTGAAAAGGCAGTGTTTGCATGAAAATGCCTGAAGGCAATGATTATACTCGCCAGAACAACTACATTAAACTGTAGTTGTTCTGGTGACTATAGTTTCCCTTTAATAAATAATTATGTAGATTAGAATCTCTTAATAATAGTTAGAATACAATTGTAGATCTTCACCAGGATGGCAAGCAATTGTGCAGTCCCTAAAAGTGCTAATAGATTGGTGTAAGGAAGTGGCTGCTTCAATATAACATTACATCCTACTAGGCACAGTCTGCAGGAGAGCAGCAAGGAGCTTTCTTTTTTTATTTTTATGTTTATTTTGTTGTATTTTTATTGTGCATATGCTTACAAACAGGCTAGCAATGCCACAACAGCATTTGTAAGCAGTTAAAAGACAACATTGCAAGGAATGTATATGGCATATGATGGATCTGTACATTTTTTGATAATAATGACAGGCTAAGCAGAAAAGGCTCATTCACAAGTATGTCAGTTGGGCGTTAATACATAAACCATAAGCAAGTTTGGCTAATCTAACTGACTTGTTGTGGGGAGGGGTAGTATAATAAACACATGCTGAATCTCAGATGAAGGCTAACTGCCCAAACTAAGTAAAATGCTAAAACACTGGTGCTGGGCAAGACGTATATGGCTATTCAGTCATATGGAGCAGCATTGGGAAACACCGTTGCATAGTGCACTAGTTTAACACGAGTGCTGTCCTTGACAGGTGACAAGCTTTGCAATTCTCTGCTAGTCCCCCACTTTAGGGTGCTTAACCCCATAGCGACCAAGTCTGTATCAGGTACGTCCGACAAAAAAAACGGTACCTGATACGTCCGCGGGGAATTAGAGCGCTGTAAGCAATCATGATCGCTTCCAGCAGCTCTAATGGTATTGCAGCAATGCCTCGATGTTGAGGCATTGCTGCAATACCCCTCTCACTACCGGGCCACCGGTGTACACCAGGTGCTTGCTCCGCCCGGTGTGATTACTTCCGGTTTGCTCCATGTAGAGCCCAGCAGTGAGGCAGAGCATCGGAAGCCATCAGGCAGAGGTTCCAGGGGTTTAGGCACTCAGTAAAATAAATAATTAAATAAAATAAAATTTAAAAGAAATTAAGTCCCCCTGCTGGCGAAAAAAGTTTTTAAAAAAAAGTTGACAAAAATTACGTTAATAAATGTAATATATATTATATCTATATATAATATGTGTATATATATATATATATATATATATATATATATATATCTTATATATAATGTCATAGTAAGTGTATTTTTATATATATATATCTTAATATAAAAATACACAGAGTAAAATTACACATGTGTGTATATATATATATATATAATAACCATATATATTGTATATATTATTATAATAAATAATTCATTAAAAATAAATAATAAATTTAAAATAAATATAAAATGTAAAAATAATAAACAATATATATATATATATGTGTGTGTGTGTGTGTGTGTAATTTTATTCTAACTGTATTTTGATATATATAGATATATATATATATATATATATATATATATTACTATCAAAATACAGTTAGAATAATATTATATATTTTGTTTTATATATATATATATATATATATCAAAATACACTTAGAATGAAATTATATATAGTATATATAAATAAATAAAAATAATATTAAATATACCTATGTCCATATACATAATTACATAAATAATATCATAAATATACACGTAGACTTCAAATATACCGATATATTTAAATACTATGTGCATATTTATGTAATATTTTTACATAATAAAGTAATTTTATTGATTGCAGTTTGGGGGACCGGCCTGACAACCCAGACCGAAAGTCCAGAGAATTTAATTTGCTAGCACTATATTTAATCCTGTAACTTTCCAAGACACCCTAAAACCTGTACATGGGGGTACTGTTTTACTCAGTAGGCTTAGCTGAACACAAATATTAGTGTTTCAAAACAATAAAACACATCACAGTGATGATTTGTCAGTGAAAGTGACATTTTGTGCATTTTTCACACACAAACAGCACTTTCACTGATGATATAATTGTTGTGATACATTTTACTGTATTTGTGTTCAGCGAAGTCTCCCGAGTATAACAGTACCTCCCATGTACAGGTTTTATAGTGTTATTAAAAAGTTACAGGGTCAAATATAAGGCCGGTTTTTCACATAGAAATTTGCCAGTTTGGTTATGTTGCCTTTGAGAGCATATGGTAGCCCAGGAATGAGAATTACCCCCAGGATGGCGTACCATTTGCAAAAGAAGACAACCCAAGGTATTGCAAATGGGGTATGTTCAGTCTTTTTTAGTAGCCACTTGGTCACAAACACTGGCCAAAATTAGCGTTCATAATAGTTTTTTGCATTTTTAACACACAAACAAATATAAATGCTAATTTTGGCCAGTGTTTGTGACTATGTGGCTACTAAACATACCCCATATTGAATACCCTGGGTTGTCTACTTTTTCAAAAATATATGGTTTGATGGGGATAAATTACATTGGTCGGCTTCAATAATGTCCCAAATAGGAAATGGGTGCATGATGACCAGCTGTGAAAATTCCAAGTTGGAAAACTGGAATGCTCACCCTCCAAATAAGGTCTTTTAGCCCCCAGAGAACCCGACACACCTATACATGGGTGGTATCACTGTACTCGGGAGATGTTGCTGAACACATATTGGGGTTTTCTTTGGCAGTAACCATCAAAGTTCTCAGTACATGTATTCTTAAATTGCTATGTGCGTCAAAAAATCACCAATTATTATTATTTTTTTTTTATTTGGCATCGATTGGTGGTAAAATGGTTGCATGAAAAGAGTCAAAATACCCCAAGTTTAATACCTTAGGTTGTCTTCTTTTAAAAATATATACATGTGAATGGTTATTCAGGGATTCCTGACAGATATTAGTGTTACATTGTAACTTTTGTTAATTTTGAGAAAAAAAATGGTTTGGAAATAGCAAAGTGCTACTTGTACTTATTGCCCTATAACTTTAAAAAAAAAAGCCAAGAACATGTTAACATTGGGTATTTCTAAACTCAGGACAAAATTTAGAAACTATTTAGTATGGGTGTTGTATGTACGCCAGTGTGGCCAGCCTCTTCTCCTGGGGGGCTCAGGAGCTGGCCACCCTTAGGGCCCACCGAGGCTGGCCCTGGCACTCCCAAAGGTAGGGAGGCTGGGGGATCACATTTTAAAAAAAACGTGTATGTGTGTTAGTGTTAGAGTGTGTGTGTGGTAGTGTTAGTTTTTGTGTCAGTGTGTGTGTTACTGTGTGTGTGTGTTAGTTTTTGTGTGTGTGTGTGTGTTAGTTTGTGTGTGTCTGTTATTGAGTGTGTGCCTGCTAGTGAGTGTCAGTGTGTGTGTTAATTTGTGTGTCAGTGAGTGTGTGTGTGTGTCAGTGAGTGTGTTACTGTGTGTGTCTGTTACTGAGTGTGTTAGTTTGTGTGTGTCTGTTAGTGAGTCTGTTTGATGTCTGTTAGTGAGTGTGTGTTTGTCAGTGAGAGTGTATGTTTTGTAAGTGAGTGTGTATGTGTGTCTGTCTGTCAGTGAGTGTGTATGTATGTATGTCGCTGAGTATGTCTCTGTCAGTAAATGTGTGTGTCTGTTAGCTAGTGTGTATGTGTCTGTTCGTGAGAGTGTGTGTGTATTTAAAACCCCTTCAGCACTTACCTTTCTCCAGCGCCGGACTCCCTTGGCGCTGGGGATCCCTCCGCCCCGATCCGCCTTTCCGCGCACGCATTCAAACCGCCCATAGGAAAGCATTACTTAATGCTTTCCTATGGACGTCCAGCGTCTTCTCACTGTGATTTTCACAGTGAGAATCGCGAAAAGCGCCTCTAGCGGCTGTCAGTGAGACAGCCACTAGAGGCTGGATTAACCCTCAGTGAAACATAGCAATTTCTCTGAAACTGCTATGTTTTCAGCTGCAGGGTTAAAACTAGATGGACCTGGCACCTAGACCACACTTCATTGAGCTGATGTGATGTGGGTGTCTGTAGTGGTCCTTTAAGTGCGTGTGTATCTGCATGCACTGGTGTACATGCAGGGGTCGCAGCCCTGCGACCCCTGCGACCAGGTGCCCGCCGCCATGTGTTGCTGCTCCAGCCCACACAGAGTAAGCGCGGAGGGGGGGGGACCCACGGATCAATTTTTGCACCGGGGCCCCATGGGTCACGTGAATGCTACTGACTCAGAGGCCATCAAATGACCATCGTTGATAAGGGTCCTGGTCAGGCACCACAGCCCTTTAACAGCACAACCAGGCCCCCTGCTAAGTTGCTAAGTGTCAAGTTGCAGTGCTGGAAGGAAGTGACTAACAGTCACTTCCTCCCAGCTTACCAACAATCTCTGCGGGAGAGGGAGAGAGGGGAGGGCAATAGAGAAGAGCCGCATCAGCTTCAGCCAGATGCCACTAGACCCCAGGGAAGAAACCCTAATGAAAAATATAGAAGCAGGGGGTGGGTAAAAATATGTAAATTGTGATCTTTGTGTATAAATATATATATATCTGTGTGTGTGTATTTGTGTGTTTGTGTTATCTATGTGTGTATTTGTGTGCATGTATTATCTGTGTGTATGCGTCAGTGTATATCTGTGTGTATGAGTCAGTGTGTATCTGTGTGTCAAGAGTGTATCTGTGTGTCTTTCAATGTGCATGTGCGGGGCAATGTATGTGCATTTGTGCATACATCCCAACAATCAAACGCCATCACTACATGCAAATATATTAAATCACAAACTCTAAATACAAATATACCACTGCTTTCAAATAGCAATAGTAAATACACATACAATGGCATTCAAATACATACATACATTCAAACACAAACACTGCTCACAAATACAGCCCTGCAAGGATGGACACATGGTATATCCATGTGTAAAAGCATTGTGGGGGTTGTATGACACATAGGGATCTACCTTTTGGCCATGTTTGTGCTAGTGGAGGCCCCAAAAATAATTACGCCACTAATGTGAGTCTCTTTATGCATTGTCAATGTGAGTTTGTGTATGCATGTGAGTGTGGCTGTGTATGTGTGTTATTGTGTCTATGATTGCAGACTTTCACTTGTTAAATTTCAGCACAACTGCATAGCTAAAAAAAAGTTAGCTTTTGGTTGTGCTAATTTCTTTTAAAACATGGTTTATAATGTCTTTTATTTTAATTTATATGTCAATGCTTGGTAAATAGAATGTTATATTTTATATTGATTCCAAATATTGTTATGTTTTTAATAAAGACTGTATACACAGGCGCACCATGTAGACATTTTGTTGACTGAGCACAATGAGACTTGTAATTGCCGGCAGTTGCCAGAAGTGGCTGAGCTTGCTTATCCTGTATGTATATAGTGTCATGTATCCAGATACTTCAGTATCTAAAATCTGCGCATAAAGTACGGTTTTTGCTTTCAGAACATTTCGGTCTGCGTCCTTCCCTTGCCCACATCTGAGAGATGCATGCAGTGCATACAGGCATATAAATGTTTTAAGACATCTGCATTTTGAAACTCAGCGGTATCCCACGAGTGTATTAAATCTGCAGTGTGCTGATCTGTTTCCTGTCTTTGTTATGATTTCTTCTCTGTAACCGAATAGCCCTTATGAGCACCAGTGGATGGGAGTTATCTTGACTACAGCTGTGTCAGCAGGGCCAGTGGCTCTTGGCTTTCACTTCCTCTGCTTGCCTTTACGAAGTAAGGCTTAGAGAACCCCAGTGGGGTTTTTGTTAATTTGCCAGGTTTGATCTCTTCTAAGTTGGCTTCAGAATCATTCGACACTTGCACACATTCCACTTTCCAAAACACTTCATTTATTGGTTTAAAACTCTGTTAGAGGCAATGAGTGGGCTCAGGGACAACCACAAGCATGGCAACCCAAAAACCTCCAGAATTACAAGTAGATCACGTTACCATAATGAGTCCCAGGATTACAAAAACAGAGTAGTGAAGCAGACTAAGAACCAGTACATTTTTCCTACTTTTGTTTTGACCATTCTTTCTACACTCCCCCCCAGCCCCACAAAATAAAAACATTCATTTGAGTAGAAATTGCTTTTTTAAAAAACATGCAAGTCGTATTTTGTATATGTTGATATATTATTGTGTCATAAAAACTATATAAACTACAAAATGTTGGATCATATGTATATTTTAATGGCAAAAATTGTATCTTAAAATATTAATGTTTTTATATAATATAGAAAGTGTGAGTCATAAATGAACTCTCCGAGCACCATACTCCTTTCCCCTTATGTAAGGAGTCAAACCATTCCAAAACATTTCTACTACTTACCTGGGGTCCAACAGATTACAGGGAAGATATCATATCAGGTGCTGCTCCTTGCCTCCCTGCCAGAAGATTTGATTAGCTCTCCAGAGCTAAGTTTTGCAGTGCAGAGCCAGCTCATTGGCTGAGAGTGTCAGCTAAAGCACTGGCCATAGGTGGCACTGGCCACAGCGGATCCCAGGTTAGAAATCAAACCATTAGCTAACAGTTTGACTACTTACATTGTACCATAGCCAGTTGTTATGGTGCTTAGAATGTTCTTTGAATTGTAATTATGTTGGAATTGTATGTGTTTTGTAATGATTTTCGGATAGGGATATTGAAGAGAAAGATCTCTCTACCATCCCTCACATTAAAATCCACATAATTCAAGTCCTTTATTTTTACAGTCAGGTTAGACAGAATAATAGGGATATTTTAATTTTCACCTTTGTGTCCTGTCTGTTAAAACTATTCATCCACTTATATAAACACATTTAGGCATGTTTTAAAATAGTGCAATTGCAGAAGGTTGTGAAAGCACATAAATCATTTGTAAAAGCAGTATAAATTTGGTGGCGTATATAGTGTATACATCATGAAAGGCGGATGAGGAAATACACTCACAATGACATCTAGCTCTAGGTGTTATGAAGAAAGTGATTTATTCTTCACTTTAAAAAATTGTTTAAAACAGCATTGTAACCTGAGAGTTTCTTTGCATTCCTTTTGCAAGGACCCCTAAAGTGACATTTCTGCATCCAAGTGTCACCCGGCAGGAGATTGGAAAGCTTGTTCTAATTAGTGAAGGCTCCATGGTGGCTTCCATGGTGAGTCCTTCTGATTTATGTCTCTTTACAGTTCCAGGTGGACAAAGCTACCAGGACTATTGGTGTAGTGTAACGCACGCATGGAAGTACTGATCAGGGGTCTGTGGGAGATCTAATGAAACTGGGACCCTCCATTGATTTTCTCACATATGCTCAATGAGGTGCATGACAATATATGGTAGTAATTTGCACCTGATGTGGAATTAGTTAACTAATCACAGTGGTCCCTTTGGGATCACAATCAATTATTATTTTTTTTATTTTAACTAAAATTAATTCAAAAAAGTGTTAATCTCTGACCCATGTGTTTCTCCAATATATTAACATTTTCAAGAACCGTTTCCATTATAAGCCAGTCTAGACTATAGATGTTTTGAAAATAAACTGTCAAAATAAAGCACTAATATTTTGTCATATTTATCATTTTTAATTTAAAGAGGCATTGTGTTTCCATTGATTATCTGTCACCGGCATGCTATGTGTACTGACAACAGACGCTGAATATACACAGATTTAACAATAGCTAGCCAAGAACACTTGTGGCGCTACATTTCGTAGCAAAGGGCTTTAACTCTTTATGTGCAAATCGAAACGCTGCACATACAGGTTTCCAGCACCATGACCACTTTAAATCACTAAAGTGGTCATGTTGATTGGATCCTTTAAGTGCAAGAGAGTAAAAGTTATCAGATTAATTTGTATATATTTAAATAATTAAAATAAAATAAAGCAAAAAAATGATATATTGCCAAAAGCACAGAATCTAGGAGTAAAGGTAAAAGACTTGATACTCATAATAAAAATAAATCACTTTATGCTGTCACCCTCCTGGGTAGGCAATACTGGAAGGGACAAAGTCCAAACACACTCTATAAACAACTGCACTCCAAGACCCTCGCTTTGTATGGTAATGCTTGATTTCCATGCTTTGCATTCAAGTAAGTACTAGCATCCCAGGGGAAGTTACAATAGTTTGTTAATCAATCCATAGTCAGCAATGGCCACAGGACTAGAAAATCACAGAAATCTAGAACAGTGAAATGCTGGAGTACAAAACAATCATCAAAAATACTTGATCAGAAGACTCAAGTATCCCTAGAAAAATGCTGGGATTCATAAGGCTAAAAACTCCAGTAACCTCACGCAATTCACCAGCATTTCTTCTTCCTAATAGCATTATAGTTATTTTACTCGCAATGTGAGTCAGAAGAGAGACCTACGGTACATAGAAAAGCTTAAAAATAATCTCATATTTGGGACTTTAATTAAAATCAGAGAGGTTTAGTCACTAAACCAGAATTGTGGATAATTGACAACAAATGTTTTGTTCTAAAACTTGCCATATCTTGTAAATTGTCCCGGTTAAGCAAAAAAACCATAGCTGAAATAGAGTTACTGTTTTATACCTTCAGACAATTGCTTCCCCAGTAAGTAATAGTACCGTGACTGTGAAGAACATTAGCTGAACATAAACATTTTTTTAACCTGTTGGGATTTTAGGAAAATAGTTTTCAAATTGGTTAAAAGGATATGATGAAACCCGCTCCCACCCCCCCCCTCCCCTCCGCACCCCCCCCCAAAAAAAAAAAAAAAAAGATCTAATTCTTCATGTAAAATAAAGCAGTTTTTTGAGGTTTCCCAGGCAGGAAGTAAAAACTATATTTTTTGTTTTGAGGAAGTTCTCAGAAGAATCTAGTACACTGCCTAGGACAGGACTAACTAGACCAGGTTTCAAAATACTTAATAAAACTGCCTTATAGGAAACATTTCATCAGTAACCACAGCATGTATGGAGCAGTAGTTGGCTCTGCCTTACAATCTTTTAATATTTTTAAAAAAATACACTGCTCAGCCACAACCTTAAAACCACCACTGACAGGTAATAAAATGGCAAGGGGTGGGATATGTCAGGCAGCAAGTGAACAGTCAGTTTTTGAATTTGGGGGGTGTTCATTGTATGCAGTAGTTAGTACCTACCAAAAGTGGTGCAAAGAAAGACAACCAGTGACCCTTCATCAAGGTCCTGGGCGCCCAAGGCTCATTGATGCACATCAGAAGCGAAGGCTAACTGTATGTTGTGATCACACAAAAGAGCTACTGTAACTCAAATACTTGAAAAACATAATGCCGGCCATGATAGAATAGCATCAGAACACACAGTGCATCACAGTTTTCAACATGTGGCATAGCTACAGACCAGCCGAATGCTCATGATGACCTCTTACAAAAGCACCTTCAATGGGGTCATCAGCACCAGAACTGAATCATGGAGCAATGGAAGAAGATTGCTTGGTGTGATTAATCACATATCATTCAATCATATACAATCATATAGATCAGGTGGATGGCCGGGTGGGTGTGCATCATATACCTGGGGATGAGATGGCAGCAGGATACTCTGTAGGACGAAAGCAGGAGGGCAGATACAGTGTTATGTTCTGGGCAATGTTCTGCTGGGAAATCTTGGGTCCTGGCATTCATGTGGATATTACTTTGACACGTGCCCCCTACCTATAAATTGTTGCAGACCACGTATACTCTTTCATGGCAATGATGTTCCCTGATGGCAGTGGCCTCTTTCAGCAGGATAATGCATCCTGCCACACTGCAAAAAATGTTCAGGAATAGTTTGAGGAACATGACAAAGAGTTTAAGATGTTGCCTTGGCCTCTAAATTCTCAAGATCTCAATCCTATTGGGATGTGCTAGAACAACAAATTTGATTAAGTGAATGCCCCACCTCCCAAGTTGCAGCAATTAAAGGATCTACTGCTAATTTCTTGGTTACAGATACTACAAGACAAGTTCATATGTCTTGTTGAGTCCATGCCTTGACTCATCAGAGCTTTTTTGGCTGCATGAGGGGGACCTAAACAATATTAATAAGGTGGTTTTAATGTTGTGGCGGATCAGTATAGAGTCGAGCATCACAATAGATATACTGAATACATGAGTACCTTATATATATTATATTAACACCACACATGGCCTGGAAAGTGATAGAACAATGTGATGTTTTCCTGTTAGGCCTTAATCATGCATTACCTCCTTTTAATTCCTGATTCCCTTGTGGGAAGCCACCCATTCTCTATTCTGCCTTCTGCATTTTCATGTTGGGAGTTGCAGTCCATTTGTCAATTTCCCCCCCACATTAGCCTGCTTCGTTTGGCTTCATAGGGGTTCCATCTAACGGCTCCTTCTTGTGAAGCAATATTGCAGCACCAGCGATTCTTCCCTCTGTAGTACTGCTGCATAGTTTGTTATCTATAATATCTTCCCAGGTTCAACCCTATTTAATGTATAAATGGATTGTGGGTTCCTTATCCCAAATGCATAACTTTGCATTTATCTGTATTGTATCTCATGTGCCCCTTGCCTACCTGATCCCCCAATTTATCCATATTACTCTGTAGAGGAAGTACCGTATATACTCGAGTATAAGCCGACCCGAATATAAGCCGAGGCCCCTAATTTTAACCCAAAAAACTGGGAAAACTTATTGACTGGAGTATAAGACTAGGGTGGGAAATGCAGCAGCTACTGGTAAATTTCTAAATAAAATTAGATCCTAAAAAAATTATATTAATTGAATTATGAATGCAGTGTGTGTGTGTGTATGAATGCAGTGTGTGTATGAATGCAGTGTGTGTGTGTATGAATGCAGTGTGTGTATGAGTGCAGTGTGCAGGGGCGGACTGAGAACCCTCAGGGCCCCCGGGCAAAATAAATCAAGGGCCCCCTTACAGGCCCCACCCATACTCCGCAGCAAGCGCCACCCATGTCCCGCCTCCATGCACCGCCTCCAGCCACACCCTACACAATCTTTAGACACAAGGAACAAAAGTGCAATAATCCCTTCAAGGCCCCAGTAGAGACTACAATTGAGGGCTAATGGGCCATGGAGGGGGGTCTTTCTAGCAGAGGCTATCTCAGTGTCCTTTAGAGAGTGTGTTAGAAAGAATCCCCTCCAGGCCCTATTAGAGACTACAATGGAGTCTAACAGGCTTGGAAGGGGGTCTTTCTAACAGAGGCCATCTCAGTGTCCCTGCTGGAAACAGTCGCCTCCAGGCCCCAGTAGAGACTACAATTGAGGGCTAATGGGCCATGGAGGGGGGGAGCATTCTAGCAGAGGCTATCTCAGTGTCCTTTAGAGAGTGTGTTAGAAAGAATTTCCTCCAGGTCCCATTAGAGACTACAATGGAGTCTAATGGGGCCTGGAGGGGGGTCTCTCCAACACTCTGGTTCCTATTCACAATATAGCAACACAACATAGCTGATACCTAGGCCAAGTTGGCTCCTCTTACCTTAATTACTGTTGCTGGCTGGCAGTCTGTGAGCTTGCTGGAAGGCTGTGGGCTTACTGGCTGCGGCTGGCAGGCTGTGGGCTTGCTGGCAGGCTGTGGGCTTGCTGGCTACTGCCGGCAGGCTGTGGGCTTGCTGGCTGCGGCTGGCAGGCTGTGGGCTTGCTGGAAGGCTGTGGGCTTACTGGCTGCGGCTGGCAGGCTGTGTGCTTGCTGGCAGGCTGTGGGCTTACTGGCTACTACCGGCAGGCTGTGGGCTTGCTGGCTGCGGCTGGCAGGCTGTGGGCTTGCTGGCTGCGGCTGGCAGGCTGTGGCTTGCTGGCTGCGGTTGGCAGGCTGTGGGGTTGCTGGCTTTAAGCCTAACTGGTGGCCTGTAGGCTGGCTGGCTGTCTACTGGCCAGCCTGTGGGCTGGCTGGCCTGTGGGTTGGCTGGCTTGCTGGCTACTGGGGCACTCGTAGATTATTTAAAGAAATAATCCATGCACAATAACCACTACTACTCTGTGTAGTCGTTATGGTGCCAGGAGGGCCGGGCCCCCCTCCCAGAGTAAGTAGTCAAACCGTTTAAGAACAGTTTGACAACTTACCTGGGGTCTGCTGGGATATGAGGCTGTAGTAGGGTATAGGAGCAGTGGTGCAATGTGTAAGGGGTGCAGTCTGTGTGAAAGGTTCAGTGTGTGTGAGGGGGTGTAGTGTGTGAATGTGTAGGGTGTGTGGGGCAATGTGTGTACGAGGGGGCTGTGTATGTGTGTGGCAATGTTAGTATGGGGGGCTGTGTGTGTATGGGTGGGCAGTGTATGTGTGTGTGTGTGAGGAAATGTGTGTAAATGTGTATGGTGTGTGTGGGGGCAGTGTGTGTGTATGGGGTGTGTGTGTATGGGGGGCAGTGTGTGAATGTGTATGGTGTGGGGGCAGTGTGTTTATGGGGCTAAAGTTCACTCTCACCACTGCGACCACCAGGAATACCTGGTGGTCACAGTGTTGAGAGTGAACTCTAGCCCGTAGCTCCAGGGCTAGAGTTTACTCTTGCAAGAGCCGTAACCGCGGCAACGATCTGTGCTCGCGCAAGAAGGACCCAGAGGAGCTGCAGGCTGAGCTCCCGGGTCCTCTCTTCCTCCCTCCCCTGCCGGCTGCCCGCACGGTGCCTGCGGACAGGGGAGGGGGCAATTGCCCTCCTCTTACTCCCCCCTCCCCCTCTTCTTACCCCCCCTCCCCCTCTTCTTACCCCCTTCTTACTCCCACTCTCTTCTTACCCCCATTCTTACTCTCCCCTCTTCTTACTCCCCCCTCCCCCTCTCCTTACTCCCCCTTCTTACTCTCCCCATCTTCTTACTCCCCCTCCCCCTCTTCTTACTCCCACCTCTTCTTACTCCCACCTCTTCTTACTCCTCCCTCTTCTTACTCCCCCCTCTTCTTACCCCCTCCCCGCTCTTCTTACCCCCCTCCCCCCTCTTCTTACTCCTCCTTCCTCTTTTTACTCCCCCCTCCCCTCTTCTTACCCCCTTTACTCCCCCCTCTCTTCTTAATCTCCCCTCTTCTTACCCCCTCCCCCCTCTTCTTACTCTCCCCTCCCCCTCTTCTTACTCCCCCCTTCCTCTTTTACTCCCCCTCTTCTTACTCCCCCCTCCCTTCTTACCCCCTCTCTCTCTTCTTACCCCCTCCCTCTTCTTACCCCCTCTCCCTCTTCTTACCCCCCTCTCTTCTTACCCCCTCCCTCTCTCTTCTTACCCCCCTCCCTCTCTCTTTTTACCCCCCTCCCTCTCTCTTTTTACCCCACTCCCTCTCTCTTTTTACCCCCCCTCCCTCTCTCTTTTAACCCCCCCTCTCTCTTTTAACCTCCCCTCTCTCTTTGAACCTCCCCTCCCTCTCTCTTTTAACCCCCCTCCCTCTTTTAACCCTCCTCCCTCTCTCTTTTAACCCCCTCCCTCTTTTAAACCCCCCTCCCTCTTTTAACCCCCCCTCTCTCTTTTAACCCATCTCTTTTAACAATCCCCCCCTCTCTTTTAACCCCCCTCCCTCTCTCTTTTTACCCCCTCTTTTAACCCCCCTCCCTCTCTCTTTTAACCCCCCCTCCCTCTCCCTCCCTCTCTCTTTTAACCCCCCCTCCCTCTCTCTTTTAACCCCCCCTCCCTCTCTCTTTTAACCCCTCTCCCTCTCTCTTTTATCCCCCCCTCCCTCTCTCTTTTAACCCCCCTCCCTCTCTCTTTTAACCCCCCCTCCCTCTCTCTTTTAACCCCCCTCCCTCTCTCTTTTAACCCCCCCCTCTCTCTTTTAGCTCCCCCCCCCTCCCCTCCCTCCCTCTCTCTTTTAACTCCCCCCCCTCCCCTCCCTCTCTCTTTTAACTCCCCCCCCCTCCCCTCCCTCTTTTTACCCCCTCCCCGTAGCGTGGCCGAGAGGCTCTGCGTCCGCGGTGCCGACCGGATTGATAGGAAGGTGCACACACACTGAGTGTGCACCTTCCTGTCAGTCCGGCCGGGTACAGGAAACAGAAACTCCTGTTCCGCGCGGAACAGGAGTTTCTGTTTCCTGTACCCGGCCGGACTGACAGGAAGGTGCACACTCAGTGTGTGTGCACCTTCCTATAACTCCGGCCGGCACCGCGGACGCAGAGCAGCTCGGCCACGCTACGGGGAGGGGAGGTGAGAAGCTGCAGCCGCCTGAGCGCTCTTAAGAGAGCGCTCAGGCGGCTGCAGCATTTAAAGGGGCGGCCGGGCCCCCTGATGGCGGGCCCCCCTCCCGGCCGGGCCCTCGGACCATGTCCGAAGTGCCCGACCGGTCAGTCCGCCCATGGCAGTGTGTGTGTATGAATGCAGTGTGTGTGTGTGTGTGTGTATGAATGCAGTGTGTGTATGAATGCAGTGTGTGTATGAGTGCAGTGTGTGTATGAATGCAGTGTGTGTATGAGTGCAGTGTGTGTATGAGTGCAGTGTGTGTGTATGAGTGCAGTGTGTGTATGAGTGCAGTGTGTGTGTATGAGTGCAGTGTGTGTGTGTATGAGTGCAGTGTGTGTGTATGAGTGCAGTGTGTGTATGAGTGCAGTGTGTGTGTGTGAGTGCAGTGTGTATGAGTGCAGTGTGTGTGTATGAGTGCAGTGTGTGTGTATGAGTGCAGTGTGTGTATGAGTGCAGTGTGTGTGTGTGAGTGCAGTGTGTATGAGTGCAGTGTGTGTGTATGAGTGCAGTGTGTGTGTATGAGTGCAGTGTGTGTATGAGTGCAGTGTGTGTGTATGAGTGCAGTGTGTGTGTATGAGTGCAGTGTGTGTATGAGTGCAGTGTGTGTGTATGAGTGCAGTGTGTATATGAGTGCAGTGTGTATGAGTGCAGTGTGTATGTCTGAGTGCAGTGTGTGTGTGTATGAGTGCAGTGTGTGTGTATATGAGTGCAGTGTGTGTGTGTGTGTATGAGTGCAGTGTGTGTGTATATGAGTGCAGTGTGTTTGTGTGTGTTGCAGAGCCTTGGTGGGGGGTAGGCATTTTTATTATTATTTTTTAAGTATTATTATTTTATTATTATTTACATTTTTTTCGTCCCCCCTCCCTGCTTGATACATGGCTGGGAGGGGGGCTCTCACTCCCTGGTGGTCCAGTGGCATTGGCAGTTCAGTGGAAGAGGGCTGGCAGGAAGCTCTTACTTACCTCTCCTGCAGCTCCTGTCAGCTCCCTTCTCCTCCGTGCCGGTCCGGTCAGCTCCCAGTGTAAGTCTCGCTGCCGCGCTATGACCCCGCGGCTCTCACAAGACTTTCACTGGGAGCTGACCGGAACGGCGCGGAGGAGAAGGGAGCTGACAGGAGCTGCAGGAGAGGTAAGTAAATGCTCTCTGCCAGCACCCCTTCTACACAGCCCCTTGTCTGTATTATGGCAATGTAAATTGCCATAATACAGACATTAACTCCAGTATAAGTCGAGTTGGAGTTTTTCAGCACAAAAAATGTGCTGAAAAACTCGACTTATACTCGAGTAAATACGGTATGTCACTGTAAGCTCGTTTGAGCAGGATCCTCCTCAACCTATTGTTTTTGTAATTGTCTCATTTATTGTTAAATCTTCCCCTCTTATAATATTTAAAGTGCTACAGAATATGTTGGCGCTATATAAATGCTGATGATAATAATAATAATAATATTAATGTTCAGACTGTATTATCTTACCTAGTTTTGAGCCATCTGCAAACACTGACAAATGGATTTCAATGCCCACTTTAGGATAATTTATAAAGAGATTAAAGAGAAATGTACCCAATGAAGAACCCCGAGGCACTCTACTTTTGTAAAAACTGGAACAATTTACAACTATTCTCTGCACTCTATCTTTATACCAGAATTCTATCCTAGAACATGATTTTTCATCTGCACCAACTGATTTTAGTTTAGTAGAAACCTAGAAATATAATTGTATTTTTAGTAATTCCTGTTCTGTTACCTGAGACATGGGGTTAACTTATTAGGGATAGAGGCTTCTATAGAGAATAATGGGAACTGTTCGCTGCTACTTGGCAACTGGCTTTAAGTAATGGTAGCCATTCATTTCCTGTACCTATTGGTGAAATATTGCAGTTGGTAATTTGGTGCTAGTAGTGATAGGCATTTTAGTAAGTGAGACAACATTGTAAAAATGGCAATTCCTTTCTTTGGAGCAGGCTTCCCCAAACTTCGGCCCTTCAGATGTTGCTGAACTACAACTCCCATGATTCTATGAATGCAATAGATAGGGTGAGAATCATGGGAGTTGTAGTTCAGCAACATCTGGAGGGCCGAAGTTTGGGGAAGCCTGCAGAGTTCTTGATGGAAACACCTAATTGTGGTATACGTGATTTACATTTATTTTTGAGAATTTGTTTACTGCATGGAAAAATTTATCATTTTAACACATTAGAATTATACCCAGCAGTCATTTTAAAGTTTGTTTGCTACAGCAACACATTTGCAATCATTCAGTGGAATCCCATAGATCACTTCTTTTTAAATTATACTCTATAAATTAATTTTAGTTTGTGTCTCTTTGAGGTTGTGTGCCTGATATTTTTGTCTGAATCGTGTGTTACACTATTAAGAGAAAAATAAACATAGCTATTTGCCTTTTAATAACTAACACAGCCTGGATAGCTTATTTTCATAAATATATTCAAAAGCACTCAGTGTGCCTGGACATCAAACAAGTGCAAGCTGGGAACTTTCAGCCAAGATGACAGGATACATAAAATATGCCATTGATTTAGCAGTCTCAAAAACTAGAAACACAGAATATCTTAAATTCAATATGTACTGACCAATCCTGACCACAGTACTCCATGTTTTACCAAAAAGGTTTGTGTGGAAGGTCCAGAACCCAGGTCCAGAAAGAACCTAACCAGTCCAAAAGACTTTTGGCAAATTTAGCACAAACACCCCAATGTGGTCAAGGTTTTTTTTTGTTGTTGTTTGTTTTTTCTCCCCCTATTTTTATTTTCTTTAGCAGCAGTGTATAAACATTGCATTTTGTTGCATCCTTAGCTGAGAGCTATGCATACGTCTAGCTACATTGGTTTAATATTTTCTAATAGTATTTCAGATAGGAAACCCAATTTGAATGTAGATGCATATTAAGTAAAAAAAAACATTTTAGTACTGATTGTGGCACACTTTGTGGTGCTTTGAGACACATCATTGTGCCATGGCAGGCTGATTGAAAACCACTGGTCTAGCACACAGTTCCCTTCCTGGCCTGCTTATCCCTGATATCAAACATCTGTATTATATTCGGATACTTTTTACATTTTCATATAAGGTGACTATATATTAGAATAACACGCCAACAACCATAACCACTACAGTTCACTGCAGTGGTTATGCTGGCAAGACTTCCCTGGCATTCTCCCTGTGTAATTTGTCACACTGTTTTTAGAACAGTTTAACAAGTTAGCTTGGTCCCATTGGGCACCTGCACTTGCAGGGCTGTGCTCACTGTCTGTAAGCATCAGCTGAGCACTCCTGAGTCAATTAGTGCAGTCCTGTATAACCTGTGATTTAGCTCTAAGAAAATACCCAGCAATTTGCGGAGGAGAAGACCGGATGTGCCACGGGCGCCTGGAGAAATGATGGAAATTTTTTAATCTTTCAAAAAGTTACACTGTGAAGGTTCTAGAGTGGCTCTATAACCAGTACAGCAGAATGTAGAGGTTATGCTGCAGAGTGTTTCCTAAAACACTCTATCACATGTGTCTTTTTCTAGCTAGCAAACCAAAATACTGAGTGATGTGTGTTGCGTATGAGTGTGGTGGCTGTACGTGTGGTAGCTGAGTGAGATGTAAATGTTTTGGCTATCTATGAGGTGGCTGCATGTAGGATATATCTGTCAGTCAACTTGTGATATGTGTTGATAACGTAGAGACTAAATAGGATAAGGGATATGGGCTGTAGTGTATGGTAGTTAGGGGCTGATTTAAGGCAGGGGGCAAGAGCTGTAGTCTGGGGGATGGGAGTGGGGAGATAGGGTCTTAAGGGCAAGTATAAAAAAAAGAAAATGTCTTAATTACAAAAACCTAAACTAAAGTTTATTCCTCTCTCCCTGGAATTTACCATCACAGGGAGGTCACTGATCCCTGGTGGTCAGTTGCGAGATGCATCTTGTCTGTGCCCCCAATTAGGCACTGTGGAAAGTATTAGAGCATTGCCATGATAACCTACAGCAACAATTTATGTAGTTGAAGGAGCAGATAACTTGGTCTGTACCCGCAAAAGGCCATTGAGGGAGAATCTCTCGACTGGCCATCAAGGGGCCTGCCAGGAGATACTTTGATCTACCCTTTCAGCTTTGATCTACCCCATACTTTGTACATATGATAATATTCTTTCTTTATAAAATAGAAAAAGAGTAAACAATAATTGTTTTTCATAGTATGCACCATTCAAATAGATTAGTGTAACATGGTGAATACATTAGCAGTCCAAAAAGTGTGTTCTCATCTGGGATTAAAATATTGCTTACACCCACATGCAGCTTGACTAATGACGTGCTTGATGTGTTTTGTGTTCCAGTTTATTGCTGTGTGTTCAGTATAATGTTTTTTTATTCTTTATTTTTGAGG
Source organism: Pelobates fuscus (assembly GCF_036172605.1). Classification (NCBI taxonomy): domain Eukaryota; kingdom Metazoa; phylum Chordata; class Amphibia; order Anura; family Pelobatidae; genus Pelobates; species Pelobates fuscus. Next base: position 113,900,537 of record NC_086320.1, on the reverse strand, counting down.
ATGATATCAGAATTTGTCACATACTGTTTTCACAACATGTTTTGCCCATACATTTTACTGTTTTATGTAAAGGACATTTAGAGGAGAGAACTTGTGAAAAAAAAGAAGAAAAAAGCATATATCATTACATTTTCTTTTAGAACATTCCATATGAAACTCGACAATAACATGAATCGAGCACTTTTAAATGAACAGGTTTTCAGTATACTTTATCCAGTCTCTAACTTCAGCTATTTCATCCTTGATGCATTCTTCTCTTATTAATGGAGGATCCTAGTGCTCCTCTGCAGTCGATCAAGCTGTTCAGGTGATCTCATATATTAGATATTAGTGCGGTGTAAGTGACGGAGACCTACACCTATAAGTGGAGCGCTCAAACACATATATTGCTTACTAAACGTTGTCTCATTCAATGGTACAATGTGGGGTACATGTCAAATAAAATACAGAAAGATACAATATAGTGCAGATGGTACTTAAAGTGGCTTTGCAATGATTATAATAGTGTCATAATGGATTGTACACTCACATTTCAGGGAGCTTGTACATAGAAAACACTTGCTCTGTATTAAGGCTTGTGTGTTTTTTATGGTAGCACCACCCTTCTACTTCGACTTGGTGAAATTCTCGAAAATATAAAAAGAGAGCAGACCAATGTGTAGATTTGTAGCGATAAAAACACAGATATGTGTTAGTAAATGTGGTGCTCACCTGGTCCTGAGCCTATGGATCCCGGCTCTAGGTATATAGGTTTTGTGCCAATTTGGATGGGGATGGCACTACCCCTATGAAGATTCCTTAGAGGCTCCAAAAAAGGACTTGAGTGAGGTCTTAAATGAAAATGACAAATTTATTGGTGTAAAATCAATATAAAAACAAATGTTGTAAAAAGTCCTTAATAAAAGGCCAATATGCGTTTCACTCTCAAACAGAGCTTCTTCAGACAGCTGTAATGTTGGTCCTCTGAATCTTCCATTTTAAATGTCTCTTGGGTCTTCCCCTTTAATGAGCTAAATGCATTTTGTCCAATCATAGTCAAGTTTAGATCTTGCTTGTGTAGGAGGTTATGTGTGTGTGCCTTTAATAGGTTGTGTCTATTGGCGCCTTTATTTGCTATTCTTTTCATTGGTGGGCAGTGTTGGTTGGCGGAAGTGCTTTCACTTCGTCCGGGTGGTTGGCGGAAGTGACGTCACGTAACCACGTGATCGCCACTTAGCCGCCGCCCGGAACCTCCCAACCACTCCGACCCTGCCGCGCATCTCCCATGCGTGCAGGTCGGAGGGAGGGGATTAGGGTGTAGGAGGGAGTGGTCTGCGGGCGTGTCAGTGCATCACGCCCCTAAGGCGTGGCGCCACGTCCCTTGGCTCCTCCCCCTCCAAAATAATAAACAAATGATGGAAATAGCAAAATATATACATAAAGGCATAAAGATAATAATAGCAAAAGAATTATATAGTGATAATGCTAGATGCAATAAAGTATCAAAAAGGTTTACATAATGTAAATATAGTGAAAATATAGTTAGTGATTCTAACAATATTTAGAGCATCCATTAAAGGAGTTCCTCTTCACCCTCAACATAGAGCCTCGTCTCATGTGTGGAGGGGACAGCTATATTCATTCTGGGGATTTCTATAATCACTATATTCCCTTGGATTACAACATTTGCTCTTGTAAGAGCAGCCTGCATTACTCTCTGGGCTAGGAAAGGTCTGCCCACTGGAAGCTGGATCCTGGCCTTGGGTCCAGGGTTGGTGGAGGACAATGTGACCCCAACCATGCTGTAATGCTGGCTGTTGGGTTTACGGTGGTCATGGTGTCTGGTGGAGTGCTTAGGAGTACTCGGTGTTGCTAGGAAGCAGCGATTGGCAGAGGCACTCAGACGGGTGCCAGGTGGTCTGTAACAGGAGCGTAATGAGCCAATAAATGTTTCGAAAAATATGTACATAATATAAATATTATGTATTAATTTTACATTACCCTGTAAACCACCATTTCATGAATCAATTGATAAAAAGTAACTTATAACATGAAAAAGGGGAGGAGTAGTAAAGCTATATTTATATAATATATATATTTAAAAAATATATATGATATAAAAACATATAACTTCATATGTTTTATTGTTCCTCAAGTCTTCCCCCTATTGGCCACTTCTCACTTGATCTGTGAATAAAATTAACATTTAGTGACTTTCCCCTAGCCATCAATCATATTTTTCACATCAATCCTCTCTTTTTTTTGTGCCAGGGACAGACATCAGAATCACAAATCAAAACGAACATGTTTGTCCATGCATATTTAAAGGACCACTATAGGCACTCAATGGGAGTGGTGTGGGTGCCAGGTCCCTCTAGTTTTAACCCTGCAGCTGAAAACATAGAAGTTTCAGAGAAACTGCTATGTTTCACTGAGGGTTAATCCAGCCTCTAGTAGCTGTCTCACTGACAGCCGCTAGAGGCGCTTCCGCGATTCTCACTGTGAAAATCACAGTGAGAAGATGCTGGACGTCCATAGGAAAGCATTGAGTAATGCTTTCCTATGGGCTGTTTAAATGCGCACTTGGCTCTTGCTGCGCATGCGCATTCAAAGCTGATGTGGGCAGGGGGAGGAGAGGTCACCAGCACAGAGGGAGTCCGGCGCTGGAGAAAGGTAAGTGGTTGAATGTGTTTTAACCCCTACAGCCCAGCAGGAGGGGTGCCCTGAGGGTGAGGGGGACCTAATGACCCTATAGTGCCAGGACTATACTATAGTGATCCTTTAATGTGGTTCATGATTCAACTACATTTTGGTTCACTGTTCCAGAATTCAATCACCCAATTGGCCCAAATTTGGACAAATGCAGTTCCTAATGAAACAAACCTCCAAGTCTAGTTGATTTATCGAAACATTTCTGAAGCCATTGCCTTGTGTAAGGTGATAAATTATTGTTAAAGAATAACCAGTGCTGTAAAATCTGGATCTGTTGGTCGGTTTAGCAGGACTTGAGTCTGTAAACCTTTGGATTTCATTTTGTATAGGTGGGTCCACATTCCTTTTTAATATTCTTTGCCTGGGATCCTGTTGATGACATTAAAAACCATGTATGCTTATCATCATGTTCTGGGTGACATCTCGTTGTTTGGTTGCCCTTTAATACTTGAAATCACTCAGTCTTGGTTCATAGCAAGTGTAAGTCCTAGTAAAAGGCAGGACTGTCTATTAGATATTAACCACCTGCACTGCAAGATGTAAGTTGAAAAGCTAATAATTTGCAAATTAACAATTTTTGAAACTGATGATCCACTTTAAAAAATCCATACATTTCTCAATGCTCTGTTGATTAACGTCAAGTTATTTTTTGGCAAGAAATCTGCCTTATTTAAAAGTATGAATAATAATGGTGACAAGGTTGTACTAAGGCGTTACCGTACATATTTCCAGCTTAATTTCTCGGTTCCCAGTGGTATTACATTTTCTGTGGTTAAGTCTTAAATTCATATATTAATTAGTCATACATCACAACCTTTTTCTACCGTAGTGTTCATGAGTTAGTGCTAATTTTGCATTCTTTATTTATTTATTTATTTATTTATTTGTTTTGCAACTTTACATTTTTTTAGCAATCACCCAGTTTGCTGAGGATGTGAAAATATTTTATTTAAAAAGTCTGGCTAATGTCGACATAATTGACTTTACCACCATTAATTCACAGAGAGGCAGTATATTGCACAACGCTGTGCAATCTAAAATCAGAGCATCATGTGACTGATTTTTTGTTTGCTGGATCAGCACTTGGGGTAATGTAGAAATTTGCTTCTGTTGATAGACTTAGGTATAGCAGATACAGCCTCAAAAGAATGGTTGTCAGTGACTATGGTTATGACCCAGAAAATGAGTCTGACCAGATAAAGCTTAGTTTGTACTGTCATTGAGTTCCCAATAAAGAAAATACCACATACCTTGGCGTAACCTCTATGAATGCAATTTGCAACAAGTTAGCCCCACCGGGTAGCAATCAATCTATTTCATCAAACATATCAAGTCCAAATTACTGAATGACACTAGTGAGTTTAATATGTGAGTTGGCCTTTAGAATCCCATTAGCTTGCCTGATAAAAATGACTACACGTAGATGGTATTTTTGAAAAGAAATTATGTATCTTTCTGTTTTTAAGAATAATTTGTTGGAATTATAAAATAATGGAATTGAATAGGCTGTCAGGAATAAATGTATTTACTTATTGTTTCATATCTAGTCCCAGAGATTTAAAGCAGAATTCTATGAGATTGTTGTTTGGATATCCTAATCTTGAATACACCTGTGAACCGAGTGGACTGACATGTGTTAGTTGTCCTCTCTGATCTTCACTACATTGTCCTCAGGTCCATTTTTGAGCTAAACAGAATATGTATCTTAGCATTTGGTACTGTGACAAACCCAGCCCTACTCAATGAATATTCTTATGGATAATGACATTGTCAAGTGATTTTACTCAGGTAAGAGACATGTATTCTCAAGATAGCTATGAAGAAAGGTTAACAAATGTAAACCTCTTTAGTTTAGAAAAACGGCACCTCAGAGGGGATACGATACAATACAAACCATTATCTGGAAATCTATTCACAAACCGGACTATACATAGGACACAAGGTCCTGCGTTTAGACTAGAAGAAGCTTTAGAACAGGACACTGATATTAATGTAACAATATGTTGTTGTGGCATTCATAAACTGTCTGAGAATATTCTGCTAAAGTCTGTTATGATAGTGTATGTCAGTGGGGTGAGGCTACTACTATTTGTATACCTTTTATACATCAGTGTTGGACTCATCCCTGGGAATCTAGTAAGGAAGCAGCCAGTATCATATCATATCTAAGATGACAACATCATCTATTGCACTGTTCCCCACTCACATATTTTGCCAGCAGAAGCACAGTGTTCTGCTCTCTTGCATTTTTTTGTGAAATTGGCAATCTCCCTTTATCCCTTGGATATTCCTTGGCCATTATCTCCACCTTACCCATCACTGCTGGTAGTTCTACAACTTAAGTGAAAATACTGGCACATATTGTGGACTTTTTACGATACCACTAGGCACCACTATATGCTAGCCTGGTTTCATGCCAGTGACTTTTATGCAGCAATACGAGTCTAATCGTGACAACTATATTCCTCTCAAATCCAAGTTGTTGTTTTAAAAAAAAAAAGAAAAAAAAAGTTTTTTTAATCAGTTCCAGTATTTTGCAAAAAAAAGCTTGTTTTAGTGATCAGCTTGGAAGCTTTACACTTAGTCTGTGATATTCTAAGTGTCTGGAAGGCGAGCTGATAACTGCTTAGACAGTGGAAACAGAAGCCTAATCCTGACATTTAGTGGTAGATGCCTCAGTGGGAAGACTCAGCACTGACACATGTCTAACATAAAGTATTGCTAGAATGCTGAACAGTCTATCATAGCAGCAGTACTATGAATACATTTAACCTTTAAAGGAACACTAGTCACCAGTAAAACTTTACCTTACTGAAGCAGTTTTGGTGTATAGATCATGCCCCTGCAGTATCAGTGCTCAGTTCTCTGACATTTAGGAGTTAAATTACTTTGTTTGTGCAACACTAGTCACACCCCCTGCATGTGACTTACACAGCCTTCCCGAACACTTCCTGTTAAGAGAGATCTTATGTCTAAACTTCCTTTATTGCACATTCCATTTCATTTAGAATTTTCTATCTCCTGCTCTTTTCATAGCCTTCTAGACCTTACATGAGCCTCCTGTTTCTGATGAAAGTTAAATTTACAGAGCAGGAGATAAAAACTTCTAACGTAAGTGTGCCACAATGTGATATAGCAAGTGTGTGTTTTAGTGTTCATTTATTTAGTTGTATGTGATCTTAGAACAACAATGCCATTATCACGGTGAGTTGTGTGTGCCTAAGGTAATTTCTGTGACACAATACATCTGAAAATGGCATTTTGTAAGTCTTATCATCTACTTTCTGATTATTGTTGTATTTATGAACCGAGGTTCAGTATATAAATAGAACCTACAACTATCATCTGGCTTCTTATGGAAGTAGTTTCAAGTTTTCAAACAGTTGCCTAATCTAGGAAGCTAAAGCTATGACAAATTGTTATACACGGGCGTTTCCACACCAGAAATAGAGATACAGTAGTGTTGGCATACTTTAACGTTGCAGTCTTTCCTTGGCCAATTGTTTTGCCCAAACTGCAGAAATAATCGTTCAAGAACTATGCATACATTATTTTATGTTCATAGAAGTTCTGCCATGTGATAATTAAGCAAACAAGCAGATGCCTATTATTCTACGTGTCTGCAAACGCACCATGCTCTGCCAAATTTCAGAAAATTATTATTTCATAGTTTTGCTTGACAAAATGTGCTCCATGCCATGTGGCACGAGAAGATGGTGGCAGCTCATGAAGAATACATGATTATATTTTTATATAGCTTTATTTATGATATGCTATTGCAAGTAATTTTCTTTCTAAGTTTTCTGAAGGGACTGCATTTTCCACTTAAGAAATACAATTGTTCACAGAGAAATAAAAAAAACCTTTTGATTGTCTAAATTAAAACATGCAGTCTTGTGCTCTGTTCAATGCACTTGAAAAGAGATTTTGGCATCCCTTCATTTTATGTGTTCAGCACAATGGAATTATAAGAAAATAAAGATTTTCTTTGAAAATATAATGAAGGCATTGGCTTGCTTAATAACTTAATCTGGCTAATAATGCCTTTATACTTCTCCAGTCTTTATAGAGGCTTTTTTTCAACAATATTTGATATTAGACATACATTAAATAGTTGGAATGCAATATAACTTCATTTAATTTGTATAGAATTAGCATGATTATTTTCTAAAGTCAGGATTCAAATGTTTTTCAGGTCTGCTATATTGACCTTAGATTTGAAAGTGACTTTGAATCCACCTTGAATTCTAATTTTAGTCAATAGCCCGGTAAGTGTTAGTCCCCCATGCCATGGACATTACTCATACCACCCAAGCAGCAGAAAATACTGGTTAGTTTTGCATTATATTATTGATCATTAGGAACCTCTAAATGACAAATAAACCCAATTAGGCTGGATAAACAGACAAAACAAGCATGATTTGTATTTTTAAATGTCCTTTAAATGAAAACCTATTTTTATATATTTGTTTTTTTCACATGAAGACTTATTCTTGATGTTTTACCTTTAGAATAATACCGCAGTGTGATTAGACTGATTCATTAGAAAGTAATCATTCTTAATATTCCCCTTTCCATTTTGTAATAGGCCACTTTGAGCTGCTATTAAATATTTTGTTTGTAGCGAAAAAACACACGACAGGTGGTCATTCTACGAGAGATGTAGGCCAACAGGTAGCCCTGCAGGTCTTAACCCTACTCACACCCCTAAAATTAGACCTATTTGTCCAGTTGAAATGTTGGAAAGTATGTAGAGTCCTATATTGAAACCAAAATTACTTGAAAACCAAATGGAACATGTGCACAAATGAATGAGGTACTGAGATAGTTCCTGCTTTTTATTTGCAAACCCCCTAAGACACAAGATGACACAAGGTTTAGGAATTACACCTGTATTACCTTGTTAAATCTCCCCCATTGTTTCACTCTGTTATCAAGTTGTTAACTTGTACATACTTTACACATGGAACATTTATCTACTCAGTAGTTTCTTCTGTAGCTAATAAACTAATAATTGAAGATTGCTACAGAACGTGCTATATATAACGTGCTATATATACTAAATGTGAAGTAGGTCATATCTGGAGCAGACGTGCCTAAAAGCTATATCCCTAGATGTTTTAAACTCTACAGCTTTATGATGCTTTGCCATTCTGAAGGAGGGAGGGGGGGGAGGGGGCGGGCCGGGCCGCCATGTTGAACAGTCGCACGATAGTGCAGCTCCTGCAATATCTCCCAGGTTTAACACAAAAACTCGACCTTATACTTACCTGGCAGCGACTGGCAACAGCAAATCAGTGCAAGTAGTCACCCTGGTTCCAAGGAGAGGCTTGCTGTGAAGTTTTAGTCCCTTGGAGGGGCGCTCTCCGTCGTCCACGATGGAGGACGCTCGAGCGGTGAGTGGGGTGGACGGCCACTGCCCAGCTATCCTGCCCACCAGCGGTGTGAGCAAAGCGCGGGACTAGGAGGGTCTGGCCCTGTCCCCCCCCCTCTGGGTCGGTGGGGGTGATCCTGGTCCCCACCCTGGGCCTGCCAGTGTGCAGAAGTACCGGCGCTCCAAGCTGCGGCAGAGCTACCCCTAAACGCGGAGGCCGCACCCAAAAAATGGTGGAGACCGCATGGCGAGCCACCCAAGCATGAAGGAAGGCGGACGCACCTGCCACACACTGTCAGCGAGCCAATATGAGAGGCAAGGAAACCGGCAAGCACCTGAACAGACCCAACCTGGGACCAGCCAAACCGAGGCGAAGAAGCCGGGGCCACGCTGAACCACTGAAGGCAGCAATACAAGCGGCTGGCAGAGGTCGACACCTACGAGCTACCACCAAAGCACAACCAACTACACTCACGGAATGTGAACCTGCGGGGAGGGACGGGACCCCGGCAACGAACTCGTACACGCTGATCCTATCAGATAGCCGCTCAGAAACCGAGATCCATAGACCGACAGCCCGCGGCGGCGAGAACACACTGGGGAGACAATAAGGCTGCGGCACTGGACTGAATCGCAGGTACAACAGCGGCAATATTACCCTGCCACTCAACCGGACTGCAACTCACACGACAGTCCCCGGGCTCTTGTCCCTCTGCCAACAATATAACACCTGGGTGGGTCTCATGTCATGCAGTCCTGGACTTTCATCTTGCTGGTATGGGGTGGGCCTGGGGTGGAAAACCTCAAACATGTTTGATGCTCACATTTTTGTTTCATTAATTTAAGCGTAATGGCCCTTTATCTCGTTGGATTACTTCTATCTCAGGGAATACCTATTTCAAGGGGTCATAGACCTTGTCAGCTCTAGAGGCAGCATCATAGCACTTTTGTTTAAGCACCTAGGAGACTGCAATCAGGGCCTAGATATGTTATCACAGCATGTAAACCATGGAGACCACAGGGCTAGCCAGAATCTAGACTACTCAATAATATGACATATAAGCTACTACTAAATAATAAATAAGCTACTGCTAAATAATACTACTAAATAATGTGACATATAACTGTATCCATGCATGTTTAGTTAATACTCTACACGTAATAGACGCTACATCGAGAATAACAGTGTTGAACGCAAACTAACCATTAAATTGTGCACGTACTAACATACCCCTTGTTATACATGTTTATGACAAAGCTTGGGGAGTGCCGTTGGGGTACCCCATGCGCGTTGTTCCTGCAATTGCACTGCAAAAATAAAAAATATAAAAAAAAAGTTTTATTCTCCGAATGTGTCTTTATGAGATTAAGGCAGAGCATCTTTACGGTAAACACTTGTTGGAATTAGAGGGTCACAATCCATGAATAATCCTCTGAAATTACGCAAACACAAAAGTCCATCTGAACTTACCAAAAAAATGAGGAAAACTCTTTCTCTCTTGCTAGTTGGAATGTGTACAGCAATTGTCAATGGGATTTATGGAAAACAATGGATAAACAAACCATCAGTACAAACAGGATTCCTGGCAAACATTCAAAAATGTAATAATGTAATCTTTTAAAAGGTTTAATGAATCTTGTTCTCTCTTTTTTTTTCTATAAAAAGTACACAAACTCATTGCTGTACTTTTTCTATTGCACCAAAACAACTTTAGCTTAATAAAGTGTTTTTTTTTGTGTATAGATCATGCCCCTGCTGTCACACTGCTCAATTGTCTGCCATTTAGAAGCTAACCTGCTTTATTTTTATGTATTTATTTATTTTACAAAACAAATTATAAGGTTTATTGTACATGCACACCAAAACATGAGTGACAAAACTCGAGAATGCACAACATTTTATGTACACTGCAAGAACATATGTAGTTTTATTTATTTATAAATTTTTTATTGAGTATATTGCATTATTCAAAGAAATCATTAATGGCACAGCATACAACAGTTTAGTAGTACAAAGTGTGCCTTTAGGTAATGCTATATCTACACTTCTGGGTTACATTACAGTATTGTGCATGACAGATGTGTATAACAAATCTTACACTACCACAGGAAAAACATGACAATACATACATATACATAATAAATCATAATAACAATGAATGGAGTAATTGTGGTGCAAGCGGTATCTAGGAGTTCAGTCTGTTTGAACCATATAAAAATAATAGATAGAGAGGTCATTTCAGTGTGACCCCTCTTAGAAGTTTTTATGGTAGATTTACACAACTGAGGGCACCCCAGCCTTTCGGTTGGCCCTCCAGCCGTAGCGCTCTATGTGCCCTATCCAACCACACTTTGTCGGGAGGTTTGGCCAGGATTAAATTAAATAAGTCCGTCAGCGTAGACGTGAGATTTTCTTGGTCTTGCTCCGGTATCCCCTTAATGCAGAGGTTATTTTGCCTCCCGCAGTTGTCTATATCGTCCATGGATCTGTGCAGGTATGATAGGTAGGAGATGTGGGACTTTAGGAAGGATTGCAGTTGATGTATTTGAGTCTGCAGATAGTCCCTATCATCCTCTAGTTTGCTCACTCTGTCGCCTACATGGTGGATGTTCCTCCTGATGGCGTCCAGTTTGTGTTGAAAGGATCGCTCCAGCTTCACCAGCATGTTTGCATTATCGCCTTTGGTAAGTAGATTTTTGAGTATCTCCTGGAGGTCGACATCTGCAGAATGTGTCGAGTGCTCGGATCCTCCCGGGCTTGACGGTGCTGAACCTTCTTGCGGGGAAGTCGGTGCCATCTTGTGGCCCGATGGGCCTGGTTGGGAGTCCGTATTGTCGCGGAAAAACTTCAACAAAGCTCCTGATTTGCTGGCAGAAGTCTTTGCAGTAGTTTGTTGAGCTGCCTGTGATTTTTTGGGGTGTCTGTTTGTATTTCGGAAGTCACAGATGGCAGAATTAGAGCTGCAATGTAAACATTGCAGTTCTATGGAACTGCAATGTTTAACATTGCAGCGCTAAGTGCAAAAGGGTCACAACACACTCAGTTCGCTGAAGTGGTCTGGGTGCCTACAGTATCCCTTTAAAGTTCAATTCACAAATCAAAAAATAAGAACTTGTAAACCAAACATTCCACACTGATTGAAAATGAAACCTTTTTTTCATGTTTAAATACCTTTCCTGGTTAAATAAGTTATTATTATGTAGACTGTGCGATTCACAGCAGGCAGAGGTGTGGCTAGGGCTGCTTAAACAGAAACAAAAGTGAATTAGCACCAACATGGCAGAGAATCGAGCAGTGACATTTCAGGGGCATGGTCTATCTATACACTAAAACTGCTTCATTATTGTCTTGGTTTTTGGAGTATCCCTTTAAATGATTATACAAAAGGCTCCTACAATAATTGTTCATTTTCCTTATAGGTAGGAAATGTAAGCAGGACTCAATACTGTGACCTCAGGTGGAAACAGTAACAGAAAACACATCAAGTAGGATAAACTCATATATACACGTGCTGTAGTTCAATCTACTGAAGTTTGTTAATCACAATCATTATATGATGATCACTAATTATGCTGCTCCAACACTGCATTTTACCATGTTTATCATCATGTAATGCGACAGTTTGTGATGTTAGACTTCCCCTTCTTGTTTTTAATTGTCTATTCATTCATGACTGCTGACCCAAATACCAAACCCGTTACCCCCAATAACGACATGACACCTGATTGTTGGGTAAGGGCAACAACCACAGCTTTATTAAACTTTAACACAGCAAGCATTTCCACCAGTCAGCTGTTGGGGTGACTACAGACTACAGTGGTGACAACAGACAGATACTCCAAGTCTTTATCCAGAGTTCGTACAGCCTGCCTTCGGCCATCAGCCCTAGCAGGCTGCGACTCCCCAAATCCTTTTCGTGCATTACGTGCGCTGGCCAGGAACTCCGCCATAGCTGTGACAAAACAAGAACAGAAACAAAGAACACCACAAGCCAGAAACCATCACATAGCATAGGAAGCCGGGGAGGGCGGGCGGGAAACTGTTCCAGACTGCTCCTTCTGCACTGGTGAGTCCCTCCCATCTGCTCTCCTTCATATATCCCACCATATAGGCAACAATGTATCCCTCATACTCCCACCTTCCTTGCAGTGCAGGGGATATCTTTCTTTTTTTTCTTTTTTTTTTTTTTTACTGTTAATTTATTGTTAGCGTGCAGAAGCTTACCTATTAGGTTTACAAACTGTTTAAAAAAAAAAAAAAAATTCAAAAGGATTCTGTCTGTCTACTGAACAGCATTATGCAGTTTGGGAACTCATGGCCACTACATTCTTCTGCAATGCTCTTACCACGAGGTAAGATGACTTTCCTCTGAAAATAAAAGTTTTAAAATAAGTTTAATTTACCTTAATCCAGCACTGGGCAAAGCTCCCGGAGATGCTCAACACGCCCCCCCTGTGATGTCATGGGAGTCACGCAGAGATTCAATAAAAGACTTCTCAGAGAGAAGCATTTGATTGGACGATTTAACCAGCTCAGAGCACATGTGCGCATTCTGAGTCGGTGATGGGAGGATGAGAGGGAGTGGTAAGGGAAAGAAGGAGGAGAGAGAGCTGGAAAAAAATAGCCATGGGGAAAGGAGGTGGAAGGGCTGCAGTAAAGGAGGGAGGGGAGACACAAGCTTTCCTTTGCAGGGAGAAGCAGAAAATGCTTGTCGGTAGTGTATAGCATAAATTTAAAAAAAATCTAAATATTACAAACTTAAAATATGTTTCATAATATTAAATACTTCTAGAAGTTTATCCAAACATATTAAAGCATTTGAAAAGCTCATCCAACAATATTAACTTAATATTAATTATATTAACTCTGTAACTCTGTTGGATATTTGACTCTAAGAGTTGTAAATTCTCTATTAAGCTGAGTTTGGTGTGCCACAAATAGCCCCGATATATCTCCGACCCTTTTAAACTGTTTGACACAAAAGAGAGCATCCAGAGACTACAGGCAACAAAACCACTACACAGAGCTCTACAATACTCTTTAATCTTGCAGCAGAGATACAAGTATGTAGTGTTCAGCACATGAAATATGACTTGTTTCCTAAAATTATTTAATTTGTTACCTGTGCTTCGTATAGCTTTTTTCTTTTTTATCTATGACACTTGGTTGGTAGTTGATGTGCTTCACCCTTCCATTGCGTGTCTCCCTCATTTAGTAGAAAAGTGAATGCATGTGCGGCACTTTGGTTCTACAGATTTGTGATTTTCTGCTTGTGTACAAGCCTATCTGTATGATATGAGGGACACAGACCAGCACACTGCTGGAGAAGTTTGGATGATGTCACAATTCTTACTGAAAAATGTAATCATTAACTTGCTCCATTACAAATTTTAACAAAATGTGCCACTTAACCTTTCCTGTCCTTAGGTAACACCTATCAATTCAGGATGTGGAAATAGTTTACATTTGGTCAGACGTGTTTATTTATAAGAACACTACCAGCTGGCCAATTTCATGTAATGGGGAATGAGTGGTGAATGTTAGAGGTGCAGTCATAAACTCTTTGACCTTAGCAACGTGTCCACTGACCATGACTGCTTCCATATGTGCTAGTTTATCTGAAGTGAGTTGTGTGTATATATATATATATATATATATATATATATATCTCCATGTATAACATTGAGTGTTCCTGAAAATCTAGAATGGAACAGAAGAGAACTATACATACCGTATATTCAGGACAACTGGAATTATTCAGCAAATTCCCAAATGTAAAGTACAAATGTAAATATTATTAAATAACTCTTGGCTTAAGTGACCTTGTATAACATTAATTCAAAATATAATACATGCATTCCTGAACTTGTGTGTAAAAAGCCCTAAAAATTCCCTGTGGATTGGTGTAACACAAGGTCATTTGTCTCTACTTTGGCTCAAAAAAATTAAAATAAATTTGTCTGTGTGTAACTTTTGGAAGGTTATAGACATCCAGACATTGGGACCGGGAAACAACCCGTTTTTTGCGCCAGTTCTTAGAACGTTAATTTGTAGCACACAAAGGCTTGTCAAACAGGCAACTCTCAGCATTGTTAAAGGATTCCAGAGTTCCAGGGCTCATTGTCCGTGGTAGTAAGGGAACAATTTACTGAAATACTGATTAACCTGACCTGTACTAGAACACAGAGATTGTGAAACCCCAATTCAGTTGTAGGATCTGAGGACAGATTTTTGAGTAACATTGGTCTTAATTTGTACATTGAGCACACATTTCACTCATGCATCGTGACTGCTGAGGGAGCAGAGAAAAAAAGATCTCTTTCCTTTCCACTAGACCACCAGGATAAAAATTCAGAGGGGGAAACTGCTGTCAACAGTAGTTTACCCGAGATGAAGGGGCTAACACAATCCCATGCATCCCCTGTGGCCTACTTGTTAGATGGTAGCCTTGATTTACATACTATTATATGACAGAATACAAAATGTATTATTAACAACGTATACAACGCAAATATTTTTTGCGGTGGTATAATCTTTTCTGGATACAATTTATTCTGCAGCCTAGGCATATGTTTCAGTATTTAATCTGTTAGGGTCTAGACTATTTGACTAATATTACTTGTCTATTTCAAACTTGCTTTTCCAGAAATAAGTGGCTGTTAACATCTTACACATTTGTTAATCTAAGTGTGTTTTTGTTCATGTTAGTTTTAATATGATGTAATATTTACATCAGCTTACTCTTTATTTTGTTTTTAAAGCACTAATATGTTCAGTACTATGCAATGGGTAAATGCAGCAAATGTAGACCCTGGAAACAGGGGCCTGATTGTAAAAAAAAAACAAAAAAAAACGTTAGTATTGAAGAATACCATCTGATACAAAATAGTTGATGCACTTATCATAACCTTGTTAACTACCAGAAGTGTAGAGTTCAGATCAGCTCAGATCTCAAAAGTAAATAAAGTGTGAATTTAGATTTCTGCATATACAGTAGATTACCAAATTAAAAATGATTCATGAATTACACCTCTCAGATGTAAATGCAGCAACTTAATACAAACAAATAAAGCATTTTGGCTTTGCTGAAGTTCTCTAAGGGTGTCCTCAAATTGCAAATTGTTTCTTTTTATAAATTAACCTTGTTACAACCCCCCATAGCTGTCAATCAGACAACCGGCCCGGTTCCTTCCTGGTTGTTTAGCCCAGTGAAGCTAAACTGAAGAGGTGGGCATTTGCTCAGAGCACCTGCCTTGCAAAGACTTATCAATGGGCTGCACTGTAGCTTTTTGCAAGCCGGTTTTAGATATACCCCAAATGAGCAACTACATAGCTAAATGCATGTATGTTTTCATTTATAGTAAATATACTAAATGTGGATTTTATGTTATTTTTAAAAAAAAATTATTTGGGGAGTGAAGTGTTCTTTTAACTAAGCTTAGAATAGATGGCTTAAAGATATCATACAAACTCCCATTAAGGTTGAAGCAGGTGCAGGGCTCAGGTGTTCATTATACAAAATACTGCTCTCAGAATATGCCACTACTTTCACGAAGTTCTTCATTTATTCTTGTGCCAGTAACAAATGTTATAAATGTGGATGATCTACTGATTTTAGCTGGTTCTAGAAACATTGAATGAACACGTCTAGCACGACCTAGCCACAGTAATGTGATAAAGCAACCTTCAGCTGTTACTGGACTGCAAATCCCATCACTAGCAACAATTGGAAGACCACAGTGTTTCCTACCATCCACTTGAAAACAGTTTTATTTGGGTTTAATATGTATGGACATGGGCATAACACAAACATTATAATAGACATCAGTAATTGTAATACAGTACAATATGAAACAATAATTAACCCATTGCAGTACTCAGAATAAAACCTATGCAATGGCAGACTAGTCTTCCACGATCAGTGACATTTTCATTCTTTGCAGAGACATCTGTAAATAATCAGGCAGAAGACATTTCATAAAATAACACAGAGCAACCTCAAAGAGTATTCATAGTCTGCTACATTCAAACAAGATTTTAAACCCACAGTGAAGCCAAAGTCAATATAATGCTTCCTGAGCGTAAAAGCCAGGAATGTCATAGCAGCCTGCGTAATAATGGCTCTCATATTTTCTTTGACTTTGCTTAGCTATCATAGCAGGCCCACTTCAGATCATCCAGCCTGCGTTTCTTTAGCTGTTAATAAACTGCAACTCCCATGATTCCCAGCACTTGACATAATAATGGGGATTGCCACGTGTAAAGTTACGTAATGACAGTATACATAGAAATGTAATTTTTACTGACAATTATTACCTTAATTACAGATGAATCAAGATAAACATCAGAGAAAAAGTACTTTAAACAATGATTTTGAATATGTAACGTTTTTCAATGTTCCACATACCCAGAAAGTAGGAAGCAGGAATCAAGGTGGGTACGTGCTTAGTGAAAATTGAGGATATTGCATGAAGTGAATTTGATTCCTCTAGGTAGGATGGAATAAGGAGATAATATTTCAGTGAAGGTAAGTACTGCTGGGGAAAGGGTGAAGAGGGGCAGGTACAAATAAAGGAAGGGGGAATATGAAGCATGTGGTGTTTAAAAATGAAATTTTGCCCAACAGAGTAGATGTCCCCAAACATGAATAATGTACAGTAAATACTAATAGACTGCATATGCAAAAAAAAAAAAAAAAAACCCTCATGTTCCATTTTTAACAATGGAAGAAAGAAAAATAAAACAATATGTAGCCACAGAGGGAGTAAGCAAAGGGCAAAACAATGGTACTTTAATGCTCCAAATATATTCCTCCCGCCTGCCATTTGTAGTCACATTACCCCATATATATTCCCCCCGCCATTTGTAGTCACATTACCCCATATATATTCCTCCCGCCATTTGTAGTCACATTACCCCATATATATTCCCCCCGCCATTTGTAGTCACATTACCCCATATATATTCCCCCCGCCATTTGTAGTCACATTACCCCATATATATTCCTCCCGCCATATGTAGTCACATTACCCCATATATATTCCCCCCGCCATATGTAGTCACATACCCCATATATATTCCCCCCGCCACTTGTAGTCACATTTCCCCATATATATTCCCCCCGCCCGCCATTTGTAGTCACATTACCCCATATATATTCCCCCCGCCATATGTAGTCACATTTCCCCATATATATTCCTCCCGCCATATGTAGTCACATTACCCCATATATATTCCCCCCGCCATATGTAGTCACATTACCCCATATATATTCCTCCCACCATTTGTAGTCACATTACCCCATATATATTCCTCCCGCCATATGTAGTCACATTACCCCATATATATTCCTCCCGCCATATGTAGTCACATTACCCCATATATATTCCCCCCGCCATATGTAGTCACATTACCCCATATATATTCCTCCCACCATTTGTAGTCACATTACCCCATATATATTCCTCCCGCCATATGTAGTCACATTACCCCATATATATTCCCCCCGCCATATGTAGTCACATACCCCATATATATTCCTCCCGCCCGCCATTTGTAGTCACATTACCCCATATATATTCCTCCCGCCATATGTAGTCACATTTCCCCATATATATTCCTCCCGCCATATGTAGTCACATTACCCCATATATATTCCCCCCGCCATATGTAGTCACATACCCCATATATATTCCTCCCGCCCGCCATTTGTAGTCACATTACCCCAAATATATTCCCCCCGCCATATGTAGTCACATACCCCATATATATTCCTCCCGCCATATGTAGTCACATTACCCCATATATATTCCCCCCGCCTGCCATTTGTAGTCATATTACCCCATATATATTCCCCCCGCCATATGTAGTCACATTTCCCCATATATATTCCCCCGCCATATGTAGTCACATTACCCCATATATATTCCTCCCGCCATATGTAGTCACATTTCCCCATATATATTCCCCCCGCCATATGTAGTCACATTACCCCATATATATTCCCCCCGCCATATGTAGTCACATACCCCATATATATTCCTCCCGCCATATGTAGTCACATTACCCCATATATATTCCCCCCGCCTGCCATTTGTAGTCATATTACCCCATATATATTCCCCCCGCCATATGTAGTCACATTTCCCCATATATATTCCCCCGCCATATGTAGTCACATTACCCCATATATATTCCTCCCGCCATATGTAGTCACATTTCCCCATATATATTCCCCCCGCCATATGTAGTCACATTACCCCATATATATTCCCCCCGCCATATGTAGTCACATACCCCATATATATTCCTCCCGCCATATGTAGTCACATTTCCCCATATATATTCCCCCCGCCATATGTAGTCACATTACCCCATATATATTCCTCCCGCCTGCCATTTGTAGTCATATTACCCCATATATATTCCCCCCGCCATATGTAGTCACATACCCCATATATATTCCTCCCGCCATATGTAGTCACATTACCCCATATATATTCCTCCCGCCTGCCATTTGTAGTCATATTACCCCATATATATTCCCCCCGCCTGCCATTTGTAGTCATATTACCCCATATATATTCCCCCCGCCATATGTAGTCACATTACCCCATATATATTCCTCCCGCCATATGTAGTCACATTTCCCCATATATATTCCCCCCGCCATATGTAGTCACATTACCCCATATATATTCCTCCCGCCATATGTAGTCACATTTCCCCATATATATTCCCCCCGCCATATGTAGTCACATTACCCCATATATATTCCCCTCGCCATATGTAGTCACATACCCCATATATATTCCTCCCACCATATGTAGTCACATTTCCCCATATATATTCCCCCCGCCATATGTAGTCACATTTCCCCATATATATTCCCCCCGCCATTTGTAGTCACATTACCCCATATATATTCCTCCCGCCATATGTAGTCACATTTCCCCATATATATTCCCCCCGCCATATGTAGTCACATTACCCCATATATATTCCCCCCGCCATATGTAGTCACATACCCCATATATATTCCTCCCGCCATATGTAGTCACATTACCCCATATATATTCCTCCCGCCTGCCATTTGTAGTCATATTACCCCATATATATTCCTCCCACCATTTGTAGTCACATTACCCCATATATATTCCTCCCGCCCGCCATTTGTAGTCACATTACCCCATATATATTCCCCCCGCCATATGTAGTCACATTACCCCATATATATTCCCCCCGCCATTTATAGTCACATTACTCCAGATATATACCCCCCGCCATAAGTAGTCACATTACCCCATATATATTCCTCCCGCCCGCCATTTGTAGTCACATTTCCCCATATATATTCCTCCCACCATTTGTAGTCACATTACCCCATATATATTCCCCCCGCCATATGTAGTCACATTACCCCATATATATTCCTCCCGCCATATGTAGTCACATTACCCCATATATATTCCCCCCGCCCAATATGTAGTCACATTACCCCATATATATTCCTCCCGCCATTTGTAGTCACATTTCCCCATATATATTCCTCCCACCATTTGTAGTCACATTACCCCATATATATTCCCCCCGCCATATGTAGTCACATTACCCCATATATATTCCTCCAACCATTTGTAGTCACATTACCCCATATATATTCCCCCCGCCATATGTAGTCACATTACCCCATATATATTCCTCCCGCCCGCCATTTGTAGTCACATTACCCCATATATATTCCTCCCACCATTTGTAGTCACATTACCCCATATATATTCCCCCCGCCATATGTAGTCACATTACCCCATATATATTCCACCCGCCATTTGTAGTCACATTACCCCATATATATTCCCCCCGCCATATGTAGTCACATTACCCATATATATTCCCCCCGCCATATGTAGTCACATTACCCCATATATATTCCTCCAACCATTTGTAGTCACATTACCCCATATATATTCCTCCCGCCATATGTAGTTACATTACCCCATATATATTCCTCCCGCCCGCCATATGTAGTCACATTACCCCATATATATTCCTCCCGCCTGCCATTTGTAGTATCCTTACCCCATATATATTCCCCCCGCCATATGTAGTCACATTACCCCATATATATTCCCCCCGGCATTTGTAGTCACATTACCCCATATATATTCCCCCCGCCATATGTAGTCACATTACCCCATATATATTCCTCCCGCCATATGTAGTCACATTACCCCATATATATTCGTCCCGCCCGCCATTTGTAGTCACATTACCCCATATATATTCCTCCCACCATATGTAGTCACATTACCCCATATATATTCCCCCCACCATTTGTAGTCACATTACCCCATATATATTCCTCCAACCATTTGTAGTCACATTACCCCATATATATTCCCCCCGCCATATGTAGTCACATTACCCCATATATATTCCTCCCGCCATATGTAGTCACATTACCCCATATATATTCCTCCCGCCCGCCATTTGTAGTCACATTACCCCATATATATTCCTCCCGCCCGCCATTTGTAGTCACATTACCCCATATATATTCCTCCCACCATATGTAGTCACATTACCCCATATATATTCCCCCCACCATTTGTAGTCACATTACCCCATATATATTCTGTGACGAAACCAGGAGAAGAGACAGTCGGTCTCCCTCCGCAGATGATGGAAGTATGCATGGGAGAGGAGCTTATTACCACCTCTCCCCAGCGGCGGATTATTAATGGGCAGAGTGTTCTATCGGGAGAGGAGCTTGTTACCCCCTCTCCCCAGCGGCAGTTTAATGTACCAGGGGGAGACTGTAAGCCCCCCACCGGTGCAGATGGGACCGTGGTCTCTGCACTTACCACACAGGGGGTAGGGATGGTCGGTCCTACCCCCCCACGACAGAACTATGTATCCAAGGGGGAGACAACCGGTCTCCCCATTCAGCAGCAGAGCTATGCAACGAAGGGGGAGACAATCCGTCTCCAGCAACCAGGCTCCAACCAGACTACTCCGGTGGTAGTGCTGGCACCAGGACAGAGTACCGCTGGTCTCTGCCCACTCAGCAACCCACAAAGGCAGCCTACCAGTCCCCTGCACAGCCGTGGTGAGGCACCTGGACATGGACAACTTTCTCCTCTACCCAGGTGTAGTAACCATTTATTGTGGGTGGGCTGTACTGATTTTTCTGCTTTGTGGGTGGGTTGCTGGACTAACAAGGGCACTGACCGGCAGGAGGTCAGGTACCCTGTTAGTCTTTTTGGAAAGGGGGAGAGATGTGACGAAACCAACCTCGCCACTGGGCCCTGGAGAAGCCTGTTTGCTAGCCTCCTACCTACTGACTATGGCCCCTGGGTTATTTGGGGCATATTGTACTGTATATTGCTGCTACTGGCCCTTTTAACAGCATCTATGGACACATTGGGACTTTTGGGACTACTGTCCCTTTAAGACTGTGAAGCATATTCTAGTGTACTGCCTGTAATATTATATATGTATTTATATATGTGTTAAGTTTATCCTGGGTGATTTGTATGCAGCATTCATCTGATTGTTCGGTAGAATCACTCCATTCAGTATATTGAGTGAAACTACCGAACAACCAGACCACCCAGGAATAAGTGTGCCTCCAATTACCGTTTGCAACAATGTTGCAAACGGGTAATTGGCAATCAGTGCAGTGTGGTCTGTGTCCTCTGGGTGGCCGCCATTCGGGAGCCGAACACGTGGCGGCGGCCATCTTAAACTACCGAACAGCGGTGTTTTGCCGTCGAGTGTCTGGAACTAAAATCGGACACTTGACTAGGCAAACACCGCTGAGACCTCCATACTTCCAGAAATTCGTATAGAAACTACCGAATGACCCGCCGTTCGGTAGAAAGAACCCCACAAACAAGGGAATTCATTCAAACCCTCTCCAGGCTCTATAACACAGGCAATTCGTCTGTTTTCATTCCCTTGTTTGTGACCGACCGCAGGGCCAAAATGCATGGAACTGTTTTCGGATACTTTATCCATGCGGTCGGTCAAATCTTTGGAACCCCATATCTCCCGAACCGTTCATCCGAATGACTTGAATTTTGAATATGTTGTCCCCCTGAATAAGGGCTATCCAGCTGATTTAAAGGTGTACCCCCTGTTTTTGGGGTACATCCAGAACTTGGCTGAAAAGGTGTACCGGATAATTGGGTTTAATGTTATCTGAGGGGAGGGGATGTGTGGGCTGAACCATGTATGTGATTGGTTATTTTATGCCTCCCCCTGGGTGTGGCCTGTATGTGTACTCATGTAATAAAAACCAGGCTGGGTGCCCCAGCACCTCAGACCACTGCTTGACCTTCAACACAGAGCCTTGTCTCGTTCTTGGGGGGATTCACTGTATGCTGTTGGAGATTGACTGCTAGGAGTGTAAGCTGATGTCTGCTTTTCCTATTCATCTGCTAGCAGCTATTCGTGAGGTTCCAGCTTGGAGTGCTATCTTATTCCCTGGTATGCAGTTTGGGAGTTTGATGCATTCGCCTATATCCAATTAGTGAGTTTTTGATGTTCTGCAGTAGCTGTGCCTTTCTGAGAAAAGGGGATTATCGCCTAAACGGATTTTAACCCCTCATATGCTGAAACGGTCCGTTACATATTCCTCCCACCATTTGTAGTCACATTACCCCATATATATTCCCCCCGCCATATGTTGTCACATTACCCCATATATATTCCTCCAACCATTTGTAGTCACATTACCCCATATATATTCCTCCCGCCCGCCATTTGTAGTCACATTACCCCATATATATTCCCCCCGCCATATGTAGTCACATTACCCCATATATATTCCCCCCGCCATTTGTAGTCACATTACCCCATATATATTCCTCCCACCATTTGTAGTCACAATACCCCATATATATTCCCCCCGCCATATGTAGTCACATTACCCCATATATATTCCCCCTGCCATTTGTAGTCACATTACCCCATATATATTCCTCCAACCATTTGTAGTCACATTACCCCATATATATTCCCCCCGCCATATGTAGTCACATTACCCCATATATATTCCTCCCCTTTATGAAGTCACAATGCCCTATATATATTCCTCCCATATATATATTCCTTCTCCCATGTGAAGTCACATTGCCCTATATATATTGCCCCCATATGCTGCATAAGTACCGTACACTAAAACTTTATTTTTCCTTTTCTAGCCCATTCCTGGAGATCATACTTGCAGCATCCCTGGTGTCATTCTGATCTCCAGCTGTGAGTAGGATCCCCAACACCCATTCATCTCCTACACACAGCTCTGCTTCCTGGGCTTATGTAGACCATGGCTCCCATTTCCTCTGTATGCTGCCCAAAAGTAAACTCTAAACTCTAAACTCTGAAATAATTAATGCTAATTGAATCCATGGTGAATACAGGAGTTTTCTTGTCACTCTGTGTCCCACCATGCAGTGGCTCACAACTTCAGCAGTCTGCAAAATCTATAAGCCTCTGACATTCAAAGAGGATAATTTAATTACTTTTTTGACATCCAAATCCATTAAAGTCGTGTGTATTGTGCAAACAGAAAAATATTGCAGTTATAGCTAGGCCACTTTTGTCAGGTATACCAGGTGCAGGATACTCTTTGTACCAAATCCTATCTAGTGATGCAAAGTTGTTATGGCACCTCCTTTTCCCCCATTGTAAGTAGTCAATCCGTTTACTGATGGTTTGACAACTTACTTGAGGTCTGCCAGGGGCCAAGCGAGTTTCTGTCTCTCAGTGGATTAAAGGAGTAAGCGGCTGGCACTTAAACATTTTGAATTCATACATTGGGGGTGTACCCTGGCACTCCTGGTATCATAGCCACTATGCACCACATTCGTTTTGGTGCCAAGAGTGTTCCTTTATGAACCTTTATGAACCAGGGGTTAGACAAATCCGTCTGTACAAAGATACATCTTGCATGTGATTGGTCACCAAATGGTTAAAATGCTGCTTTATTTCCTGAACTTCTGTGCTACATGTGTCTTTAGTCTGCATGTTGCACCTTTCTAAAACGTGGAACAACCTTATCCCAAAATAGAAATCCATTTGTATTGTAATTAAAGTCATATTTGTAGCCATATGAGTTTTTTTCTGGAGATACCGGTATTCTCCTTAGCAGTCACTGTCCAATCACATGTTGGAAGCACTAAGGGTCTGTATATTTTGGCACAGCTTGAATCTATCCATTTTCATTTTTTTTTTTTTATATCTGGCAGTGAATGGGAAAGATAAACATTATTTGATCTTCTTGTCTTCCTTCTATGATAGATCAGTCTTAAACATTTCGAGTGAATGTGAAATTCAGATGCAGAATAAAAGATGTTTGCTGTGGTGTGGACTACACGGCTCATCATGCTTCAGAAAACAAATGCTTGAGTGACGGGAGGATGGAGTTGGATGTTAAAGTGGGGTATAGGTTTCAGAGAAGCAGTAGAGTGATTGGAGAGATGGAGAGATATACGGGAAAGGGAGCATGGGGAGTAAAAATGAAATAATGCATTCAGAACCACACACTTGTAACATAGAAATAAACCCCTGCATTCACACAGTCTCCATCTACATCCAAGCAAGCATTCCTGGTCACAATATACACACAATATATACACAAATGTAGACAAGCACATATGAGTATAAATGAACAAATATAAACATGTGTTCACATAGTCATATACACATTCAAATATGCTGCAATAACTATTCAAAGGAGAGCAAAAAAAAAAAAACAAGGTGCAAGAGAATACTGAGAACGGACAACAGTTCAAATAGACTGCTCTTCTGTGGTTCCCCTCTAAGATCTCAAGCTGGTTTTAGCTCATCTTGTTCCATTATAAAGAAAACCAGGGTTATTTGCATCTCAGACTGATCACTCCCAAAAGGGCGGAAAAGATCTAAAAAAAACGGGGGCCGTCTCTCTGCACGAGAGATACAGCAACCCCAGAGGATCGTTTCAACCTTGTAAGGCATCATCAGTGAGGTAAAGCTCATATCCCGGTATTCATTATTAAAAATCATAAGAACCCATTTCCATTTTAAGGGTACCAGAAGTCCCTGGCTTAGTATCCATACTCTGTTGCTTATAGCTGCAAAAATTTGCAAAAACATTATGTACAACTACTTGTATGGCATCTGCATGCAAGGAATGCACACGCCATGCAAAGGAGTATAAACAAACCAGCTACACAATCCAGTGCATGGTATACGAAGGATACACACTGAGATATAAAGGTCCGCCATGAAAGTGAATTACATGATGTGAAATCACGACTACTTTTTTGAGGGATAGGTGGCTCCCCCTCAAGCTGTTGTGACTTTCCACAAACTATACACATACTTTGATACACGTCATTGCTATCTCTGACAGAGTCCTTCTGTGAAGGTTCTTGTTCCACCTCCTGCTATCTCTCGCTGGTGCACTCATAGAGTAAATGTTTGTTTTTCTCAACAGTAGGATTGTCCCCATAAAATGACCAGCAGTCACCTATATGGCTTCATTTTACAATATGCTGCACAGTTTTCAGACAGTGTACAAGTGCTTTAAACAACCCCATGTTTGATCCAGGTATGGTTCTATTAAATAAGCTCAACTCGAGTGTCAAACACCTGAAGTATCACTTAACAGTCTGACAGTATAAAATGATGATATAATTAGATAAGGCCACTTACCTGTCATCTGAAACCTGGGGGAGCTATGTGAAATAAATAAACTGGAATCTTAGATACAGGGAGAATATTATACCCTATATAAAAAGACTGAGCTAGTTCTGACATATTGCGGGGAGGATGTTCCATTCCCATAAAAAAATGGTGCTTGTATTTATTGGCTCTGTATTCAGAGTGGTACTTGGATTTCGCTGTGTTAGTGTTACACATTCATTTCCCACCCAGAGTGAAACCTCAGTCCCAGTCTTTTGTGGGAGTCTAAGAACTGTAAGTGTATATTATAGAGTTATAATGAGTGAATATTTTATTTTTCGTCTAAAAAATGTGCATGGTCAAATTTAAAGTGCAAATGGTACAGTGTGTGAGTGTGTGTGTGTGAGGGGGAGTTTAGGAGTATTTCGGATTTACAAATCTCATACATTTTATAATGCATCTTTTAAAGCAAACATTGCTCTGTTTTTTATTGTTGAAGATGATAATATCAAAGAACATTGCAAAGAAGATGTATAAAATGTGCTATATTGGTTCCATATGGAATTGGCTTAAATACTTGGGACAGGAAACCTATGAAACACAGTCATTGGTATGAAATATTTGTGAGTCTTTCTAGATTTGTGATATGATTCTGCTGTAGGACATGACCTTCTCTATCTTGGGTGCAATATTTCAGTTTCACCGCAACATTTCAACTGGATTCAAGTCAAGAATTTTAGCTACTAAAATACATTAATTCTCTACGTGTCCAAACAACACAATGGTGTTTTGGCTTTCTCTTTAAATTCATGACCCACTGGCCAGTTGAACTGAGAATTTGCTACTCGTAGTTTGTCACTAGGATGCTTAATTTATTGGTTTATTTATGTGAAAGGTGGCTTTTTGCAGTCCAGCTGTTATGTACCAATTGGCTTAATTGGCTTACTGGGCATCACTTTTTAAAAGATAACATTGCCTAAGGGCCTAGGCCTATCATTTCTTTGGCATCAAAATTCTAGCACATTTTCACACTACTGAATACAGCATTTCCAAATATTTAAGCCTGCTCTCACCATATTTATAAGCTTGCATTGTACACAGTGTATTTTATTTGTACAATATTTTTAGCTTTTGAAGCTCAATGATTTTCTTGTCTACTTATATAAACTAATTTTTACATATAAGATGTATTACACGCACAATGTGTTTATAGGCTTTAAATAAAATCTGTACCAAACTTTGGAGGTCTTTGAAATGTTATTCTTGGCCACAGAATGACATCTCAAATTAATTTCCTGCTTTTATGTAGTTCATTTTTTAGGAGTGTGAACTGATTAGGTTCGTGTCTGGGTGGTACGATGCATGTCCCATTAAACTTCACTGTGCTGAGATGGATAATAATGACATTTTGTAGATTTTTACCTTTTTGTGTTTATTATCTCTATACTGCTATGTCTAGGACTTGTTTTAAAAACGAAATATTATTAAATCCAAGTGAGTTGCGTTTTAGAAAACGAAGAATCTTAGAGGGTTATTTAGTTAACTGCGGAATGGCCGAAATTCAAGAATTCAAAGTGAATTTAACATTTTAGACCTAAAGAGCTATCAGCGCTGTTTTCAGTTCAGCTAACGTAGCCTGTAAATATAAATTAACTTTATAAATTAACAATTCCTGATATTTCACAGAAATCCATAAAATAGCAACAAAATAGGATAAATAGCATTAAAGTAGATAAATAGCACATATAAAGGGGAAATGGATGACATAGACCACAATATAATTAGCAAAAAGTAATGATGGTCCAGGCACTCAATTTCAATCCAGTGGGCAGATTTATTGGAGCAAAATAGAAAGTTTCTATTTTGCTTCAATAAAATCTGCCCACTGGATTGAACTTGAGTGCCTGGACCATCAATACTTTTTTGCAAATCACAGTGTGAGGATTGGCCAACCTCAGGCCTGGTTGCACCCTGGGATCCAGGAGAGTGCGGTATCCATATTGGTAATTATATAGACCACAATTTACAATATATACAAGTGTGAAGTCTGCTATTCAATCGTTAACCCAATGTAATGGGAATTGGTCTATCTTGTTACAAGACCAGCTACAGAATGAGGCATTTGGGCAACACATTTTTATGTTTCTTATGTCAACACATGTTGTATGTTAAGTGTTCATTTGTTTGTCCAATGTAACAAAATGAATGTTCACATAGGGCTGGATTGACATATTATACATCCCAACCCAATGTGTTTATGGATCTAATTATAGCAAGCACCCAAACAATTGCATTTTAGGATTTTTAGAATGCTGGCAGGGAGCCAGGTGTTTGACTGCATGGCATTATGGTTATGCTGACACAATGCTAGCATACTCTACTTTGGCCTATTACACGTCATAGGGATGGGGAACACATGCCTCTTCAACTTCTGTTATAACCAACACAGAGATCAGAGCTGTTGAGACTTTTCTATTTGAATGTTGGTATTACCTATATGATTATTATTATAGTTTAGGGGTGTAAAAGCCTGAGAAAAGTGTTGAGTGGTTTCTCAACAAACCTGACATGAGTTCTGTAATCTGGAAATAAACATAGTACTTAACTGATAAACACAAATGTAATGTATTTAAATTAACACCATACACATTATATAAATTTACAATACAGCTTTTATCTGTAAATACCACATTAGCAATTGCAACTGTTATATACAAAGTGACCTCAGTTGATCTTGCCTACATTCCAGGTCCCATGACTCCTCTAGCTTCCAGCCCTGGGATTGCAGACTCTCTACATCCCAACCAGCCATTCTTGGCGCTAGGTGACTGGGTGTCACACAGTCAAGTTTGATTAAGCTTAATACTGACTATCATATGCCCTACTCTTTCATTATGCCCAAGTAGCACATAACTACCACGCTATTCAACCAAGGTCCCCTTAACAGCTTTTGAACAATTTTGTAAATCAGGATGTCACCTGGTTGGTGGTAACTTATCTCATACACGCTTTATGGCCAGGAGGGAGGAGGATGTCGGTTGGTCGTTCACAGACCTTGCAATGGTCCAAGATGTTCATCTTGGCTTTGCAGGGTACTATATACTCCAAATTACAAGAATCCAATTATGAATTGTTAATGAGATGCTACCTAATCCCTCAACTTTACACAACATCAGTGAGGCCATTTCAGACAGGGATGGATTTACTCTGTTAGCCCATAATATATAAAAAGCCTGGTGTATGTGTTATTGGATGGATGAATGTGACTAGTTTGGGTATGTCTATATGGTGAATCTAACTAGGTTGGTGGTTAGATAGCAACAAGTACAAGAAGGGTGGGGGTAGGTGGCATGTTATGTTCTTAAGTGTATGAATGCGGCAGGGTGAGTGGGTATGACTGGGAGGTACAACGTGACAATCTAACTGGGTGGATCAGTTTGGAGTATGTGGCTGGTTGGGTGGCTGAATGGCAATGTTTGTGTAAGAGCATATTTGTGTGGATGGCTACTTAATTCTTGTGAATGACAGGTGTTTTTGTGTGGAGTGCTAGTGTGTGAATTTAGTTGTGTGTTTTTATAGAGTGCCCGTCTGTGCATGAAGGAGCATATTTGTGTGACATTTTAGTTTGCATGTGTGGGTATTTAATGTACAGGTGTGTTTGTGCACTGTGTTTCCAATTTCCATCTGCCCATCTTTATCTCTCCATGACCCTCAATTGATTTATCTCTCCCTCACATGTGTCTCTCTCCACCTTTTCCCAATTAGGCTCTTCTCCCCATTTATTACTTGTTTCCCTCTTCCACTGCTTCATACAATTGTTCTCCTTATTTTTACCCTTATCCCTCATCCGTGCCCTCTAGTATCCCCTTTTAATTGCATGTTAGTCTCTTATGTCCCATCTCCCATCCACTCCACTCCACTTGTTCTCCTCCTATGCCCCCCTTCCCCTGTTGTCCACTTCTAGTCTTACCTCTTTCCCCTGTGCCTCTCTTCTAATTTGCCCGCTAAGCACACCTTACTTTTTCCCCAGTGGTGTGGGGACTTCAGCAGTAACTGAAGGCAGCTGGAGATTTAAGAGGTTGTGCAAGTTTATGAGATGGAAGTCATCTTTGTGTGCTCTCCTTCGGATGTCTGGGGGGGGGGGAGAAATCAACTGTGTGTGCCAGTTGAGAAGGAGAAAATGCTATTCTTCTTCTTGACTGAGCACTCCTGCTCTAACACCAATGATACAGGGTTCCAACAGGGCTACCCCACTCCCATGTGCTACGGCGATGCTGTGGCCTTGGTTGCCTTGTGGAAAATCTGGCCCTTATTTACAACAAAAGTTGGCAGTGCCAGGGAGCGGTTGGTACACTGTTACATCTATGTTGTCAATGTCCACACATTTATCTATTTTGCTTAACATACTTTCCCTCTTGACAAAAACTATGGATGACTCCCCTTATCCCATTTGCCCAAAGGCTATGCTCCTCTGTTTCACTTCTCACCCACTCTTGAAGAAAAGTTTGATAGGACACTTCATTAACACTGCTAGAGTGCTTATCACTATCTCCTGGAGGCAGGCAACTGTCCCAACCCATAATCGTTGTGTGGTACAAGAATGTAGAAGTGGAGAAAATCAGAACTATGTAGGCTCTCTTTGCCTCTTTGAGACATACTCAGGATAAAGATAGTGAGCGATCAACTTTTTTTTCTGGTTTTCCCCTTCTCTTTTATCTTTTTCCAAATTTTTCTCTCATTTAATCCATGTGCTGCATTTCTATTGCAGCTTTCCTGAATCTGACTTGTGATTATTTCACCATTGGACTTTGTTCATACTTTCTGTCTCTTAATCTTTATTAACATAAAGATTGTCAACAAAGCACCTGAAAACATTAAATAATGATCAGCAGAGGTGACAGTGTTTCCTGATTGTGAATTTGTGATTTGACATTTCACAATAACAATTAAGTCGATTTTTTGAAGCAAGACTGATAAATTAGATATTTACAGTTGTGCTCAAAAGTTTGCATACCCCTGGAGAATTGGTAATATATCTAGAATTGTTAAAGAAAACATTAGTGAGCAGGCAAAACACATTTCTTTTCTTTATTATAGGATTCATATTCACTGTAGCTTATAACAGAATGGCACAATCATAAAACAAAACATGGCAACAAACCAAAAAAATTAAATGACCCCTGTTCAAAAGTCTGCATATCCTTAGTTCTTAATACTGTGTTTTGCCCCCTTTAGCATCAATGACAGAGTGCAGTCTTTTGTAACAACTGTCTATGAGGCCCATAATTCTTGCAGGTGGTATAGCTGCCCATTTGTCTTGGCAAAATGCCTCCAGGTCATGCAAAGTCTTTGGTCATCTTGCATGAACGGCACATTTGAGATCACCCCAGGGTGGCTTGATGATATTAAGGTAAGGAAACTGTGATGGCCACTCCAGAAACTGAGGGTCAACTTGGCCTTGTGCTTAGGGTCATTATGATGCTGGAAAGTCCAAGAGCATCCCATGCACAGCCTTTGTGCAGGATAATGCAAGTGTTCTGCCAGTATTTTCTGATCTAACATGCTGCATCCATCTTGCCATCAATTTTCACAAGATTCCCCGTGCCTTTAGAGCTCACCCCCACCCCCTCCCCCAAACATCAGTGAGTCAACAACATGCTTCACAGTGGCGATGGTATTCTTTTCACTATAGACCTTGTTGACCCCTCTCCAAACATAGCGCTTTTGGTTGTTACCGTAAAGCTCTTTTTGGTCTCGTCACTCCAAATTACAGTGTGCCAGAAGCTGTGAGGCATGTCAAGGTGTTGTTGGGCATATTGTAACTGGGCTTTTTTGTGGGATTGGCGCATTAAAGGCTTCTTTCTGGCAACTCGACCATACAGTTCATTTTTGTTCAAGCATCACCGTATTGTGCTCATTGAAACAACCACACCATCTTTTTCCAGAGCAAACTGTATTTCCCCTTGAGATTACCTGTGGGTTTTTCTTTGTATCCCGAACAATTCTTCAGTTGTGGCTGAAATCTTTCTTGGTCTACCTGACCTTGACTTGGTATCAAGAGATCCCCGAATTTTCCACTTCTTACTAAGGGATTGAACAGTACTGACTGGCATTTTCTCTGTCTTTTCATATCCTTTTCCATGTCTTTTTATATCCTTTTCCATCTTCATACAGTTCCATTACCTTGTTACACAGGTAGGGTGACCACATTTCCTAACTCCCATTCAGGGAAACTTACTTTCACAAGTGCATTTCATCAAATTTATACTTGAGACTTCACAAGGCCCCAACTGCGTGACATGAGACGTCCAGTGTTCACACAATCATGCTACTCTGTGCAGCAGGGCAGGTGAGGAGCCACACACAGTGCCATCTTAACAGCATTATGGGCCCCCAGGCAAAGAAGTGCACTGGGGCCCTGCCTACACAACAACTAGGGGAATAAAAATTTAAATTATCTATAAAATTAACACTGCTGAATACACACACACTGCTGAATATATATACACACACACACTGCTGGATATACACACAAAGACTGCTAAATACACACATTCTGCTGAGTACACACACACACACACACACACTGTTGAGTACACACAGACAGACTGCTGAGTACACACATACAGACTGCTGAATAGACACACATGCACTCATACTGCTGAATACACACACAGATACTGCTAAATACACATAGACTTCTGAATACACACAGGCTGCTGAATGTACACACACACACACACACAGATGGCTGAATACACACACAGCGACTGCTAAATAGACACATACTGCTGAGTACACCCTGACTGCAGTGAGGGTGCAGTGTATATGTGTAGGGGTGATGTGTGTGTGAAGGGTGCAGTGTGTTTGAGAGGGGTGCTGTGTGTGTGTGTGCTGTGTATAAGTGGTGCTGTGTGTGAGAGAGGGGTGGTGTGTGTGAGAGAGGGGTGGTGTGTGAGGGGTGTGGGATGTTGTGTGGGGGTGAGGGGTGCTGTGGGGGTGAGGGGTGCTGTGTGAGGGTGCTGTGTGTGAGGGGTGTGGGATGTTGTGTGGGGGTGAGGGGTGCTGTGTGTGAAGGTGCTGTGTGTGAGAGAAATTTGGGGTGTTGTGTGGGGGTGAGGGGTGATGTGTGTGTGTGAAAGAGAGGTGCTGTGTGTGTAAGGGGTGCTGAGTGTGTGAGGGGTGCTGAGTGTGTGTGAGGGGTGCTGCTTGTATGGGGGGTGCTGTGTGTGTAGAGGTGTTGTTTGTGAGGGGTGCTGTGTGTGAGTGAGGTTTGCAGGGAAAAATAATAATAAATATCCATTTATAAAATCTTTATGTCTCCTCCACCCTTTTTCTTACCTTTGGGGAAGGAGGAGGGAACACTGCCAGCCCTGCTGGTCCGGTGGTGAGTAGTGATCTATAGCCTGCAGCTCCTCTGGCTGCAGGCTGTCTTCACTCCATCAAGCAGAATGCTGTGTGGAGCGTTGCCATGCTTGCATGAGCAGCGATTTTCCTCCCAGATCGCTCCTCCTGCCTCCCAGGTCCCTCTTGCCCTCTTTTTCCCACTAACAAAGTGCCTTTAGGCCGGTGATGTAGATCTTTGATCTCCCCACCGGCCCGAGAGGGCCCACAGGAAGAAAACGGGGCTGGTTAAAATCAAAGGATCTCCCCTGTTGACGGTGGTGAAGCTAAGCTCATTCTGGGACACTACATTGTCCCGGAATAAGGGTGCCCGGGACCCGGGACAAATTATCAAAATGCGGGACTGTCCCAGGAAATCCGGGACATGTGGGCACCCTATACACAGGTCATTTGACAGTTCTTTTCTGCTCCCTGTGGCTCAGTATCTAGAATGCTCAGTGCATCCATGTGGGACCTAACAAACTCATTGACTATTTATATACAACCACTAATTGCAGGTGTGGGAAATTAACCTTTAATTGGCATTTTAACCTGTGTGTGTCAACTTGTGTGTCTGTAACAAGGCCAAACATTCAAGGGTATGTAAACTTTTGATCAGGGCCATTTGGGGTATTTCTGTTATCATTATGATATAAAAACGAGTGTGATAATAAATGGCTTCATTTGAACACTATCCTTCCATAAAATATTTTTTTTTTTTTTGCATGATCAGTCATATTTTAAAAATCAATGCCAGAATTTTACAATTTCTGCCAGGGTATGCAGACTTTTGAGCACAACTATATATAAGACTTGCAATTTACACAAACATTGATTGTTTATGTAAATATTTTAAAATCTTTTCATAAGCTTTGCACATAAACTCCACCTACTCATGGCCAGCAACCATAGCTGTAGAATCCATCAGCTCAAATAGATATACAAAACCAAAAAAGTTATCTGCACAGGTACATTTTTTAAGACCGACTGTGATAGTGTAATGTATTTATTGAACCATAAAGTGCATTACACAATCCAAACCAACATACTTACAAGAGATGTGCCAGTATACAGGCACTATTAATATAGCACACTATTGTGAAAAAGACTGTGTTCCCTGATGTACTGTTAGTTCCTTTGCCCATAGTCCATAGTACATACACACTTGCTACTCCAGAACGGTTTGTGGGAGGCATCAAGACAAGCAGCAAAACAGAACACTGTACTGTGATCACTCAATTCCTACGCGTTTCGCAGGACTTCTCCTATTTCATCAGGGAAAAAAAAATTAACACTAGACCTGGCGTGTCACGTGTTATTTCTGTGTGACACACAATTTTTCTTCAGTAATCAGCCAACATTCCAGTGCCACCCCCCAATGTGAAGAGAGAAGAGCGAAAGTGCATTGCGAGTTGAACTGCACTTAGAGTTAAATTCAGGGCACTTTACACCCATACTCAAGCAATACAATAGCATTCCTCCCAACTTTGGAGTTCAGAAAATCGTAAGGGTGCACACGCTGCCTGTCTATCATTTAGGCCGTCCCACTGAGGGTAGACCCTGCAGGGAGCACTGTGATATGTTCGCTATATATATGTTGGGAACAGTTCCCTGATGTCCCCAAAAGCAGGACACCAAGGAACTAAGTTGGGGCACCGGTACAGGCACTGAAAATCAGGATCACCAAATTGCACTCTTTGCCATTATTTTCTACCACATAAATATATGGTTTTATGTTTTATTGATAATTATTATTCACTCTATATATGCTTTTGTTCTTCCTGTCGGTTTTCTGGATCAGGATATATGATTTCATATCATACATTCGGCTTCTAATTTTTGATTCTTCCCATCAGGACTGCTTATAATTAATTTCCTCCTTACTTTCTTTTAATATCATCGTTCCCTCTGGCATTAAATGTACTAGATACTTTGCGTAAATGTTTACTGTTTGGCTTATTGTATTATTTAGACTTTAAAATGTACCTCCACTACTGAGAGGTTTTAATAAAATAAATAACAAGCCACAGTTTAATACAGAATGACACATGAAATTAATTGGCATTTGTATTAAGTAATTGTACAAATGATTTATTTACTCCCTCTTAGACTAATAATTTGAATCTTTTGCAGGCCTTTACGAAATTATCACAGATGATGTTTAAAAGCTTGGTTAGTGTTAATAGACATGCTGTCACAACAGTAATATAGCAAGAACAGACAAGAAAGTGGGACACCGTTTCAAAATACATCGGGGCTGTATTTGCTGCAAGGCAAACAAAGCATTTTCCTAGGGCGGCAAAAAAAAACGCCCTAAGTGCCAAGGCAAATGCTTTGTTTGCCTCACGTCCTGGGGGGGAACAAGAGGTGGCCGGCTGGCTCATAGTGTAGGCGGGCGGTGAGGGTGCGCAGTCCTCTGAGCTCTTCCTGCTCCCTTGCATGCCCTTCTATAATGCCTGGAGCCGGAATATGACATCACTCCGGCCCCGGCGGTGCGTGAGGCAGCAAAGCAGGAAGAGCTCAGTTCCCTTGCTACCTTTATTAAGCGCCTGTACGCACACCCACCCAGCCGAGCCTGCAGAAGCCAGCAGCCCCAGGAGTCTGTCCGCCTAGCTAGCAGCCCCAGCAAGGAGCCCAGCAACGGTGAGTGTATGAGAAAGTGTGTGTGTGCCTGTCAGTGTGTGTGTGTGTGTGTGTCTGTCAATGAGTATGTCTGTGTCTTTCAGTGAGTGTGTCTATGTCTGTCGGTGTGTATGTCAGTGAGTATGTCTGTCAGTGAGTGAGTGTGTGTGTCTGTCAATGAGTGTGTCTGTGACTGTCAGTGTGTGTGTCTTTGTCTTTTAGTGAGTATGTTTGTGTCTGTCACTGTGTATGTGTCTGTCAGTGAGTATGTGTGTGTCTGTCTGTCAGTGTGTGTGTGTGTGTGTGTCTGTCAGTGTGTGTGTAAAACAAGTGCATGACGGGAGCGGACCAAAGATGGCCGCCGACTACGATGACTTCTCAGACTCCTCAGGAGAGTCACTGCTGGACAGGGGAACACCTCTCATGCCACATCCACATCACACCAAGGCAGTACCTCAGAGTGCCGACACCCAGCCCGTGACTACGCCACCCTCATGGAACTACTTGACGGCCTCCATAAAATGCTTCAGGCCGACGTGGCCTCCCTGAGCTCCAACCTCTCGGGTCTCGTGAGCCGCATAGAGACCATGGAAACTACAGCCAAGCAGCAGTCCACACAGCTTGCCTCATTGGAGGTCGAAGTGCGGTGTCTTAAAAGGCAACAGCTAACCTTTGAGCAGCAGTTTGCCTTCCTGGAAGATGCACGGCGCCGCAACAATATAAAGGTAGCAAGTGTACCCGACGATCTACCAGCGGCAGAACTCCCACACATGGCACGGAGACTGTTCTGTACCTTACTGACTCCCAAACAGGCCAAAACATCCACATAGATGGGAACTTCCAAATTCCAAAGCCACAGAGAGCACCGTAAACCGCCACTGGCAACATAGTGGTGCGACTTACCTGCAACATGGTTAAAGCGGCAGTACTGGCGGCGCTGAAGGGGTTATCACCTTACCGGTTTGAAAATATGTAATTGACATTTTACACTGATCTCTCAGGGGAAACACTGAAATGGAGAATCTCCCTGCAACCCTTCATGGCAGCACTTCGAAATGGAGACATTCCCTAAAGATGGCGTTCACCTTGGAAACTACAGGTCATGCAGGGAAATGCTACCCATGAGGTTCTAGACCTGGACCTTGGGTCTCCCGCAGGACTCTCTGTCCAAGCCTCTGCACCTTTAGGCGATCCCTAAGCCACTGAAGCTAAACCCAGGGGCATAAAAGGCCCAGAATACTACCCAGGTGACGATAACACACCAACATCGCTTTAAGCGGTTTTGGATTCCACGCAGTCTACAGCCAATACACTATTTTATTTAAAACTCACTGATACCGGCACTGATACACTGATTCCGCACAAACAGCCCCTAGCTCAAGCACCTCAGAGCCAATCATACGATCTAGCAACACAGAACTCAAGGAGCATACTGTTGCCCATACGACTTTTTGGTTTTTCATAAATGTGCCTACCACAACTGCTGATTTACACAACCATTTAATGCTTACCATACGTAAATGTCATGTCTATTTTAAAAAAACAAAAATGTGCAATTCCACCTTGTCACGTTATTGTTTGCTTTAATATGCCTGTTCCTGCTATCTTGGCACAGCAGGCCTGTTTGTACACCCCATTGCACGAAAAAAAAAGTGGACTTGACACAAAGTGGTGATGCAAATTTAGATTAGGGGGGTGCCTGATACACCACTGAAATACATAGAAGTTAAATCGGAACTGTCCCATCTTATCTGCCTATCAGTCATTGTTTTAAGCTCTGTCCTTTGCGCCCAGCAGTCAGTTTAGAGAAAATATGGAAAGAAGAGGAGAAATTAAATAATGTTATTTTTCTCGTTGGCTGCGTATGCTCTGGCCACAACTGGACTGAACTGGAGTCGGGATGTTAATTTCTAAATCTTTAATATAAATTTAAAATGAATAGGTTCATCAAATGAAGAAAAAAAAAAGTTACCAAACGTTATCGGTTACTTTCAATGTTTCTTTTAAATATGTAAATTGCAGAGAAATGAAGGTACCACATTATGTTCTGTATGGCTAATGTTATCAGCTCAGAGCAGAGATGGGAACCTTTAGGTTAGTGCATTGTTGGATCAATTTTCTCCAAATAACTTAATAAATGAGAAGTAAGGTACAATGATAAAGGCAGTTTTGTTCCTAATCTGAGCAAGACGTTAGAGGCCATGAGTACCTTGAGCCGAGATCTGACCAACAAATTTAAAATCAAGGCATACCGTACTAGACATTTAAAGTGTTCAATTTATTCATTTAAGTTACATGTAAAACAAAAAAAAATATGTTTACATTCACAGTGGAAATTGTGTAATTTCTGATTTCATAGCTTGAGTTTATGTTTGCAAAGCAAAAAAAAGCCTAAAGTTACCAATTTTCCATCATCAAGGCCAAGTTCTCCCCTTAAACCGATTCTCCTTGGCTGATGTCACTCCTCCTCACCAGAGGTGGGAAGGATGTCGAGGAAGGCAGACCGAGGAAAGGACAGGGGCGGCACTGGGGCAGAGTGTGCTGCCATTGGCTGTCTGGTGTCAACATGCTGTGTATGCTTGTATTAGATGCCAATTTGTTTTTATAGAATTAGTAGTAGCCTGCCCAAAACTCTGGTTAATGATATCAAATTGCCATATGTGCAGTGTTTCAAGCTAAAAGCTGCATATTTAGATAAGCATTGGCTAAAAAGGTCTCACTCTGATACGAGGATCTTTCCTGGAAACAGTTGTGTTTCTTTTGAAGACATTGCAAAATAAAAACAACAACAAAAAACATACAAACAAGTATATATAGGGGTGGCTGAAGGGTAAATATACTAGTTGATGAACTAAATGTTAAGTGAATTATGCGAATATAGTTCAATAACAGTTGAAGATCTGCCTTCGGCCATTCACAATGTTCATTTCAATTGATATTTCTTTATCAAAGTGTTTAATTGGTCAATATTGTTTTTTCCTGGGGCTGGGGGCAGTTACTTCCACTGTCCATTAACAAATCTTGGTTCTTTATCGTGCGTTTGAGAGTATTAAGGTTCTAATCCCCAGGTGATCAGAGTGTTTTTCTTATGTCCTTTGTGGGTACTAGGTGAAAAATTTACTATGACAGCCAAGTTACCTCTTGAGATTAATTTTTGGCAGGTACCATATTGTGTGCTGAAGGTCACTAAAGTCCTGTAAATTCCATAGTGTTGGATTCCACATCGCAATCTAAACATGTGCTTTTAGTTGCCCTAATGAGTCAGACACTGTGATGAAAATCAGAACAAAATCCAGATGTTATAATTAAGTTTTGTGTAAAAAATACTTTATCAAGCAAGTTAGCAATATATTTTTTCATCAAACTCTTCATGAAAAAAAAAATGGTTCCTTGCCTATTTAACAACTGCTTTTTTACACTTTCATGGCCAGAACATGCAGATTATTTTGCATGATTTGGACTGACTAAGGAAATATTTTAAAATCGAAGAGAAGATAACTCATGGTTGCTGCCTGCTACATTATCCGCCACTGTCAACCTCTCTCTGCCCCTCCCTTCCCAAATGGGTGAATCTTTATGAAATACTCATGTTGACTGTGTTGGAATAACACTGAAATTCCAACCATGTGACAAGATACACTGAGACAAAGTAGTGATCCCCACAATTACATCCACTGATAGCCCTGATCTGAGTGACCAACATATCCAAATATCACCCAGATCAGTTCAGGGGTTCAGGAATTCTATGGAAGTCCCATTTTGACCAATCGCACGCATGGTTTCATGCCCAAAACAGTTCCAGAGAATCAGACTGTGCGGCTCGTCTACTTCAAAGATTCAAAATAACGTTCGAATTACCGAACGAAGCCGTTCGTGGATATAGTCAGTGTATGTCTCTTGTTCTGGGGCATTTTCTTACCGAACGCCGTTTGACTCCCGTTTGAATAGCCGAACATGCATGGAAGGTAAAGTTTGTGCCGCCGAGTGTCCGATTTGAGTTCCATGAACTCGACGGCTAAACACTGCTCATTGTACTCGCGGCTTAAGATGGCCACCGCCACGTGTTCGAATGTCGAAAGGTGGCCACTTTGACTCACTTCGAGTGTTTGGGAGTTTGAAGTACCACTGTACCAGTCCAAAAGGGCACAAATAGTATCTTTAACCCAAAGTTCACCACAGGGGCCATAGTCACAGGGCAGGAGGCTGTCAAACAGCTCCCTCCAAAAACCAGTGGCTAGGTCACCTTTGCCACGCCACTCACAGGTGAAGTGAACATTGATTATATCATTACAATGGCACCTGCCAAGTGGTGGGATATATTAGGTAGCAAGTGAACAGTCAGCTATTAAATTTAATGTGTTCAAAGCAAGAAAAATAGGCAGCGAAAAGATCTGAGTGACTTTGACAAGGGACAAATAGTGATGGCTAGAAAAATGGGTCAGAGCATCTCCTAAACAGGAAGTTTTGTGGGTTTTTCCCAGTGGTTAGTACCTACCAAAAGTGGTCCGAGGCTCATTGATGCATGTGGGAAGCGAAGGCTAGCCTGTCTAGTCCAAACTCACAGAAGTGCTACTATTGTTCAACTTGCTGAAAAACCTAATGCTGGCCATGATAGAAAGGTGTCAGAACACAGTGCATCACAGTTTGCTGCATATGGGGCTGCAAGTCTGTCAGAGTGCTCATGATGACCTCTGCGCACCGCCAAAAGCTCCTTCAATGTAAAAGGCTGCCTGGTCTGATGAATCATGTTTTCTTTTATATCAGGTGGATAATTGGGTGCCTGTGCAATGTTTACCTGGACTGCAGTATGCAATATAGGAAGATGGCAGGCAAGCAGAGGCAGTGTTATGCTCTGGGCAATGTTCTGCTAAGAAACCGTGTGTCCTGGCATTCATGTAAATGTTACTTTGACATTTACCACTTACCTTGACATTGTTGCAGACCATGTATACCCCTTCATGGCAATGGTGTACCTTGAAGGAAGTGGCCTCTTTTAGCAGGATAATGCACCCTGCCCCACTGCAGGAATGATTTGAGGAACGTGACAAAGATGTTGCCTTGGCCTCCAAATTCCCCAGATCTCATCCCGATTGAGTATCTGTGGGATGTGCTGGAATAACAAATCCGATCCATGGAGGTCCCAACTCACAACTTGTAGGACCACTGTGAAAGGATCACTGCTACTGTCTTGGTGTCAGATACAAATACAAAAAGAGAAGTCCTGCGCTTAAGCAGCAAGGACTACAACACACATCAGCCCCAATATATAGTAAAAACCAAAGAAAAGAAAATGTTACTTGCGCTTTCTCCTTAATCCCTATGTATATTTAGACAAATGGAGGTCATTTAGTTGCTCCAATGGCCATTGGAGGGATGCCCGCCTGCCAACGTCAAGGCAGACCCCCCTAAGCGGGTCCTAACACTGACCCTTCAGCCTGCTTCCAGCTTGCTTGGTGTCAGATACCACAGGACACATTCAGAGGCCTCATGGAGTCTATTCCTTGACATATCAGAGGAGTACTGGCAGCACGAGGCAGGCCTACATGATACTAGGCAGGTAGTTTTAATGTTGTGATTAAACATTTTAACTTCACAGGTTGCGTTGTTTAGATGTTATTATTAACTTCATTATTAACTTCAGTTAGGGGTTACCCCCCATTCTTTCTAGCAACCTCATTTGCTTCATGTACTAGCTCTTTTCTTGCTAATAATTGACAGATGATCAGAGAGCCGAGGTGAAGGCACCCATGATAAATAAGTGCAATTTGTTTTATTATTTACAGTTCCCCTTTAACACAACATGCATCTTCCTCCTAGTTTGAAATGTTATATATATTAATATACATATACAAGTTCTTCCCCAAATACATCATAACATGAAATGCCACAGTTATTAAGTAATGACTGACAGAGAGACTAAACTGTTCACAGAAATTGTCAGGAAATTAAGGAAATTAAGCAAAAACATAATTCAAACACACAGCTATGTCATGGTACAGACAGATGTTTGCAAATACAGGGGATGGGGATGGGGGGGGGGGTAAGCGAAAGGATACACAGCAGAGTTTGGGTACTGAGTGAATACAAATTGTAACATTATTTTGCAGTGACTTATTCCCAGGGATATTTCTGTTCTCACCCTTTTTATGGTTTTTTTTTTATTATTTTATTTTGTGTGCAAAGCAAGTAAATCAAAAAAGTATTTTCAAAAATATGTGCAAAGTTTTCAATATTAAAGGATGCTTTTACTAATCAGACTCAACTGAAAAAGGTTTAATCATTTGTGAAGTTGGAATAATAATTTCTTATATTTTTATTTGTGCAATTACTGCCATAAAAAAAGATAACTAAAATACTACTGCTACTTTTTACATTTAGGGCTGCAATTAACATATTAGAAAAGAAAATTCAAAATTCTTTGCTTATTATGACCTAATACTTGCAAGTTTTCCATTAATTCTCCTAAATCAAGGTTTTAGGGAATAAACCCATTAGCACGTATTTATAGTGCTTGACTAGCCAAGGCATAAATGCAAGTGACAGCATGTGATTGAATATATTGTATTGAAATAAGCTATAAAATATACCCATACTATAGAATATAAGAGGTTTATGAAAACCAAGTCTAGCTATGCAGATACTATTTTACCACAATTTGCTTGTCATTTGGGGAGTGTAAGCCATGAGTTCCATTATAAATCTCAGAGGGCTCCGCTGCAGTCCCCAAAGTTAGTATCTATGTCCTTGGATGGGAATAAAGTTACTTGTTCATTCTGTGGAATTCAATGGGAAACCCAGGAGGTCAAGCATAACAAATAGGTATGGCTATTCCGATTTGTCAAATATCATCTCTGCATGCTTCTAAACAACATAGCAGGGAAGGCATTGGAGTATCATACACCTGCGTATTAGGCAGTAATCCAATCAAATCCATTGGACTACATGGCACAATATGCCTGTGAGCTTATTCACGAGTATCTATACCAAAATGTTTACATTAGTATTGAGACGTAAGATCAGTTGGTAACAGGGAGCCTACATTTTTAATTATCGGCCCAGGACACTGACAT
Source organism: Pelobates fuscus (assembly GCF_036172605.1). Lineage (NCBI taxonomy): Eukaryota > Metazoa > Chordata > Amphibia > Anura > Pelobatidae > Pelobates > Pelobates fuscus. The sequence continues at coordinate 113,857,729 of NC_086320.1, read as the reverse complement.
CTCCCAAGCCCTATGATATATAAATATATTACCCACCTCCTCGTACATGTGTGCTGAGAGCTAGTAATAAGTCGGGAGTAGCTGACATGTCTCATACCAACAGCAGCCATATTTACTTGAAAAATTGTCACAGCATGAGCATCACTGAAGATGAGATCAGAATATGGAGAGCTAGAGACTCAGAGAGGGCTTGAGAGTCAGAGTTAGCGAGAGCTGGAGCATTATACATCGTACTGGATAGGTATCCATCGCAGTTTCCCTGGCTGTTTAGATAGTTATGGCTATCTCCTTATTGTGCCCAGCTCTGTGTGTTGTATCTCTGTATTATACTCAATTCTGCCTGTTGTATGGATATCTGTGTAGTCTTCTGAGTTCTGTGTATTGTATGAGTACCTGTGTATTGTGCCAATCTTTGTGTATTGTATGGATATCTCTGTACTGTGCTCAGCTTCATGTATTGTATTGGTATCTCCTCATTGTACCGAGTCAATTGTATTGTACCTGGCTCTGTGTATTGTATGGGTATCTCTGTATTGTACTCAGTTCTGTGTACTGTACAGGTATCTTGGTATTGTAGCAAGCTTTAAATAATGTATGGATATCTATATTATAATTAGCTCTGAGTGGGTAACTTTATATTGTATGGAGCTCTGTGTACAGAATGTGGCAGGAGCTTAGCTAAAGCATTTGCACCCGGGGCAGATCCCCACAACTTTAAAATATAAAAAACAGCCGCTACATTTTGTAATGTTTTCAATGTATTTAGCACTGAGAATTTTTTTTAAATAAAAAAAAAAAAACAAGTGAACAAAAGGGGCTTATAACTGTAGTCCTCTATCTATTTACCTTAACAAAAAGGGACAATCTGTACACATATCCAAAAAGCAGCACTGTGATCAGTGTAGTGTAATAGCTCATAAAACACACAATCAATACAAAAAAATCTATATAGGTGCGCTGTACCTTTAAGACTAATATATTAATAAAGTTCAACAAATGTTCTGTAGAGTGCAATCTGCATTAAAAGTGCAATTTGTAGTGCAATTTGTAGTAGAAAATAAACTCACTCTAAATCTTTTCTTTACACATGGAGACAATTCCATATGCTTGTATTTCCATATATCACAATAAGCATAGAAAAAAAAAGAAAAACAGAATACAAATAGTTTACATTTGTAAAACCAATTAACCAAATGTATATGATGTTGAATAAACTAATAAAAGTAGAGCAGAGAAGCCTGCTCTAAGTGTGAAGGATCCAAAACACATTATTCAGAGCGGCCACTCTGTGATGCAGCGTGAGAGCGGCGTATGTGGCCGAGGTCAGTACGTGGTGATGGGCACGTCCACGCTCCTCCATCCCATCAAGCCGTGCTGTCTGGGTCGAGCGCAACTCGCGAGCAAAACAGATACATTCAGATGGTGTCAGACCAGGAAGGAGAACAAGTAGTAAACTGAATAAAGCATGCTGTATGCATGCTATCTTAAAACGTCACCACCAACCACTGCTAATCACAATAGATGCACTGCAAAATGTACTGTACATTCAATGCAAATATACTGTACATGCTATAGAGCTAAACTGTAAAGCCATTATGTGTATTAAAGGGCTTTAATACCCCTTAAGGACCAAACTTCTGGAATAAAAGGGAATCACACGTCATGTGTCCTTAAGGGGTTAAAAGTACAGATTATGATATTGAGATAAAACTTTTGAAAATGATTAAAATAAAATGCATTATGTTTCTAATGTTTATTCATTGTACATTTTCTGTATCTGTGTGAATGCAAATGTCACGTCCAAGGACTATGTTGTGTGGCATTTTCAAACATGGGAACTAAAATTTACTGTACATGTTACATAGCCAAACTCGCTATTATGTGTACTGACGGACTTTGAAAAAGTGTTATAGTACAGATCAGAATGTGGTATTTAGATGGGACTTTTGAAAACAATTAATATAACAAACATTATGTTTTTAATGTTTATTCATTGTAAATTTTGTGTCATTTGTGTAAATGAAAATGTCACGTCCAAGGAGTGTGTGTTCTGTGGCATTTTCAATATGGGAACTCTCCCTGGAACCCTCTGCTCAGGAAAATATATAATTGCATTATTTCTTCAATAATCTTCTTTTTTTGTCTCTAATTCTCACACTGTCAGACATTGTTATAATATAACTAGAGACGAGGAACTAAGCAGAGCTACTATTAAACATCAGCACTAATCAGAATGGATAGCTACTGGCTCGAACCTTCCTATCACTCACTGTCTATTGACAATTACAATGCAATTACTCACAATTGGGCACAACTTTATGCAAGGTTTACTCATTTGCAACAAAGTACACAATGGGCGATTCATAATTTTCCTCCAAAAATTTCTCTTGGTTGGGAATTTTGTTGAGCTCTAACTAATCATTTTAATTAATGTTTTAAATGCTCGTTTTCTTTTTCTTTTCTTTTTTTTTTAAGTAGTTTGGCATTGTTCCATTCACTAGCAAATCATGGATGTGCAATTTAAAAATAATAATATGAGCATATGTTTTAGAAGTTTGGTGACTCCGGCACATTTTAATTTTTGACACCATGTACGTGATCGCTATAAAGAAATTCATGTTACAATATTTGGTTACTGGACATTTCAGTCAAAACAATTCACTTTACGATGGAGGAACTAACAAATCATTGCAGAATGTAAACTGCTTTACTATAAAAATAAATACATTTATTTCTGAAAGTCAATAGCTGATTTATTTTTGTTAATGCAAAGCTTGCTAAATACACTTGTATGCTAATATTTACATTTTAGTAATTTTAGTGCAGTAAACAATGCATTGCGTTGAATATACAAATGACTGTAAAACGTTAAATTAGTTTTTTTAAAAAATCCTCATTTTTTTATGCTGTATTTTTTTCCCCCAAAACAAGTATTTTTCAAATGATTTTGCAAGTTTATGAGACAGACCTCTTTTGTTGTGTTTTTTTTTTCCCAGTAAATATTTTAGATAAGTAAGTATAATTTGTCCCATTAGTCTTCCATTCATGTTCTTTGGGATAACCTAACCCACATACTTAGCATTCTTGATTCTTTTGCTGTGTTATTTGAACAAGTAGATAAAGCATTTTTTTAATTGAACCAAAAAGCAATTTGCTATTTGCATAAGTTTCTCTTTAACCCCTTAAGGACTGAGCCAAATGTACACGTTGTGATCAAAACAAAACGTAAACAAAACCTTGAATTTGACTATATGTCTGTTCAGGCGTAATTCACCTCTTTCATATTATGTGCACCCACACTTATATATAATTTTATTCAGGGGAAACAAGGCTTTCATTTAACATAAACTATTTAGGTATGAAACATAATTTAATATGAATGAAATATAGAAAAATGGGAGATAATAAGAATTTTTACAAAATGTTTAGTTCGATGTGACATTTTAACTGTGAATGTCATAATACTGTTTACCTTTACTGCAATAAAATACACATATTTGTATTCATCGATGTCTCACGTGTAAAACCGTACCCTCTATGTACAGGTTTTATGGTGTTTTGGGAAGTTACAGGGTGTTCATATATATTTGTGTGTGAAAATTGCAAAAAACTAACTTTAATGCTAATTTTGGCCAGTGTTTCTGAATAAGTGGCTACTACAAAAGACTGGACATACCCTATTTGCAATACCTTGGGTTGTCTACTATTGCAAATTGTATGCCATCATGGGGCTTATTTTCATTACTGGGCTACCACACGGTCTCAAAGGCAACATAACCAATCGAGCGAATTTTAATGTGAAAAAAACTGAAACACAAGCCTTATATTTGACTCTGTTACTTTTGAAAACACCATAAAACCTGTACACAAGGGGTACTGTTATACTCGAGAGACTTCGCTAAACACAAATATTAGTGTTTCAAAACAGTAAAATGTATCACAACAATTATATCATCAGTGTAAGTGCTATTTGTGTGTAAAAAATTCAAATAATTTCACTTTCACTGACGATATCATCGTTGTAATACATTTTACTGTTTTGAAACACTAATATTTGTGTTCAGCGAGGTCTTCCGAGTAAAACAGTATCCACCATGTACAGGTTTTATGGTGTCTTGAAAAGTTACAGGGTTAAATATAGTGCTTGCGAATTAAATTATCTGCACTTTCTGCCTGGGTTGTCAGGCATGTCAGTCAAATTTTAATTAATAAAATCACATAATTATGCTAAAAGGTTATTAAAAATATACACGTAGAATTTTAATATATATACATATATATGTATTTAAATTCTATGTGTATACTTATGTAATCATTAATGTAATTATATTTTTATATATATATATATATATATATATATATATATATTTACGGTTATTTGTATTTTATATATAGATAGATATATATAGAATGTAATTCTAATTGTATTTTGTTACATATACTTATATATATATATATATAAAAGATATATATGTATTATATATAATATATATATATATATACAGGGAGTGCAGAATTATTAGGCAAGTTGTATTTTTGAGGATTCATTTTATTATTGAACAACAACCATGTTCTCAATGAACCCAAAAAACTCATTAATATCAAAGCTGAATATTTTTGGAAGTAGTTTTTAGTTTGTTTTTAGTTTTAGCTATTTTAGGGGGATATCTGTGTATGCAGGTGACTATTACTGTGCATAATTATTAGGCAACTTAACAAAAAACAAATATATACCCATTTCAATTATTTATTTTTACCAGTGAAACCAATATAACATCTCAACATTCACAAATATACATTTCTGACATTCAAAAACAAAACAAAAACAAATCAGTGACCAATATAGCCACCTTTCTTTGCAAGGACACTCAAAAGCCTGCCATCCATGGATTCTGTCAGTGTTTTGATCTGTTCACCATCAACATTGCGTGCAGAAGCAACCACAGCCTCCCAGACACTGTTCAGAGAGGTGTACTGTTTTCCCTCCTTGTAAATCTCACATTTGATGATGGACCACAGGTTCTCAATGGGGTTCAGATCAGGTGAACAAGGAGGCCATGTCATTAGATTTTCTTCTTTTATACCCTTTCTTGCCAGCCACGCTGTGGAGTACTTGAACGCGTGTGATGGAGCATTGTCCTGCATGAAAATCATGTTTTTCTTGAAGGATGCAGACTTCTTCCTGTACCACTGCTTGAAGAAGGTGTCTTCCAGAAACTGGCAGTAGGACTGGGAGTTGAGCTTGACTCCATCCTCAACCTGAAAAGGCCCCACAAGCTCATCTTTGATGATACCAGCCCAAACCAGTACTCCACCTCCACCTTGCTGGCGTCTGAGTCTGACTGGAGCTCTCTGCCCTTTACCAATCCAGCCACGGGCCCATCCATCAGCTTGTGTGTCTTGTTCAGTGGTGGTCGTCTTTCAGCCTTTCTTACCCTGGCCATGTCTCTGAGTATTGCACACCTTGTGCTTTTGGGCACTCCAGTGATGTTGCAGCTCTGAAATATGGCCAAACTGGTGGCAAGTGGCATCTTGGCAGCTGCACGCTTGACTTTTCTCAGTTCATGGGCAGTTATTTTGCGCCTTGGTTTTTTTTCCACACGCTTCTTGCGACCCTGTTGACTATTTTGAATGAAACGCTTGATTGTTCGATGATCACGCTTCAGAAGCTTTGCATCCCTCTGCAAGATATCTCACTATTCTTGACTTTTCTGAGCCTGTCAAGTCCTTCTTTTGACCCTTTTTGCCAAAGGAAAGGAAGTTGCCTAATAATTATGCACACCTGATATAGGGTGTTGATGTCATTAGACCACACCCCTTCTCATTACAGAGATGCACATCACCTAATATGCTTAATTGGTAGTAGGCTTTCGAGCCTATACAGCTTGGAGTAAGACAACATGCATAAAGAGGATGATGTGGTCAAAATACTAATTTGCCTAATAATTCTGCACTCCCTGTATATATACATTTTATGTATATGTAACTTCACTGTAAGTGTATTTTAATACTAATATTTGTACTTATATTAATATTAAAATACACTGCGTATGACGTTACATATATATATGATGTATATATATTATAAATATTGTATATATAATATATATGTATATTTAATTTATTTTAAACATGTTTAATAATTTTATTTTTTTTTACACCTCCCACCAGCAGGGAGACTGTCTGACAGCCCAGACAGTCTCCCTGCTAGCAGATCCTCAGCCAGCTATAGGGGGCCATGTGATCGCCCTTTGAGAGCGATCACATGGCCCCCGGGGGCCTGATTTGCCGTGGGCTGTCAGGCAGTCCTCCCGAAGCGGATCGCCGGGAATGTAAGTATTCCCGAGGCTCCATTCCCGAGGCTCCAGCCGTTATGGCGTTCTATGCCCCCACAACGCCTTTTAAGCCCATTTAAATTGGGGCGGCATAGAGCGCCGTAATGGCGTTAAGGGATTAAATAAGTGTTATTATCTGATAAGAGAAATAAAATAATTCCTATACAGTCTTTGGTTCCACAAACTTGTTTTCCTGGCAAAATAGGGTCTGTAGGTAAAATATTTATTTATTTATAAAATATTTTAACAGGAAGGGTACATTGAGATTTCTATCATTTTCAAGTATGTCCTGGGGTACATTGAAATATGTATATGTAAGGGGTACATTGAACAAAATTAATATTGTAGGTTGTTACACTAATTTTCCTGATTACAGGACTGAAGCGTGCATTTTTAAATGTCCAGGTCATTCAATAAATACTGTGCTCAATGTAATCTCAGATTTTGATTTTGTAAACGATTCTAGCAGCTTGTTAGCGGTCACCATGTTGCAAAACATTCTTCTCAGCTGAGATATGTTCGGTATGAGTTATAGTTCAGGATGTTAGTGCTTCCCAGAACTCAGAGTGTCCTGCACATGTGGCCAGCATTTACTCATCAAGACATGCAAGCAAAACAGTTTTCTTATGCAACATACTTTGTTTAAACATAAACATATTAAAAGCAAAACACTCTACGCGGATTCAAAAGGGGCAGTGGAGTCCGTGAAGTATATATGTAGTTGTGGTAATTTTTTTGCCACAGTTGCTGTCCTCTACAGTTATGTTTCACTGCTTAAGATAACTAATGTCATTGTAATTACCCAAAGTGCAGTTGGATGTGTCAGTATTATTCATAATATTATGGACTGCTAATAGTATGACAGCATGACAGCTAGCAACCCTCCCCCCCTGTCCTCCCCCTCCGGCATTCCTTCTATGCATAGCTGTTTAATGCCCTTTGTGACCAGCTAGTGTTGATCTGTGGTCACTTAGATGTTGATGGAGTACAGCTTTACTAATCTGCCATCAGTTCTTTGTCAGGGAATGATGGAATTTTAATCCAACATCATCTGGAGGTGTCGTCTACACCCATATCATAGAAGAATCAATGCAGACAGAATCACACTGTGATCCAGATTCATCATTGATGGACTTCTTATTTAAAGTGATAGGAGACCACATTTTGTGAGTATAAATCTGTCATAGTTAAAGGAACACTATTACTAAGCTATAGTATTGCCCAACCTAGTTTGGTGTCCTCCTTCCCCCTGTGAATTGTTTTAAAGGTGACTATTAGTTACGTTTCAGCCATTGCCGTGCTGGTCTTGCCTTGGCTGCCCTGCCTCCCTGGATGAAATCTGCACTCTATGAGCAGTCTTTGATTGAGGAGCCTAGTCTAACCTGGTTCTCAGTGCAGAAGCACCCCTAGTTGATGTCTAGAAGACAGCCTCTAGAGGTGTGTTAACCTTGCAATCATAACATTGCCTTATCTACTGAACGGCAATGTTTTACATTGCAGGTTTAAAACTAAGGGCCACTGTACCCAGACCACTTCATTGAGATGAAGTGGTCTGGGCACCTTTAGTGGTCATTTAAAGTAGCACTTTAAGCACCACAGTCACTACAGCTCTTTGTAATGCTTGTGGCACACGGCACCTGTGGGAGTCTTTGGTTCAAACTGCCCTTCTGAAGCAGTTTGACAAAACGAATACTTAACCATTCAGCTCCAGTTCAGCTTATATTTGAGTGAACCTCTACATTAACCTGTATGTATAGATATATACAATATATATTGGAGCGTATTTTTGTGGAGTGAATACAAATATGCATTTGTGTATTGCAACAATAGACAAATGCAGATTGGTGTTTGTGGGTGTACATTTATGGATATAAGTTAGTTGTTTTGTGATTTGCAAATTTGCATGAAGGCAAAGTGGTATTTTTTGTGCAAGTACTTTGCAAGTATTTTATTCTGAATGCATTTTTTTCTCTCCATTCCAATGTCTCTGCAAATGTATTTTTGCCTGTGTTTTTGTAAGTCTTTTTCCATCTTCATCATCCTTCATCGGATTCCATACCTGCATACGTACTTGGGCACTCCATTGCGGGGTTGGTGTTGGTTGCATTTAGAAGTGTGGGAACACCATTCCCTCCAGCGAATAGATCTCATCGCCATGCATCACCACTCTGCATATATCTTGCTGGAGAGCAACAGTTTGGGAAAGAGAAGTTCTTAAGGGGTTTTAACAAGCAGGCATTCCATGGACAAATGAGAATAGCCAACAAAGAATGTTGTTTTTTTTGGGGGGGGGCGGGGAGGGGGGGGAGGGGTTGGACAAGGCATATACACAGTTGAGTGTATGATGGGCAAAAACATTTAATATATTACTGAAGAGAAGTAGCAAATGATCACCAAAAACTGTAAAGCAAAAACCAAGGACATTTAATAAAACTTTAAAAACGAAATGCTAGATGTCCAATATTGCATATTGTAGATAATGCTTAGGTTTGATATACGCCATGCAGAAGCATTAAGATAACCCTAGAGCAGCGTTCTAAGAGTTTGGAGAACCCTGCCCTAGAGGACAGCATTGATATAATTCAGCCCTCTATAACTTCAAAAGTGGATAATGGGTTGGCCAACAGCAGGGCACACGAGTCATAGTGTTAAGTGTATTTTATGATTCTTTACATAATTGTTTTATTAGAGATCTGAAACTAGATGGATTCTCTATTTAAAGCATAGTAGACAGTAACAGAACTGCATAAAATAAAATACAAATCACACCACAAAGTTGGCAGTTTACCCTTTCAGTGCCATGAGAGTAGCATTGTCTGGCCCCCTTTTAATGCCATAAAGGTTACACTTTAAAACAGAGGTAAAAACAATTAAACAATAGGTCATAAGTTGCAAGATTTGGCTTTTCTAAAGAGGTTTAGCACAAACATGGTATCTATAGGAAGCCTGCACTGCAACATACACTACAAGGGCTGGTGACAGGACTATTAATAAATGTGACCTTGCTGGTAGGTAGTGTGCCACCCCCACCCCCTGCTCACGGGACAGTGGTGTGTTTTTCTCTTGAACCATTCTTTGTTTTTACAGATGTGTTCTACTTCAATTGAGTGAAACCCTTATGTTATTAAAATAATAAACAAAGAAATGGCCCTAGGGTTCACAAAAGTGTTTTATAACATTTAATAATTGCTATTGGCTAATCATCATTCATGTTGGATAGCAGCATCAAGTCTGCATTGGAAGAAGGGTATATAAACAGCCACAGTAGTAATATCCAAAATCCCTGTACTGTTTGCTTGGGTTCTGACGGGAACAGTACAATGTGCAGTAATTTGGAAAAGAGTACCAAGAATAAATCTTAGTTTAATTTCAATAGAAACAGCTACCAAAACAATCTTATCTGCATGAGATACACCATAAAATATCCAACTATGCATGTTCGTAATTACTCTTTTTTTATTAACGCTGATATATTGGGGGAAGGGAAGCAAAAATGCTTTGACAGAGAAACGATAGTTTAATACATTAATTCTCCTATTTACTAATCAGTGTCAGTGACCTATGCGCATTTGAAAACAGTTTTTTTTTTAATATTGATACACTTACCTCTAATTCCACTCAAATCTAGAAATCAAATACAAGAGGCACAAATAAACAAATGATAAACTGTACACTACAAACTATTGTTTCTCTTTTGCTACAAAAACGGTATTTAGAAAGGAGGTTCCTGGTAAAAATGAATAGGAGGCGCCCAGTCCACAGGTCCAAAATGGTTAAACTCCTCAACAACCCATGGCTAAGGTTCTCCAAATACCTAGCTATTTACAAAAAAAAATAAAAAATTCATGCTCATATATACTTTTTTTCTTAGAGTGCATGAGTTATTTTGCTGCATTTGGGTTTCAGTCCCTCTTGGACATATATATGGACACTAAGCCTTTCTATGTGGTTCAGTAAGGAATTTAGATATAAAGCCAGATATGTAAAAGTAACAATTCTTCTTCCGTACAGTAACCTGCCCATAGAGGAGTTCAACCTTGTCATAACATAATGGCCAATCTTGATCCACCTTTTATTCAATTTTAAGGTCAAAAATAGTGTGACAAAAAAACTGGAAAGACTTCACAAAAAATACAAGTGATAACCATTGCAATAAGCTGTATTGGTTAAGATAGAGTCCCCATTTTAAAAAGACACTGTAGGCAATTTGACAACTTTATCTTATTATATTAAGTTGCTATAGTGCCTGCAGTCCTGCCCCCACCGTCCTACCCCCGAAGACCCAATAATAAACTTATTAGAAGGCTTGGAAGCACAGCTTCAAGCCACGTCTACTAGCCCTCTAGGTATGAGATCCGGGAATCTTACTCCCTGACTCTCATACTGTAGCATATGTGATGTCATGCGTGCATGCACAGTGCCGTCACGGTTGGCCATAGGGAATAATGGAATATGCGAATTAGTGATGCGCCTCCACTCCCCAATGCTCCTCTACGAGAAGCATTAGATTAGCCCGTCATCCAGGGTGACGCAACCCGAGGGAGACTCCCTGCTGGAGAAAAGGTGAGTCATTAGTTTTATTTTCATTTATTTCACTTTTATTTTTTGTACAGCTGGGGGGGGATAATAAGGGGAACCAGGGATGTAGCGTTAGGAATACAGATATCAATTCCTAACGCAACAATGTTCCTTTAAGCTTTGCCATATGTTTTTTCTTATGCACACATCTTGCCATCTCCTAACTTAGTGTTTTCTTCTACAGTATGACTAAATGCAAATTGTGTGGTAGATTTCAGATAATAAAGCGTAGCCTCCCCTGCAATTTAATTTCCTGGAGACAGTGGTTTACTTTGTGAATTCCTATACAAATATTGTGATAATCTTGTGACAACCAAGGAAAGAGCTCCTAGGAAAGGAATATTTGACATTTATATATGTTTATATGAATTTGTTTATATTTCATCTTTATATATTATTTCTGAGCTATGAGTGGGTCATTTAAGTTACTAATCTGTTAAGGCTTTTCTTGTGTTTAAATATTATGTTTCTGACTGCTAATTGTGTTAATTATGTTGATTCTTTTGCCCCCTCTGGTCAGATGTGGTTTTTGAAATTGCTGAGTAGAACATTTAAACCAGACATATTTACTAAACAGTCTCTTGGTTTACTTTTCCCTAGTCGGTTTGATCTATAAATAGAAATCATGTGCGCCCGTCCTTTAAATGGAAAATTCTACATTAGCCTTTGGTCATATAGCTGGGCTATGTTGACTAAATTCTAAACAAAATTGTAGTGAATTCAAAATGTAAAAACGTATCCACTTCAACGTTTTGCCTATGTTTTGCAGTTTAGATTTGAATTCCCTATAATTCCCTGTTAAGTGAACATTGTGAAATGTCATGACTTGATCTGGAAATTGTAAATTGTATACCTAATTTGACGAATCGGAAAATTCTTCAAGCTTGCTATGTTTCGAGAGTTTATTTTTTTGTTTCAGAATGGCGATGACCAATAGATGCAAAAACATTTGTATAAGTGAATGATAACCAACATACATAGATCTATTATATATAGAAAGATTAAAATAGCAAAAAAAATATATCATATATAAAAATATGTTAAAAAACATATTTTGAAAAATATAAAAATAATTTTAAAAATGTATCCAAAAATATTTAATTATTTGAGAAGCGTATCCAAAAATATTAGAAGCCTTAATTATCTATACAACGTGTAGTCATCTGATCAAATGTTCTTTTTATTATATGCGACCCCCCCCCCCCCCCCCCCACATCTCAAGCCTCGGGTTATATCTTACTTTTTAAATAAGACAAGAGTGTAAAGCTCTTACTATTAATGCTTTAACAGAATATGTTTAAGCAGGTACTAGAATAGAAAAAGTTAATCATACTAACTCCCCTATTTATGGTTGTTTGTAAATATCTGTACATTTTTGAGAAACTTGAGAAACATGACTAGAAGTCTTTTGTAAGAATTATAATTCGGATGAAAATCAACACATTTTCCAAATGACACAATGGAAGAATGAACTAATAAACAAATCGTTGGAAATTAAACGTTTTTGTTCAGTTGGTTAATTTGATCATTCATGTAAAATCCATATTTAAGGGTAACCCTACAAATTAGGGAGTTGTTGTGTTTGGTCAATAGTTCACAAATTTGGTGTCCTTAAATAAGGCAATATTGCCACATATGAGTAACAAATTAGGGAACAATCTGGTAAAAAGCTGAAAGATCAAAATGAAGAAAAGGGTCTTCCTGTTGCTTATCACACAGCTCCATAATGTGATATCCTTATATGGGATTGTCATATTTAAGGATACCAAATATCAGTGCTATATCTACTAAATAGCTCCCTAATTTGGTACCCTAAATTATGTCAGTCCCACAAAAGGGTAGCAATTTTATTTAAGGAGTTATCTACTAAACAGCTGAAGCGCCTTTCTTAAAGCGGCACTGTCACTATCTGGGGGTACAGTGGCTGGGAGGGGGCAGGCATTGGGGAGATTTACATATCTGCACCTGTCCCACGTGGGCATTACCATCTTCTTCCAGCCAGGAGCCAGCATGACTGCCGTACTCTTGCAAGTCCATGGGATCTTCCATAAAGAGAGCCAAGCCCCTGCAGCCATCACTAGTGACAGCTGGGGAATTGACACTTATAGACTACTCAGTGTCTAGAAGTATCAGACATAGGGAAAATACTGCTTTATATAATGATATCACTGGGGGCTATCTACTAAACACAGCTCCCTCCCTAATTTAATACCCTTAAATATGGCAATCACAAATACCAAATTAGGGGCCTATTTATTTCCTAAATCAAAGAAAGATTTGCCGGTGACCATACATTCTATTCCATCGACTGGTTATTCCAAACTGAAAATATCAGAGAAGTTTTGGCCGAAACAAAACGACTACTGGATTAAATCAGACTAAACTAAATTTATTTTTTGGACAAATTGAAAAATCCTGCCATGCACAAGTATAATGACTAGTGGACATAGTATCTAAAATGTCTTAGGATCGAAAAATATTTTTTTTATTCTAATAAAATCCGTATTCTGTGCCAAATATGTTCATAAAACTTTGTGTGCTGCCGCTGTTGCAAAATGTGTATTCTTATTCTTAATAAACTGCAAAGTCATAAAAATATTCCTAAAATGTATAGTGCTGTTAGATTCTCCAATTCTCATCCAGTATCCGGATGTCACTGTGAAATGCAGTGTGATGTTTACAGACTCTTTAGTCTTGATTATGAAATTTTCCAAAATGTGTCAGCTTCTATCAGCTTGCACATATAGTTTCAGTCATTGTGTTTATGAATGAAGATCTGAGTCTAAAGCAGTCCGTACAGCTGTCAACAAAAAAACTGGCAGCTCAACAACCTGTGACGAAATATATGGGGTATGCACAAAGCTCCCTTGGAAAAATTAATTGAGAGCTCACTGCAGAAACTGCAGCAAATGCAGTACTTTAAAGGTGAGAACACCCCCCCCCTCCCCCATCACCACCACCACCACCACATTTTTATAGAAAAAGATTTGCTCTTATAATACACTAGAAAGAATAAACTAAAACCAGAAGGAGATATGAAGCAATCATTTAGAAATAATAGATTGTGCCTTAATTAACCAGATATTTAAATAGTTTATTAATGTTTGTGTAAAGTACTGCATGTATGACAAGAATCAGGTAAATATCATTGTGGAATTTATGTATACTCAATTGAGGATGATTTCTCTTTTTTAGGTATACAAGAAGGCACACAGTGTACAAAGTGCAAGAGCAACTGGGCACTGAAGTTTTCTATCATACTGCTTTATATTTTGTGTGCCTTGCTTACCATCACAGTGTCTATTCTGGGATACAAAGGTATGTGCATTAAGAAGTTCAACATATTATTCAGTTCAAGTTTTTGAAAAAACAGTATCGGCAGGTTTAAATGTTATCAGGTATTCATACTGGTTGTAAAATACATCTTCCTATTTTTTATTGAAGGAGCACTCCAAGCACCATAACCCTTAAATCCTGCTGTGGTGGTTATGGTGTCAGGCGTGCGCTTGCACCCCTCTAGTGCCTCTCACCTGGCATCTGCTAGAGGTAACTGACCAAAGTAGGTAAATTGTGCAACCATTGAGAAATTGTTTGACTACTTACATGGGAAAGGTCAGAGCACTACCGGCACCATAATCACTGCAGCATACTCTTTCTTTTATCAGAAAGAAACATTTTTGGCATTAGATGCGTTAGATGAAATTGTTGTGCATGATAACATTTTACTTGTGCAATCTACAAAGTACCTTCATGGATCTATCTATATGTGTATTTTCCATTCAGATTATAAAATAAATTATATAAATTTTTAGTATAAATCAAAAAATAATATACGTGCTTTCCTTCTATTCCCTTTATCTTTCAGTTATAGAGCGAATGGATGGAGTTTCAGATGGCATGGAAACGTCACACAAAGAATACACTCAGAAATTCTCCACTGTGGATGAGAACTTGAAGAAATTAGGTATATTTTTAGAAACTCAGAGCTTCTATGGGTGTTACTAGGGCACCATCAGGGTGCATACTGTACTGGGCCTGCACCACCCAGCGAGGCCAGGCCCTATACCCCAAATGTGTGTGTATATAAATATGGTGATTATTGCTATATATATATATCTATATATATATATATAGCCAAAAGTACAAGATAGCACTCCAGGGACTTCCAAGTTGAATGAATAAAACTTAGCTTTTATTGGCTCAAAATAAAAATCAACGTTTCAGTCTGTATCAGACTGAAACATTGATTTTTATTTTGAGCTAATAAAAGCTAAGTTTTATTCATTCAACTTGGAAGTCCCTGGAGTGCTATCTTGTACTTTTGGCTGTATCTGTTTGCTGATAAGCACCGGGCAAGTACATCAAGGAAGGTGGAGTGCATTACCAGAGGCGGCTCTCTAATTAGGCGGTTTAGGCGGCCGCCTAAGGCCTCGCGCTGGCTGGGGCCTCGCGGCCGCCTAAACCGCCTGTGGCCAGAGTGTGTCAGGTCCTCGGTCAGTGACCGAGGACCTGACACCAGGAGGGGGCCCGGCGGCTTGCCCGGTATGCCGCCGGGTGCGAGGCCCCTCCTGGCTGCCCGGCCACCATCGCAGACACTGGTCTGCAGCTCCGCAGTGAGCAGAGCTGCAGACCATGTGACTCGCGAGAATTGGCCAATCAGAGCGTTGCCGCGGGTTACAACGGCAACGCTCTGAAATCTCGCGAGATTACACGGTCTGCAGCTCTGCGGAGCTGCAGACCGGAAGTAATGGCCACCGGACCATCAGGGAGCCCACTGGACCACCAGGGAAAGGTAGGCTCTCCCTCCCCATCACCCCCCACCACCATCACCACCCCCAGCCGTTCCCCCCACAGCCTCATCACCCTCAGCCTCACTCACCATCACCCCCACCACCCTCACCCTCACCCCCCTCACCATCACCACCCTCAGCCTCACTCACCATCACCCCCACCACCCTCAGCCTCACCCCCAGCCTCACTCACCATCACCCCCACCACCCTCACCATCACCCCCCACCACCCTCAGCCTCACCCCCCCACCATCACCACCCTCAGCCTCACCCCCCCTCACCATCACCACCCTCAGCCTCACCCCCCCTCACCATCACCACCCTCAGCCTCACTCACATCACCCCCACCACCCTCAGCCTCACCCCCAGCCTCACTCACCATCACCCTCACCATCACCCCCCACCACCCTCAGCCTCACCCCCCCCCACCATCACCACCCTCAGCCTCACTCACTATCACCCCCACCACCCTCAGCCTCACCCCCCCACCCTCACCATCACCCCCCCACCACCCTCAGCCTCACCCCCCCACCACCCTCAGCCTCACCCCCCACCACCCTCAGCCTCACCCCCCCCACCCTCAGCCTCACCCCCCCACCCTCAGCCTCACCCCCACCACCCTCACCCTCACCCCCACAGCCTCACCACCCCCCATCACCAACCATCACCCCTCACAACCCTCAGCTTCACCCCCCCACCACCCTCAGCCTCACCCCCCACCACCCTCACCCTCTCCCCCCACCACCCTCAGCATCACCACCCCCACCACCCTCAGCTTCCCCCCCACACCACCCTCAGCCTCACCATCCCCCACCACCCTCAGCCTCACCATCCCCCACCACCCTCAGCATCACCCCCTCAGCCTCACCACCCTCAGCCTCACCCCCCACCACCCTCACCCCCACCACCCTCAGCCTCACCCCCACCACCCCCCTCCACCCTCACCACCCCCCACCACCCTCAGCATCACCCCCACCACCCTCAGCATCACCCCCCCACCACCCTCAGCATCACCCCCCCACCACCCTCAGCCTCACCCCCCACCACCCTCAGCATCACCACCCCCACCACCCTCAGCTTCACCCCCCCACCCTCAGCCTCACCACCCCCCACCACCCTCAGCATCACCCCCTCAGCCCCACCACCCTCAGCCTCACCCCCCACCACCCTCAGCCTCACCCCCCACCACCCTCAGCCTCACCCCCCACCCACCCCCAGCCTCACCACCCCCCTCCACCCTCACCACCCCCCACCACCCTCAGCCTCACCCCCCACCACCCCCAGCCTCACCACCCCCCACCACCCTCAGCATCACCCCCACCACCCTCAGCATCACCCCCACCACCCTCAGCATCACCCCCACCACCCTCAGCATCACCCACCCACCACCCTCAGCATCACCCCCCCACCACCCTCAGCATCACCCCCCCACCACCCTCAGCATCACCCCCCCACCACCCTCAGCATCACCCCCACCACCACCCTCAGCATCACCCCCCCACCACCCTCAGCATCACCCCCCCACCACCCTCAGCATCACCCCCCCCACCACCCTCAGCATCACCCCCCCACCACCCTCAGCATCACCCCCCCACCACCCTCAGCATCACCCCCCCACCACCCTCAGCATCACCCCCCCACCACCCTCAGCCTCACCCCCCCACCCTCAGCCTCACCCCCCACCACCCCCAGCCTCACCCTCACCCCCCACCACCCCCAGCCTCACCCTCACCCCCACAGCCTCACCACCCCCCATCACCAACCATCACCCCTCACAACCCTCAGCTTCCCCCCCCACCACCCTCAGCCTCACCCCCCCACCACCCTCACCCTCTCCCCCCACCACCCTCAGCATCACCACCCCCACCACCCTCAGCTTCCCCCCCCACCACCCTCAGCCTCACCATCCCCCACCACCCTCAGCCTCACCATCCCCCACCACCCTCAGCATCACCCCCTCAGCCTCACCACCCTCAGCCTCACCCCCCACCAACCTCACCCCCACCACCCTCAGCCTCACTCCCACCACCCCCCTCCACCCTCACCACCCCCCACCACCCTCAGCATCACCCCCACCACCCTCAGCATCACCCCCCCACCACCCTCAGCATCACCCCCCCACCACCCTCAGCCTCACCCACACCACCCTCAGCCTCACCCCCCACCACCCTCAGCATCACCACCCCCACCACCCTCAGCTTCACCCCCCCCACCCTCAGCCTCACCACCCCCCACCACCCTCAGCATCACCCCCTCAGCCCCACCACCCTCAGCCTCACCCCCCACCACCCTCAGCCTCACCCCCCACCCACCCCCAGCCTCACCACCCCCCTCCACCCTCACCACCCCCCACCACCCTCAGCCTCACCCCCCACCACCCCCAGCCTCACCACCCCCCACCACCCTCAGCATCACCCCCACCACCCTCAGCATCACCCCCACCACCCTCAGCATCACCCCCCCACCACCCTCAGCATCACCCCCCCACCACCCTCAGCATCACCCCCACCACCACCCTCAGCATCACCCCCACCACCACCCTCAGCATCACCCCCACCACCACCCTCAGCATCACCCCCCCCCACCACCCTCAGCATCACCCCCCCACCACCCTCAGCATCACCCCCCCACCACCCTCAGCATCACCCCCACCACCACCCTCAGCATCACCCCCACCACCACCCTCAGCATCACCCCCACCACCACCCTCAGCATCACCCCCCCCCACCACCCTCAGCATCACCCCCCCCACCACCCTCAGCATCACCCCCCCACCACCCTCAGCATCACCCCCCCACCACCCTCAGCATCACCCCCCCACCACCCTCAGCATCACCCCCCCACCACCCTCAGCATCACCCCCCCACCACCCTCAGCATCACCCCCCCACCAAGCTCAGCATCACCCCCCCACCACCCTCAGCATCACCCCCCCACCACCCCCAGCATCACCCCCCCACCACCCTCAGCATCACCCCCCACCACCCTCAGCATCACCCCCCCCACCCTCAGCATCACGCCCCCCACCCTCAGCATAACCCTCCGTCACCACCCTCAGCCTCACCCCACTCACCATCACCCCCTCCTTCTCACATTACCCACTCTCACTCTCACATTACCCCCCCTCACTCTCACATTACCCCCTCTCACATTACCATCACCCCCCTCCCTTTCACATTACCATCACCCCCCGCTCCCTCTCACCATCGCACCCCCGCTCCCTCTCACCATCGCACCCCCGCTCCCTCTCACCATCGCACCCCCTCTCACCATCGCACTCCCTCTCACCATCGCACCCCCTCTCCCTCTCACCATCGCACCCCCTCTCCCTCTCACCATCGCACCCCCTCTCCCTCTCACCATCACCCTCCCCTCTCACCATCACCCCCCCCCCTATACACACACAACACACTTCAAGCAGCTACCCCATTCACATAGAGTCTCAGACAAAAACGCAAACATGCTCACAGAGACATACATTCAGACACACAAGGATACTCTCTGTCAGACACACTCTCAGGCACATACACAGGTAGACAGCGCATCAATGTGTATATGTGACACTTTTTTGTTAGTGGGGCCTCATGTTTGCGCTTCGCCTAAGGCCTCATAAAGTCTAGAGCCGCCTCTGTGCATTACTATTTTTGTTATATATATATATATATATATATATATATGTACAGTTGAAAGAAAAAGTATGTGAACCCTTTGGAATGATATGGATTTCTGCACAAATTGGTCATAAAATGTGATCTGATCATCATTTAAGTAACAACAATAGACAATCACTGTCTGCTTAAACTAATAACACACAAAGAATGAAATGTTGCCATGTTTTTATTGAACACACCATGTAAACATTCACAGTGCAGGTGGAAAAAAGTATGCTTCTACAGGGAGTGCAGAATTATTAGGCAAGTTGTATTTTTGAGGATTAATTTTATTATTGAACAACAACCATGTTCTCAATGAACCCAAAAAACTCATTAATATCAAAGCTGAATATTTTTGGAAGTAGTTTTTAGTTTGTTTTTAGTTATAGCTATTTCAGGGGGATATCTGTGTGTGCAGGTGACTATTACTGTGCATAATTATTAGGCAACTTAACAAAAAACAAATATATACCCATTTCAATTATTTATTTTTACCAGTGAAACCAATATAACATCTCAACATTCACAAATATACATTTCTGACATTCAAAAACAAAACAAAAACAAATCAGTGACCAATATAGCCACCTTTCTTTGCAAGGACACTCAAAAGCCTGCCATCCATGGATTCTGTCAGTGTTTTGATCTGTTCACCATCAACATTGCGTGCAGCAGCAACCACAGCCTCCCAGACACTGTTCAGAGAGGTGTACTGTTTTCCCTCCTTGTAAATTTCACATTTGATGATGGACCACAGGTTCTCAATGGGGTTCAGATCAGGTGAACAAGGAGGCCATGTCATTAGATTTTCTTCTTTTATACCCTTTCTTGCCAGCCACGCTGTGGAGTACTTGGACGCGTGTGATGGAGCATTGTCCTGCGTGAAAATCATGTTTTTCTTGAAGGATGCAGACTTCTTCCTGTACCACTGCTTGAAGAAGGTGTCTTCCAGAAACTGTCAGTAGGACTGGGAGTTGAGCTTGACTCCATCCTCAACCCGAAAAGGCCCCACAAGCTCATCTTTGATGATACCAGCCCAAACCAGTACTCCACCTCCACCTTGCTGGCGTCTGAGTCGGACTGGAGCTCTCTGCCCTTTACCAATCCAGCCACGGGCCCATCCATCTGGCCCATCAAGACTCACTCTCATTTCATCAGTCCATAAAACCTTAGAAAAATCAGTCTTGAGATATTTCTTGGCCCAGTCTTGACGTTTCAGCTTGTGTGTCTTGTTCAGTGGTGGTCGTCTTTCAGCCTTTCTTACCTTGGCCATGTCTCTGAGTATTGCACACCTTGTGCTTTTGGGCACTCCAGTGATGTTGCAGCTCTGAAATATGGCCAAACTGGTGGCAAGTGGCATCTTGGCAGCTGCACGCTTGACTTTTCTCAGTTCATGGGCAGTTATTTTGCGCCTTGGTTTCTCCACACGCTTCTTGCGACCCTGTTGACTATTTTGAATGAAACGCCTGATTGTTCGATGATCACGCTTCAGAAGCTTTGCAGTTTTAAGAGTGCTGCATCCCTCTGCAAGATATCTCACTATTTTTGACTTTTCTGAGCCTGTCAAGTCCTTCTTTTGACCCATTTTGCCAAAGGAAAGGAAGTTGCCTAATAATTATGCACACCTGATATAGGGTGTTGATGTCATTAGACCACACCCCTTCTCATTACAGAGATGCACATCACCTAATATGCTTTATTGGTAGTAGGCTTTCGAGCCTATACAGCTTGGAGTAAGACAACATGCATAAAGAGGATGATGTGGTCAAAATACTCATTTGCCTAATAATTCTGCACTCCCTGTAGATAAATAAAAGTATCAATGCATTGGTCAATTTCAAAAAAAGGTATATACAATTGTAATCAAATCTCAAAAATAATCTCTTCTACCATCTTGTGGTATACAGAGATTATATACCTGTGTTAAAAAAACTGCCAATATATAGGTGATTTTATTATATTGTGTGTATTTACATGTACATTTTATGTTCCTCTAGGTAGAGTTTCTTCATTTCTCTCCATATTGATTTCAATCACTCATAGCTATCAAAAATGAATTTTATTATGCAACAAGTTAAAGATTTGTTACATATACCATTTGGGGCAACAAGTTAAATAATTTTCAATACTTTCCTGTGGGGAGGTCCAAGGCTGCCCTCTGTTACTATGTTACTATAAACTTGGCAGCCATTGTTGCCCTGTCACTACAATGGCCCCATCCAATTAGGATGCAGCAAAGGGGGGAACCTGGATTAGGCATTCCCATGGGTATCTGGTGGAGGCTGTAAATGACCTAATGGGGGTGGACAAGACACTGTTTACTCCCCTTTCTCCATTTGTGGCCAGCATGTGGGGGTTATTAAATAAACAAAGGGACGACATTACAGTGTCCTTCCATGTCCTCGTCTATGGGCAACAGTCAGCTCTAATGTTCTCCACAGACCCCACCAACCTCCCATGGACCTATTAACCATGGAAAACTAACTTAATTGCTTTTTATGAAGAAGTAAATAGAAGTATCGATCAGGGTGTTGCAGTGGATGTGATCTACTTGGATTTTTCCAAGGCATTTGATACAGTTCCACACAATAGTTTAGTGTCCAAACTCAAAGAAATTGGCATAGATGAAAATTCTTGTTTTTGTGTAAAACATTGGCTTAAAAAAAAGAGCACAGAGAGTTATCGTTAATGGTAAATTTTCAAGCTGGACAGAGGTGGTAAGTGGTGTCCTTCAGGGTTCTGTTTTGGAACCAATTCTATTTAACATGTTTATACATGATCTTGAAATAAGCATTGAAAGTTATATTTTAATGTTTGCAGATGACACAAACTCTGTAAAGTAAGACAATGTGAGCAAGAAATTACTTTGCTGCAGAGGGATTTAGATAGACTAGGGGTCAAAGTTATGTATTTCAGGGTAAAGAATGCACAAGCAAATTACACCCTAATTGGTAATCAATTAGGGAAAAAACACACGAGAAGGATTTGGGAATTGTTATAGACAACAAACTAGGCAACAATGTGCAATGTCAATCAGCAGTGGCTAAGGCCAGTAAGGTTTTGTCAAAAAAGGGCATTAATTCTCAGGATAAGAATGTCATTTTGCCTCTTTATAAACTGGTAAGACCACTTTTTTAATATGCTGTGCAATTTTGGGCATCTGTTCTAAAGAAGGATATTATGGCCCTAGAAAAAGTGCAGAGACGGGCTACAAAATTAATAAAAGGAATGGAGCGTTTTAGCTATGAAGAAAGGTTAACAAATTTAAATCTCTTTAGTTTAGAAAAACGTTGCCTCAGAGGAAATATGATAACATTATACAAATACTGTATTCGTGGCCAAAACAAACGATTGTCTGGAAATCTTTTCACAAACAGGACTATACATAGGACACAAGGTCATGTGTTTAGACTGGAAGAAAGAAGATTTAGTCTAAGGCAAGGGAAAGGTTGTTTTTTTTTTACTGTAAGAACAATACGGTTTTGGAAATCTCTGCCTGAAGAAGTGGTATTACCAGAGTCTGGACAGATGTTTAAACAGCAACTAGATGCAAACTGCAAAAACATATTATTATTATAATTATTGCCATTTATATAGCGCCAACAGATTCCGTAGCGCTTTACAATATTATAAGAGGGGGGGGGGGGGAATTTAACTATAAATAGGACAATTACAAGAAAACTTACAGGAACGATAGGTTGAAGAGGACCCTGCTCAAACGAGTTTACAGTCTATAGGAGGTGGGGTGTAAAACACAACAGGACATTTAAATAATTTTTTAACTTTAGGGTAATAGCTTCTTGATCCAAGGATAAATCTGACTGCCATTCTGGGGTCTGGAAGGAATTTTTTTTCTAGTTTGTTGCAAAATTGGAAGTGCTTCAAATTGAGTGTTTTGCCTTTTTTTGGATCAACAGCAAAAAACAGATGTGAGGAAGGCTGAACTTGATGGACACATGTCTCTTTTCAGCTATGTAACTATGTAACCTATGGGCCGCTGGTAGGGGCTACCATATAATATAGAAGGGGCACGGACATACCCCCTCAATTTTTTCCAGTGTCCTCTAGAATTGGTGTTAATAAATATGAGATTGCTATTCTGTCTGGAATTCAGTCATCTTCACCTAATTTTGTCCATTTTATGTTTACTTAAATAGTTAGCAAATATGTATTTGTGAGTCAGAACAAAAAAAAACCATCTTGGCTCCCTGCAGTTGACAGTCAGCACAGAGATTGCTTAAAAGAATACTATATAGTTAGGAATACATATATGTATTCCTACTGCCATAGTGCTCTGGAAGCCACCTGCAGGCTGTAAAAAAGGTATTTTGCTTTCTTTTTCGCCCTCGTAGCACAGGTCTCCATGCCTTCTTGGCTGAGACCATCAAGATTAATGATCTCTGCCAATCCAATGTTTTCCCATAGGGAAAACACCATGCTGTGTGACTATCTGATCGAAATAGCTAAGGTTTCAATCTGACATCCATTAGAGGCACTAAAACTATGAAAATATTCCTGTTTTGCAGAATAGCAATATTTGCAGCTGCAGGGTTAAACCGGTGGGCGTTAAGGGGGGAGTACATGGCACCCAGACCATTTCCTAAGATAAAACCGTCTAGGTGCCTATAGTGTCCCTTTAAATCATGTCAAATTTTGCTACATAAGTTGTAAATTTAAATTATCTGAGGGAGAGGGATAAGGCAGTAATTATACCTGCTAAAACAACAAAGCGGCACATAAGCCCTGCAGAATGGCAATGTTTTCATTTGCAGTGTAAAAGTGATAGGGGCATGGTACTGGATGCCTTTAGTGTCCCTTTAAGTTGATCTCTTACAATCCGTTCCAGCCATATGTTTTGAAATTAACTTGTATCTTGTATTTAACAGGTTTATAACAGTACTAAAATATTCATGTTACAGGTGTTCAAGCAGGAGAAAAATCCGAAAGCACCAACTCAGAGCTTTCAAGTGTAAGGTCAGATATTGTGGCCATTCGTCAGCAACTCCGTGAAATCACTGAAAAAAGTAACGTAAACAAAGATACCCTGGAGAAGCTGCAGGAAGCTGGAGAGCTACTCGATGCTAAACAAGGTCAAATGAAAAACGCTTTAGATGCAAACTCATTAATGATCAATGGAGTTAATCAAACATTACAGGTGTATAATACCTACGTTTCTAGCTTGCAGCAGGATACCAGCAGCTTACAGTCAAACCTACAGAGCCAAATGCAGTCAAATAATATGATCTTAATGAATATAAGTAATCTAAATTTGACTCAGGTCCAGCAGAGGACAGTTATAAGTAGTTTGCAGAGGTCTGTGGATGATACAAGCCAAGCTATCCAGAGGATCAAGAACGAGTTTCAAAGTTTACAACAATCGGTTCTCCAATCAAATAAAGACTCAGAGTTTCTCAAGGAGAGGCTTGCAATTCTCCAGAACATTGTATCTAACAACTCTGCTCTAGTGAAATCTAACAATGAAACCCTTGAAGATATGAACAGCCAACTTAACACTCTTGGAAGTCAGATTGACAATATCACAATCACAGCACAAAGTAATGAACAAAGCCTCAAGGATCTTCAAGATTTCCACAAAGAGTATGAGAACAGAACAAACGTTAAGTTCAACGAAGTA
Source organism: Pelobates fuscus (assembly GCF_036172605.1). Lineage (NCBI taxonomy): Eukaryota > Metazoa > Chordata > Amphibia > Anura > Pelobatidae > Pelobates > Pelobates fuscus. Next base: position 113,832,739 of record NC_086320.1, on the reverse strand, counting down.
GAAGATAGTTTTCAGAAATTTGAATTGGATATAGTGAGCATTATTAACAACATAAGCAAAACAGCTTACAACCTGAGGACGCTAACTAGCAATTTAAATGATGTTCGGACAACATGCACAGAAACATTGAGTAAACATACGGACGACTTACTTAACCTAAATAACTCGCTAAGCAGCATGAATATAGACACCGCTTTCCTTAGGAATCAGCAAGAAGCAATGCGGCAAAGATTAGACACTGAAGTGGCCAATTTGTCACTTATTATGGAAGAAATGAAACTGGTGGATTCGGCGCATGGACAACTTATCAAAAATTTCACAATATTACAAGGTAAGGTGACATTTTATATTAAATCCAAGGTGCCATAGTTAAGGTTCTTTACTTCATTACCATTTATTTTCATAGCACCAACATACGCTACAACACTTTTTTTTAAAGTACTACACATTTGCCCTAGCATATTGAGAAAAATAAATGAGAAAGAAAATACAAATATTTTCCCATATCAGCCTTACAGGAACGTTTTCCAAATTCAGCAAACCAAAGAAACACTGGTTATTTTTTTTAAAGTCCCTGTCATTAAGCGTATCCGTCAAAACTAAACAGCAGTATCCATAAATGTAGTCCAGGCTGCCACATGCCTTTTAGAAACATAGGGCACATTTCCAGATCATGGGCAGTCCCACCATAGGGCAAGAAGTGAAAGTGTCTTCCCTCAGAAATTCCCATTCCTTTGATGTTGATATTGTCTAAGTATGACAGGTCACACAGATTATAGTTTAGCACCCTCGATTTTATGTCTGATATGGATATTGTTAAATTAAAGCAATGTGAAAGGGTCCACTAATCTGGGGTAAGGTGTGGCCACAAAAATAAATCTTGGAGAACTCTTTGCCTTCAGTTAAACGGCAATGTAGTTTGCTTTATTTAAGCTACCTTCTTCCAGTTCTGTTAATAGTCTACTGGAGCCTGTAGGAGCCTCGTGTGTCTGATTAAGTTTAATTAACAGAATAGGAGATACAAAACTTCTAAAGTAAACAAAATATGCTGTTAGATCTGATTGAAACAAACTTTTTTTTTTTTTTTACATAAATCATTTATATCAGATAGACCACCTGATTGACTCAGCATGGCATTTTTTTCACGTATGCGTACTAGCCTCCTAAATGCTTTACTGTGGGAAATTGGCTGAAATTGTCGATCTCAATGATCTCCGCTATGGAGGTAGATTAGCCGCAGAGAGAGCACAGTGGCATGGGAGAAAGGTACGTGAAAAACCTTTTAGACACTCGGATGGGTGGAGACTAAATAGCTACTTAAAGGGACACTCCACTGCTCCAATAAAAAAATAACTTTTTAGTAGATATACTCCAAATGGAAACTTGTATGCATTTAATTTTGTATTTTTTTCCCTTGGTGGTATATCTAAGAACAGAAGCAAAACCTGCAGTTCTCTTGTTTGCTGCCTTAGTAAACCCTCCCTTTCTAACTTTCTATGGCAGTCCAATCACAGACTTCCCAATGCAGCTAAATGATAAGTCTTTGCAAATCAGATGCTCTGAGCAATTTATATTTCTATTGAAATCTCCACTTTTTGCAAAATGATAAAATAGGAGACATTCTTAGCAAGCTAAAATACTTTAGGGGTCTGGAGCATCCATTTAACACTATAGCATTAGGAATGCACATTTGTATTCCTAACTCTACAGTGTTTCTTGAATTTCTAGGTTTGTTGATGAGCATCCCCATATATAATACTAGTGTCCTATTGCTTTGTGGTTTTGCATGTTCAATTTATGATGCCTTTCCATCAAAGCTGTCAGACCCATGCAAACCTTTGCTAGAATATATAAGGAAAATGCAGAAAATTTGATACAAAATAAAGTAATATTATAATAATATTACTCACCCACTACTCTAATAAGGAACTTGATACAAAATAAAGTAATATTATAATATTACTACTACTCTTTTACGTTTTCATACACATCAAACAAAGCTGGTGTTACTCGATTTGCTCTTACTGGTTAACTCCATTGTGGCATGCATGGCTAACTTTGAAGGAATTCTTGGACAAATATTCTATAGGAAATTCCTACATGAGGTAGTTCAAATATATAGATATATTCCGTTGTTCATTATTAAATGTAAATGTTTTATCTGTTCCTTATATGCCGGTCATGGTGCATGTTGAAGAAGAGTCTTGTAAAATAATGTATATGCAGGAGTTTGTACAAGTGTTTAGCATAAGTGGCATATTTTATTTTCATTTAGAACATTTGTCTTGATGTTGTAATCAACATTATTCAACCCCCATTGAAAATTAGGTTTATTGTCAAAATGTGCAGACTTTCAACTGTTCGCAATGAACAAATCAAACAAAAGCAATTGAAATAGCTCAACACAACGAATGCTTCAAGTGGTTTCCCCACATTCAACTGAAAATGCAACTTATAATGACTTCTCCAGTATCAAAATTATTTAACGCCCTAAATAGAATCCCACAACAGCACAAATATGCAAAACAGGTGTTGTTTGTCTTAAACACACCTGATGCAACTAATCATGGAGCTTGAAATGGAACACTTGAAATACCTGCACTGGCTAGGGGTTTGTTGAGTTTAACGTTTGACTGCATGTTAGAATAAGTCAAAATAATGGTTCACGAAGTAAGGAGAAGAGATCAATGCCCTTCACAAAGAGGGAACAAGATACAAAAAGATAGCAAAGGCAGTGAATGTTCCTAGAATCACCACTGCAAGCATAGATCGCAAGTTCAAAGTTGAAGGAACAGTGGTTACACTAACTGGACGGGGTAGAAAAAGGAAGCTATCCATGGCTGTAACCAGATTTCTGAGAAGGTAGGTTGTGAAAACCCATCGAGTGACTGCAAAAGCCCTGCAGCAAGACTTGGTGGCAACAGACACCGTAGTTTCAGTGAGCACAGTAAGGTGCATACTAAATGCAGAAGGTTTCAATGCCAAAACTCCAAAATGTTCACCACTACTGATTCAAAATCACACAAAAAATTAGCTCCAATATGCTCAAAATCAAATAAAAAAGCCACAGAAGTTTTGGTATTCTGTTCTGTGGAGCGATGAAACAAAACTGGAATTTTTCTGCCCCATGGATTAACGGTATGCCTGGAGGAAGAGGAAGGAAGCATATGCTAAAAAGAACACTTTGTCTACAGTGGTGGTGGTTCGGTGATGTTCTGGGGCTGCTTTGCACATCTGGCACCATCTAGCACTGGAAGCCTGCAGCATGTGGAAAGGAAGATGGGTTTATTGAAGTATCAGGAAGTCCTAGGAGAAAACGTCATGCTGTCTGAAAGCTGAAGCTTGGGCGTCATTGCACCTTCCAACAAGAAAATGATCTCAAGAATACCTCAAATTCTACCAAGGCTTGGCTGCAGAAGAAGTCCTTTAAAATTCTACAGTGGCTATCACAGTCACCTGACGTGAACCCCATAGAAATCTCTAGTGGAATTTAAAGAAGGCAGTTGTAGGTTGCACGCAAACTCAAGAATAGTACTGAAATGGAGGCCATTCCTCATGCACAATAGGCTAAGGTTCCTCAGGAACGCTGACAGAAACTGGTATCTGGCTGTGTATCTCGTTTGCAGCATGCCATTACAGCAAAAAGGTGCTGTACTAAGTCAGTACTAAGATGCTTGCCATGAAGGAGTTGATTCATTTTGAGACTGGAGAAATCATTATAAGTTGCATTTTCAGTTGAAATTGGGGAAACTACTTGAAGCATTCATTGTGTTGAGCTATTTCAATAGCTTTTGTTTGATTTGTTCACTGCAAACAGATGAAAGTCTGTAAATCTTGACAATAAACCTGATATTCAATGGGGTTCGAATAATTTTGATTACAACTGTACAATCATTGTCTTGCATTGCATGTCTGGATTTTCACTAAAATAGTCAAAAATCCTTCAGAGATTAAAACGTAACATTTTAATAGAAATACAGTTTTAAAAAAGTATTTTTCATTAATTATCAGATACATAGACACTTTTCTAAACAATCACCAGTTTTATGGTCATGTTTAGTTTTTGGCAGACTTTCAGGGAAAAAAATATTTCTACTTCTTAGGATTCTGAGAATTGGTACACACATTACTTAATACTGAGAAGCAATAATATTAATGAGCTGAACATGTGCTCATTTCCTCCAATCCTCTTACATACGATTCATTTTACTTAATTACTCCAAGCTCTGTGACCACCGAGTTTAACCCCTTTGCTGCTGCAAGTGTATCTCCGCCCCCGGCAGTGTCAGGGGGTTTCATTAGCCAACTTGGAACATGAGTTACAGGCTGGCTAATGTCAATTCTGTGCATATTTCTATGCACAGAATGTCATTCATTTGCTGAGAGCAATCATCTGACGCTTTCAGCCAATGAATGAGCAAGCTGTAGTGGTTATGAAGTTGGGGTAACCTTTTAACATGCAGTACTTGTGTACTACTGACATTCATATTAAAATTCCGAATATGTGTTCCTTTGTAACCTGTCATAACTTTGTTCTTTGCAAAATATGTTTAATTATTGACCCACAATAATTTGCTGCTACCTAACGTAAGCTACCTGGTAGCTAAATTAGTAAAACAAAGAAATCTGCTCAACTGAGAATAAAGTAATTTTAACTAAGTATTTCTAGAATGTAAGGCCTGATTTAAGCTTCTCATGTGATTTTATATGTTTGGATAAACCTTTACAATTATTTAATTTTTTTCTTAAAATATATTATTTTTTATTTTTTGATTTTTTGAAAAAAATGATTTTAAAACTTTATCCAAAAATATTACATTATTTGAAAAGCTTATGTGAAAATATTAAATGAAGGCTTAAAGTAGAAAAAAAAATTGAATTAATTTACTTCATTCCATCGCAAAGAAAGGAGGAGCCTGTTTTATGGAGTGAAAACCTTACAAGCAACAATATTCTTCTTCTTCACTGGAGAAGTATCAATGAAATTCTTTCAGAGACTTTAATTGTGATTGTGTCCATAATATTCTAAAATAGGGTTATTTACTAAAGTGGGAATTCAAACTGAATTTCAAGTTTAAGGCCAGGTTAGCTAATCTGAAAGCATAGCTGACTTTTAAAATTTCAACTATTTTGACCTTAAATTTGAAGTTCGCTTTGAGTTTTCACTTTAGTGAATAACTTTGAATATGTTTTATGGGCATTAAATTAATATTGCATTACATAATTAGTTGGCTTCACTATGGCTATACTTCTTATCATATATCTGATGATAGTTAAACTAATTTTGTGGTTTACAGAGAAATGTTGTTTATTTTACATGTAATCATTTCAGGACCACCAGGCCCTAGAGGACCTAAAGGTGAAAGAGGACCACAAGGTCTTAGTGGATCTAGTGGACCAAAAGGACAGCCAGGAGACAGAGGAGATCCAGGATCACCTGGACCTGTAGGTGAGAGAGGACTACCAGGTCCAATTGGCCCTCCAGGAGAAAAGGGCTCAAAAGGTTCAAGAGGCTCGCAAGGCAATAAAGGCCAGAGAGGATCTCCTGGAAAAACTGGTGAACCAGGTCCAAAAGGATTCCCAGGACCTCCTGGACCACCTGGAATTAATGGACCACCTGGGCCTAGTGGACCACTAGGATTGCAAGGAATGAGAGGCACAACAGGGGAACCTGGTGTACCTGGTCCAAGAGGTCCACCTGGGGCAGCTGGGCTTCCTGGTATACCAGGACTAATTGGACCTAGAGGTCCTCCAGGCCCTCCAGGCCCTGCTGCTGAACTCACACTTGAAAGATCGTTAGCATTACAAGCAAACCCTACTTCAGAATTTGATCTTGATCCTTCAATAACTGGTAAGTTAAACTTAGAAATACTCTCAGCAATGTGTTCCCTAGACTTCTTGTTTATGTCTGAAATGATACGAAGCTAAAGTCGCTATATCTCTCGTGTTTGCCTTGCTTGCATAAAATATGTTTTAGCTAGTACAGGGCAAGATGAAATGAATGATTTGTTCTTAACATAAAAGAAGACTTATGAAAATTATATTTTAATACAGTAAAGAATGAAAAATAAGTATCTTGAATGTTGGAAGAGGTATGTTGGATGTTGGAATGTCTATGGGTCACATATGGTCTATAACTGCATTGTATGATGCAATGACCTCATGATAATTGATATATAGAGGTATCACTATTCTTACAAGCAACTGATGCTGTACCAGGGTTCATCAAGGTGGAATTAAAGTCAGTCTGCTTGGCATGCTTGTATGTACTGTGATGGAGATCTTATGGAGATCTGGTAGCAACGTTGGATTAATTACATTCCTTGGAGCTCTTAATATATGGTATACTCTTGGATGTTCTCTGTGTACATAGAAGGAATTTTACAGTTTCTCAGTAAATATTGAAATATTTTTCTTACGACAATAAATGTATTTGAATTTCTTAAAATGATTAACATTCAAGCAAACTAAACCAAAACATTTCCAAAACCAACACCAGTGATAGTGTAAATTAACTTACACTAGATAATTAAGTTGCTTCTCCCTGGACCTTCCAAGTTCTAACATGTTATCACAAGCAAAGTTCTAAGCAAAGTGAGAAACAGCAAACCTATAAAAAAAAATAAAAAATGTTTATAGTGTAAACCTGTGATTAAAATAGGGATATGGTGGGTTAATAATTGCACTCACAAGCCAGAAGATTATAATAGGCATTGAATATAAACTCAATGCATGCAGGGTAGGATGAAATCCTTCTTCTGTGCTCTCCTGTAGTGCTGAAACTAAAGCAGGAGATAATAATTATGTAGTAAAATCGATAAAGTCTTGCAAGTCACAGATTTATTGCACTTTTTTTGTCTTGACCATATTTCCTCAGGGGAGGTGTGAAGGAGTTCCAAGTAATGCGGCAATACAATACAATAATACAATAATACAAATGCTAATTTTACTTTATAAGCACTTATTTTTATAGGTTTGCTGTTCCCCACAATGTTGGTGCTTGAAATTATTAATGCAAGATATTTTAACAATATATCAAAAGTATAACCCAATTCAGGCCTCGATTCAATACGGTTATAACATTTTTCAAATGATTTAGCTAAAAAAAATATTGTAGACTTCTGTAGATAAATCATGTATTGAATCATTTTTATGAGGCCCAAACAGATAAAAAAAAAAGAAATACTAATTTGAATAGAAATCCATACTTTCTATCAGTCCAGAATTCACCAGGTTAGTCTCTATTTTGGAACCCTGTCTTGTATTGGTATGTTCTTCCTTCTTGGGAACACCCTAAACCAGAGTGTCTATAAACAATAAGCCAACCCAGTTTTTCTATAGTTCCAGTCAGCTCGACATGCATGCATGCCAGAGTGGTATGCTGCCTTTAGATTGTACGTATCATGGTGACACAGTTTGCTTCACTAATCAGATCCTGATGATATTATTTCACCTTCCAATATCTGTTGATATGGAAATCAGGTACCCACACTCATTACATGCAATTCGTAGGTTGTGTTGCAGTTAGATATATTTTGTTGCTTTTTTTCTTATTCTTATTCTTTATTTTAATTTCAAAAATATGAATTTTCTTCTTTATTTTTATTAACAAATTACTTTTTGGATGCATTTGCCCACCCTTTCTAAAATATAAATATACTAAATGTAAACTTCTTCCTTCATTTTTTTCCAGGCTGCCCGACAAATTGGGTAAACTTTACTGATAGATGTTACTATTTCTCAACTGTTAAGCAAATGTTTGATGAAGCCAAGGTCTGGTGTGAAGAAGAGAGTTCAACATTAGTAATCATCAATAGCAAGGAGGAACAAGTATGTCTGCTAAAAAATATGCTGTGTGCCATGTTTAACATTGTGAACGTTAAAGTAGCATGAATGCTAACGTTACTCATTAAGCTGTGTTCCTTCTTTATTATTTAGATCAGGGCTGGAGTGCAGTGGGAACTCCATTCCCTTACTCCCTTTGCAGGAAGAGCTAAGGCTCTACTCTTCTTAATGTGAATGAAGGAGTGGTGCTCACAGTAGAGGAGCTCTGGGTATTTTAAAATTGCGCAGAATCAGATGTGGTTTTGCTCTATCTTAACATGATAAGTGTCCTTGTCATACCTACTGCCACAATTGCATGCCCACCATCCCGGACAGAGGTGGGCAGGCAAGGGAGCAGGCTGTCCAGGGGCAAACCGCCCAGGAAAGGGGCAGGGCTGCATGTGAAAGGGCTGGTTTTGCTTATAACATTGGCAGGACAGTCCCCAAAGTGGAAGTCAGCATACCCCCTCAAGGCAGACTATGCACTGAGTACAGCTGTAGCCCTCAGCACATTGTCCTAGTGCCCAGTCCCCTCCAGCATCATGAACTCTAACCAGTAGACTGAACATCTGGACAGTAGAAAAAGAAAAAACGTCTCTCCTGGTATACATTTCCAAATTAGGGCATAACCGTATATATTATAACCAAGAAAAATAAGAAAAATACTTCAGTCCCTAGATACATAGAGTCAGGAACAGAAGTGAGGAAATTCCCAGAGTAGATGAAATAAATTCTTGCTGAACTGGAGAAACCCAAGTAGCAACTATTAGGGAAAGCATCAGTGATACCTGTGAAAATGAAAAATAAAATAAAATAAAATTCCACTTAAATGCACATCTATATAATCGTGGATATTTCCTTTAATAAGCAAGGGCTTGAAAAAAGTGATATATTAGCTAAATCACTGATAGGAGAGAGAGGGATAGGTAGAAATAGGACAAAGTAGCTATAACATTAGTTCCCAAATGTAACTAAATACTTAGTATTTAGTTATATATCCAATTAAACCACCTAATACCACAGGATAAAAAATCCCTACATAACTCATTTAGAGGATAGGTCACTATGATGACGGAATAACCCTTGCAGAAACCTCACTATTGATTCAACCCTGCATATTTAAATCGAATCCTACTAATCTCCTATAAACTAGGAAATTCCCATTCCCCTAACCCCTCCCCCCCCCCCAAAAAAAAGTGTAAAGAAAAACTAACTTGAATTAAATCATAATGCTGGCTATGAATAAACAAAATAGAGCATATATGTTAAAAGTTAGTAACGCCCAACACACGTTTCGGCGCTAAAAGTAGTGCACCTTCATCTAGGGCTAGCGTTGAATGAACTCCCATAGTCTGCTTTATATAGGAAAGCGCCAATAAGTAGGACAACCTCTAAATTACTTTCAACCAATCAAGTGTGGGAATTCCCTTGATGTAAAAGTAAGCGTCTCTAGGTCCACCCACTATATTACTGTTAGTTAATTTTAAGTTTTGGCACTAGGTATTTAGTCTTATAACACCACGTATAAATGATCACCTGAATGGAGACTGGATCCATTGCAGCATGTAAACGAACATGCTCGCCCTGGATAGTCAACCTGAAAAGAGCCGGGGATTGAATACCCCAAAAATCGCCCCCAAAAATCGCCTGGCGAACCAACTCGGAATGCCTATGCCTGAAAATAGCAGTGCTGGGGATTCACCCGAGACTCAAGGTGATTCCCCTGAGATTGTGGGAGTGCACTTTCAACCAAACAAGTTTTGTTAGAGGCGGATACTATTCCATTAATGTAAGTGGGTGGGCTTATGTCGTAATAGCCCGCTCATCCATGAGTAGGGGTGTCATTTCCTAAGTGCACCCACTAAATTACTGTTGGTTAGTTATTAGTTTTGGCACTGGGTATTCTGTCTTATAAAGCCCCATCACTTAAGGGCCACTGGGAATTAAATACCCCAAAAGTCCCCTGAGATTCCTCCCGCCCATAGTGAACCGCCAGCGAATGCCAACGGTTGAATATATTTTGTGGGCGGGGATCAACTCGAAATGCCCATGCCTGAAGATACCAGTGCTTGGGATTCGGGATTATCCCCTGAGATTGTGTTAACAGTATGTATGTCCAGATGGCGATCCCTACTTATAAACTAAAAAGCTGACTTTGCATTAAAACAAGGGAATAAGGGGAAAAGGTCAATATGATGGCAACCTTCTATTATTTACATTAGTACTGGGAGGTAGACAACAATTAAAAACAATAGGAGAAAAAAAAATTAATACTTAGATTTATAAAGTAACAAACTCAAAATAGTTTAATATTTACATATATAAATAACAGGACTTTTGTGATGAAGTAATATGAGAAGTTTATGACAGTTTTCTATATTAAAGAATGGATACAATAATGGGTGTAATTTCTCACTAGATACACAAGATAGGGAGTGTAAGTGAAACCTTCATTCAATCCTAGGGGTGCTTTAGTCTGTAGTTCATATATCCAATAGCATTCCCTTTGTTTGAGGACGCAATCTAAGTCGCCACCTCTTTGGTTTCACTTGTTCAATCCCAGTTCTTTTGATAATCCTGAGTGGCACTCCCACAAGTGTCTTGAAATCGGTGTATCATTCTTATATTTAACAGATCGAATGTGTTCCAAAACGCATAGTTTAAACTGTCTGAACGTCTTCCCTATGTATTTTTTTCCACACAAACAGTTTAGTAGATACACCACTCCACTTGTTTTACAGTTAAAAAAGTGTTTAACTGAGAATTTCTTATCTGAGGAGCTGCCTTCAATGGTTTTAGAATTATGTAGGATATATTTGCACGCTGTGCAGTTGCCACATCTGTATGTGCCTGTCAGGGTATTTAGCTCTGTGCGAAGGAAATGTGTTCCACTGCGTGAGCCAAATGGTGGTCACAGCAGATACTGACTGGTTTTCGGACACCCTTTTGGTTATTGAGGACTGAACTATGAACCATTGCTCTGAAAGTGGACCAACCATTATAGGAAAAAGAAGATATAGAATGTGGCGTATACTGCGCCCAAATATTATACGTACATACACCTCTGCGAGGAAAAGTTGGTAAAATACCTCGGAATAATAAAACAGAAAAAAATAATAGTGCAATACAGTATATAACAGTGCAAATATTTGTGCTAGGTAACTGTAGGAGAAACACTCACATACGGTAGAGCTATATAAGAGCTCTACTTTTTTCAGCGTGGACGGTATAATCCCCGTCTAAGGATGTAAGGTGGTGAAGATGGTACTGGTCCTCCAAATGCACAATGGGGATAAAAGAGAAAGAGACGCTCTGATAGTGTAGTAAGTACTATAAAATCAGGGTAGTAAGATAAAGTAATGTACTTACAATTTGTAGAGCAAGACTTGCTCTAGTTATCACAGCATGGGTGGTACTATCCCCACCTAAGGATATGATGGCACCAGGTAGTTGAACAGGACATAGAGGAATAATAAATATAAAATAATAAAAAATAGATGTCTAAAAGTATAAAATAGACTATTTATTATAAAATATCACATATAAAAGTATAGGTACAAATGTCCAAAATATAAGGGGGTCCCACTTAGCAGCCCCCATTGTTATCTTACGGTATAGTGAGCGGAGCGCCTATAAACCCTGTTTTTTCATTGTAGGAAAAAGTTTAGCTACCACTGCTTTCAAATTTAGTTTTTTCCAGCAATGACATTCCATCTTATCAGGTTGTTGTGCCACAGTGTTATATTTAATAAACGAATTTAATTATTTATTTTTTATTTTTTGCATAGCAATTCTTAAGAAGATATATAGGGGTTACGAGAAGAGGCTTTTGGATTGGTCTCACTGACACTGAAGAAGAGAATTTGTGGAAATGGGTAGATGGCACAATACCAACCTATACGTAAGAAACAAATATAAGAGCCTTTTATAAGTAATTTGGAACATATCTTCATAAACTGAATTTTTCATTGTATTTAGTAGGGATATCCTTGAATAGTTTTATGCTATTTTAGAATGTGCCCTAGACTTTATTTATCTATGTATTATTTGTTTATTTATAGTGAAGCGCTGCTGAATAAGTTAACGCTATACAAATACCAATAGTAATAATAGAAAATGCACATATGAAAGGTTGTTATGGAAACAATGGAATGTTTACTATCTTGTTAGAACTTTGGCACACAGTTTCTACTAATAAACTACCATTGAATTTCATTGTTTTTGTAAATATATGAAATATTACTTAAATGCCTTTGAGGGATGGCATTGTTAGTTTGATTTTTTTTATGTGTGCACTATAGACTATTTAATATATCTTCCATTCCATCCTCCCTTTAACAATGCACCTGCTATCCAAAATTAAGCCAACATGAAGCATAGGTAATGTTTAAAACATCTCAATATCTTTAAAGACAGGACATCATGTAATATTCCTTACGTTGGAGAGATTACCATTATATGTAGACTTTGACGCTATATAGTATTGAAATTGTGGAGAAATGACAAAAAAAATTACATTTCAGCAAAATAGTCCAATGAGAAAAAATCCCTAACTCAGATATTCTAGTCTAAAATGTGTTTTCACCTTTTAGCCACAATTCTGGTTCAGGGAATAAACTTGTTTTTCATTGGTGTAATATTAAATATACATGCAGTTCAATGTTGGTATGTAATAATTTAATGTCTTGCAAATTAACTAATGTTAGCGCTGTAATGTTTTTACAGGAACTGGAAGCCTGGGCAACCTGACAACTGGGCTCATGATGAGGGACCCGGAGAAGATTGTGCAGGGTTAATAAATGCAGCCTTATGGAATGACTTCCATTGTCATGATTTTAATAATTTTATATGTGAGAAACCCATGAATACAGGTAAGCAATAATGAAAATGTGTCAACATATAGATATCTATATAATACAAGAAATTGTTCAGTTTATAAACAAACTGGAATGTTAATGACAGATAATTGCAATTATTCACTTTAATAGTAATTGTGGATTATTGTCAAAGGAGTTGAAAATATTAGGCCAAAATGCTGAACTGAAAAATAGTCTAATTGAAAATTGTTCTTCAAATCAGCTGTATTGAGCTAGAATCAGTTCTCTTCATTTTTGTGACGCCTATCCGAGCGCGGACTTTGACCCGGCCAGCGCACCTCGTTGCACTGCATTCCCACTAGACAGTGGAAATGCCGCCGGTTTCTTCTCTTTCCTAAGCATTGGACAGGTCTGAAAGTATCGGAGACACTGCTCGCTGTGCACCAAAGCCTCTTAATGCTTCGGAGGTCCCCCTAGTTTCTGACACTCGTGGCTGTGCATACATCGATGTCATGTGGCATCCATGGGCCAATCAGTGCCCTCATTTATTCATTTAAACTCAGGAATGACCAGTTTTCATTGCCCTGTCATGGTTTCCAGTTTGGTAGTTCGAGAGTGTGTTATTTCTTGCCCGTGACTTGTTCTTTGACTATTCTGACTTCTGTATCCCTTGACTTTTGGCTCGTCTACCATTTATGTACATTCTGTTTCCCTGACCTCGGCCTGTCATGTACTATTCTATATTAACATTAAATCCGTCCATTCTAAGTTCCGGTAACATGTTTTATGGTTTATTTGTTTATTTATTTTTGTTACTTAAGTTCTGCGTGTTGGGTGTTCCTAACAATATTATTACCAATAGAGTATCCTAACAATATTAATTCTTCTTGATTCTCTGCTCAATCTGTTGAGGCTTATTCATAGGGGAAGTCAGGGGAAATACTCCACCAGTTTTTGCAATAAAAATAAGTAAATTAATAAATTGCAACTAACATCAACCATAAAGCCAAAGTAGGGTGTGATAGAGGTCTTTACATATGAATGCCCCACTCATGTCAAATCGAGATTTGGAGACATCCCTTGTTGTGCCCGCTTTTGCTGACTCGTGCAAAAGTGTCTGAGCACACCTTCATAGAAATGGAACTTTACTGCTGCTTTACTTTGAAAAACTGAGCAGATCTGAATCTTTTTCCAACAATGGCTTCAATGAATATGTACATTTTATAGGAGGACCCTGTTTAATTATTTAACACATTACCTAACATATGCTGTGATTTAACATTAAAGCTGATTAATACGTTTGTCCTTATCATATTGTAGTTAATATTTATTCCCGGTAAATCAAGGAACACTATAGGGTCAGGAGCACAAACATGTATTCCTGACCCGTAGTGTTAAAAACACTATCTAGCTCCCCTGCCCCACCTAGATTGTCATTTCTGATGATCTTTGCCAAGGAGGTGGGCCGGGGGTCGGAGTCAAATGCCACCCTGGCCAATCAGCATCTCCTCATAGAGATGCATTGACTTAATGCATCTCTATGAGGAATGTTCAGTGTCTCCACGCAGAGGGTGGAGATACTGAATGTCAGTGCTGCATACTGTACAGCACTGCCCCAGGAAGCACCTCTAGTAGCCATTTGAGGAGTGGCCAGTGGAGGTATCCCTAGGGAGCAATGTAAACACTGCCTTTTCTCTGAAAAGACAGTGTTTAGTAGAAAAAGCCTGAAAGGACTGACTATACTCATAAGAACAAATACATGAAGCTGTTGTTCTGGTGACTATAGTGTCCCTTTAACCATAGTAGACGTGCTACTGTGTTCGTATAGGGGAAAGCTGGGGGAAGCAATCACACAACTGTCATTTCTTCTAGTGTATGTTATAAGTAATGTAGTGAGGTTTAATCTTATAGGTAGCCGAAAAAGTTTGGATTATGTTCTAACCATAATCTAATTAGACCAGTGAGGAGTGTTTTGTAATATTTAAGATGGGAGATAAAAGCATGTACAAGCATTTTAGTTGGAACAGTCATTAGAAAGGAGTGGATACAATATTTTTATGATTAAGGGAGGAGGAGGTCTGAACCAAAGAGATATCCTGCAGGGTAGAACTAATTATAGTACATTTTACATGTAGGGATTGGATAGATGATATATCCTTCATAACGAATTAGGTTGTATAACACCTCCCTATTGCCACAAGCCATAACTGATATCCTGGTGAATCGTCTCTCGGTGGGAATGTGGGGTGTTTAACCACTATTATATGCACAGATATAGGCAGGCTTTAAATCTTGGTACATACAAAGAGAGGTGTATTCATTCACAAAACAATGATATCCTCTCCAAAAGATTACAGGTTATGTTTTACAAAGAAAGACATACCTAACATCTAGCACATTGTGGCTGTACAATTAAAACTTATTCTTTGACTTCTAGCCATATAAACATAGGTAGATGTCAGCCATGATGGTTTTCTCACACTCACAGGATATAATGCCACAGACACTAAAGAAATCACTATTCTGCAACAAAAAGCTAAGCAAATTGAAGGATGGATAGATATATGAATAATATATATTTTGACATGTGTTTGTGTGTTTGTGTGTGTCTGGGAGTTGTGTGTGTGTGTGTGTGTCTGGGAGTTGTGTGTGTGTGTGTGTGTGTGTGTGTCTGGGAGTTGTGTGTGTGTGTTTGTCTGGGAGTTGTGTGTGTGTGTGTCTGGGAGTTGTGTTTGTGTGTGTATCTGGCAGTTTGTATCTGTGTGGGTATCAGTGTGTACCCCACTCTATTTGAAAGTCACAATGCTGTCTTCTGGAAGAGAGTTTAACCAATAGGACCTTATGGCTTTAAATTGTGTACTTTGTATTCCCCACAGTAAGTAGACATAAAACCTAGGTTATCTACGCTCAGTGATTTTTCAGCTGGTCAGGCATTTTAAAATTAGCTGCAGAGAGTATTCTATTGTCTCTGCTCTCTTCTTTTAGATATTTCGCGCTCTTACAGGGTTATTATTTACTAAAGTGAGAACTGAATTCAAAGTGGACTCCAAGTGGTTTTCAGATTTTAGACCAATATAGCCAAACAGGAAGCATAGCTGACTTGGATAGTTTCCCAAAGCAGATATTTTTGCGAGTGAGTGAGGGTGTGTATCTTTTTTTGATTAAGGTGTTTTCATCTGTTGTTAATTTCTTGTGTGAGTTTTAAATGTGATGGTTTTAAGATAATATAAAAGTTATTTTAACGTTTGGTTTCGGCTCTGTAACAGTAAATAGAGGGTAGAAACCATACTGTATATGATAAAACAGTATGTAAAAGGATATAGTTCTCAATTGTCATTCCCCCATTGTGAACATCACAAAAACTGCACTCCCAAAAGTAAGTAATCAGATCATTTTAAAAAGCTTTGACTTCTTACCTGGCTTTAAATAGTTGGACACTATTTCCCACCACATCTAAAACCTTTAAAGAGACAGAAGCTCTCTGTCTGAGCTAAGCCCAGTCATGCAGGGGTTAGCTCATCAAGAGAGCTAACGGAAGTTCCTATGGCTCTAGTGGAGGTGGGGAGCTGCACCCTCCAGACCCCAGGTAAGAGGTTAAACCATTCTAAAACCGTTTGACTACTTACTATGAAAGGTAACAGGACACTTTTGGCACCATAAACAATACTGGATTATGTTGTGGATATGGTGCTAGTAGGAGCGTTCCTTTAATTTCAGGGCGAGATGAGAAGGGCTGAACTTTGGGACTTTCATCTTGCACAGTCCAAACAGTAAAACATATGATGGGGGTGAGTGTATTTGTATTAACAATCATTTATCCCATCGTGTTACAAATCAGGCAATGCTATTTTTTTACAAGCTTCAATCCATTAGCAACAAAATAGATGGCTGCTACATCAGTTATTTTGCAAAAGGCAATATCTGTCTAACCTTGGATAGCAGCGCTCTCAGCCCATCATTGTCCTCCAATGTTAGACAGAAATTTAAGGAAAACTGTTGACAATTCCAGATGTTGAATTGCATAAAAGGAAAAAACCTAAGTATTATAAAAAAATTATGAAAAGTTAGTTAATTCATTTTTGTTTGTTTATTTTCCAACTTGCAGCTCAGTTACCACATTCATCATAACGGCAAAATTCTTCAAGACCTACATGGAAGAGTCAAGCCGTTCAAAGAAGAAGCTTTGGAAAATGGATTTTGCTTTCCAATATTATTAATAGAGCAAGCACTGAAACAGGGACCACTCAAAGCTCGATAATATCCTTAACATTCCCACTAATTATCCTGAAGACTGGATTTAGATAATTAACAGAGATTGTGCCATCTATTTGGTTGGGACAGTATCCATTTCAACACGGAAAATACTGATTGGCGCCTCACTTGCTCAGTATCTATGCAATACGTGTCTTTTAAAGTACGGTGTATATTCAGATAGGATCAAGATTCTGTATTCACTTTATTTTATATTACTAAAACCCAAATGACATTATAGAAAAATAATAATAATACAGGTATATAGTGCAATTCATATTCATCGGAATATACTTTTAAAAAGCTTTTAAAAACGTATTTTTCTACAAGATGTGTTTCTGATTGTTTTGTGTGTACTACAGATTTTTAATGCCAAAGAATACTATAATATTCATGCCGTAGAATCAACTAGTCAGTTAAAGAGAATTTACCATGTGAAGATTTTTAAGGTTTTTGTGGGTTTTGGGGGCGGGGGGGGGAGGAGAAGTCATATGTTTTCTTATATCCGTATTTTTTTAGGTACCATTTTTTTTATTAGTATATTATGCAAATGTTGCCATTTTTCACAGTGACCAGTTTTAGAAAAGGAAAAACAATTTCAGATGAACATTTTACGTCTTGTGCCTTATTGGAACAGAGATTGTATATCCCACGAGACATCTTCATATTGTTACCAAGGAGAGAGCCAGCAGGGCTGCCAATTGACCTGACAGTTCCCCCTGAACATGAGTCCTTATGGAGACTGCCAGTAAAAATCATTTATTGGTAGCAGCGGTCTCATAGATTTCAGTGGATTCTTGGCGTCTAAAATACATGTCGTTCCATTTTACCCTTCAATGTTCAGTTTGAATACTTGGATGTTGACAATTATGCTGCAGACTGACATTTATTTTTTAATAATGCCAGTAAATATTATATTGAAATAAAACAGTTTTCCTTTGTTTATTTTTCTATTTCCTTTTTTTCTTTTAACTGTGTGTGCGGTTTCTTTATAGGTCTCGTCAGATGGCTTTAATTATTGCACAACATTTTTGCGTCTTGTTTAGTTTTTTATTTCTCTTTGATTTATTTTTATGAAAATACCATAAAATGAAATCTCAAGAATTTAAAATTATTTAACCCCTTAAGGACCAAACTTCTGGAATAAAAGGGAATCAAGACATGTCACACATGTCATGTGTCCGTAAGGGGTTAAAGGGGCATTATTATGACAAAAAAAGTGTTGGTCATGTATAGGGGTGTATACAAAAATAAATTAGAAATAATGTCCTAATAAACTCCCCAAAATGTTTGTTAGATGCATCTTTCCCTATTTTCACAATTGGGTTCAAATTTATCAATCCACATGTATCTTATCACCAAAAAGTTGGTTTTGCTATCTCTGCACATATAACTTCACTTGACTGATGACACTCTAAACATAAGTATCAGCATGTTTCTGGCATATTTCCTTCACCCTTCAAACATACAACCGCAACACCGATTCTGAAAAAGCCCAACCTTGACCCTAACTCTCAATCAAACTACAGCCTTATCTCACTTCTGTCATTTACTTGCAAGACCTTTAAAAGAGTTGTGTACTCAAGATTGACTAACTTCCTTAAATCCGACTCTCTGCTTGACCCGCTTTAGTCTGGATTCCACGCTCATCACTCTGTTGAAACAGCTCTGACCAAAGTATCCAATGATTTAATTGCTGCAAAATCTTGTCACTATTCTATCCTAATTCTCCTAGACCTTTCAGCTGCTTTTGACACGGTTGATCCACGGTTGATGCTGTTCCAATGTACCTATCCTCCCTAATTCCCTAATACCTGTCTGTCCCGTATGTCCTGTCTAGGCCCCTATGCTCTACTGAAGACCTGCTTGTATCCTCTTTTCTTACTCTCACCTCTGATGTTTACCTTCATGACTTCTCTAGGGGTGCACCATTCCTGTGGAACTCCCTTTCCTTTTCCATTAGACTTTAACCCAGTCTTCATTACTTCAAAAAATCATTGGAAACTCACTTCTTCAGGAAAGCATATCAATTAAACTGTTGCTAGCTTTCCCTCCCTGCACCCTGATCCCATTCCTGCTACTGTCGTAAAAAAATTAAATAATACATTTAAAAAAATACAAAACACTAAGCCTTCAGTGTACACTATTCTAGCAACCTACCTTTTGTGTCACTTTACCCCACTCACTCTAGCATGTAAGCTTATTGAACAGGGCCCTCAACCCCCTCTGTTCCTGTGCGTCCAACTCGTCTGGCTACAAATACGTGTCTGTTAGCCCATTCATTGCTTATTCATTCATTGTTAGTCCAGTGCTGCGGAATCTGTTGGTGTTTTATAAATAATAATAATAATAATATGTAGTCACTGTTGCTATATATATATATATATAAACACTGCTCCAAAAAATAAAGGGAACACAAAAATAACACATCCTAGATCTGAATGAATTAAATATTCTTCTGAAATACTTTGTTCTTTACATAGTTGAATGTGCTGACAACAAAATCACACAAAAATTAAAAAATGGAAATTAAATTTTTCAACCCATGGAGGTCTGGATTTGGAGTCACACTCAAAATTAAAGTGGAAAAACACAGTACAGGCTGATACAACTTTGATGAAATGTCCTTAAAACAAGTCAAAATGAGGCTCAGTAATGTGTGTGTGGCCTCCACGTGCCTGTATGACCTCCCTACAATGCCTGTGCATGCTCCTGATGAGGTGGCGGATGGTCTCCTGGGGGATCTCCTCCCAGACCTGGACTAAAGCATCTGCCAACTCCTGGACAGTCTGTGGTGCAACGTCACGTTGATGGATGGAGCAAGACATGATGTCCCAGATGTGCTCAATTGGATACAGGTCTGGGGAACGGGCGGGCCAGTCCTTAGCATCAATGCCTTCGTCTTGCAGGAACTGGTGACACACTCCAGCCACATGAGGTCTAGCATTGTCTTGCATTAGGAGGAACCCATGGCCAACCGCACCAGCATATGGTCTCACAAGGGGTCTGAGGATCTCATCTCGGTACCTAATGGCAGTCAGGCTACCTCTGGCGAGCACATGGAGGGCTCTGTGGCCCCCCAAAGAAATGCCACCCCACACCATTACTGACCCACTGCCAAACCGGTCATGTTGGAGGATGTTGCAGGCAGCAGAACATTCCCCACGTAGAGGAATCGGATGACTGTCCCACAAAGCAGCTAGAGGGGCGCGCTTGGATGCCCGCACCTTATGTCCACCAACACCACCCTGGACCCAGATACCAAGCTTTACAGATGGTGGCACCAGATTGGACAGAATGACTTTGCAGCGGAACGAGCATACCACAAAGAAATGCCACCCCACACCATTACTGACCCACTGCCAAACCGGTCATGTTGGAGGATGTTGCAAGCAGCAGAACATTCTCCACGGCGTCTCCAGACTCTGTCACGTCTGTCACATGTGCTGCTTTCATCTGTGAAGAGCACAGGGCGCCAGTGGCGAATTTGCCAATCTTGGTGTTCTCTGGCAAATGCCAAACGTCCTGCACGGTGTTGGGCTGTAAGCACAACCCCAACCTGTGGATGTCGGGCCCTCATACCACCCTCATGGAGACCGTTTGAGCAGACACATGCACATTTGTGGCCTGCTGGAGGTCATTTTGCAGGGCTCTGGCAATGCTCCTCCTGTTCCTCATTGCACAAAGGCGGAGGTAGCAGTCCTGCTGCTGGGTTGTTGTCCTCCTACGGCCCCCTCCACGTCTCCTGATGTACTGGCCTGTCTCCTGGTAGCGCCTCCATGCTCTGGACACTACGCTGACAGACACAGCAAACCTTCTTGCCACAGCTCGCATTGATGTGCCATCGTGGATGAGCTGCACTACCTGAGCCACTTGTGTGGGTTAGAGACTCCGTCTCATGCTACCACTAGAGCGAAAGCACCGCCAGCATTCAAAAGTGACCAAAACATCAGCCATGAAGCATAGGAACTGAGAAGTGGTCTGTGGTCACCACCTGCAGAACCACTCCTTTATTGGAGGTGTCTTGCTAATTGCCTATAATTTCCACCTGTTTGCACAACAGCATGTGAAATTGATTGTCACTCAGTGTTGCTTCCTAAGTGGACAGTTTGATTTCACAGAAGTGTGATTGACTTGGAGTTACATTGTGTTGTTTAAGTGTTCCCTTTATTTTTTTGAGCAGTGTATATATATTTGCTTTCAAAATCCCCCTTTAACGCTTTAAATCATGCTGACCAAATCATTCCTGTTTCTGACAATTGCAATTCAATAAAAAATAATGTTGAAATCTAGAATATTTAAAGGGATGCTGCAAGTGCCTGGATAACTTGAAACACACCTTAAAGCTTATAAGGGGTTTTTCATTAAAGTGTAAATTTTTGGCAGTTCAAAGTGAATGTCAGAGTTTGTCTCAATAGCTATAATTGCATGTTCTTTCCTCTATCATTTTAGCCATACAGACAGAGGCATAACTAGAAGTCACAGGGCCCAGGTGCGAAAATCCCCCCCCCTATACATCTTCCCTCCCCCCCTTCTGCCCCTCCATTTGTATCCTATTTTACATACAGATACATACACGGACACAGAATTACACACATTCAGATACACAGAATGACAATTCTACAGATACATGAGAAAACAAGGGGCTGGCTGCACTCACCTGAACATGCATAAATAGGCTGCTGCTGGGAGCCAATAAGTACAACAAAAATGAAAATCCAGCGAACTCCCTTATCTACTAAACAGCAACTTTAGTACTGACAAATGTTGTTAGTTTTTTAAAAACACCTAATCTAGGCAAATAATAATGGGGGTTTAGTTACATTATATTATTTAGTTTCACAAACAAACCTTATATATATGATATATATACATATAGTTATATATATATATATATATATAAATATATATATACATATAAAATTAAAATAATCACAATCTATATACATAAATAACACCCCTATATTATAGAATAGAATATTATGTGTGCCATAATTATATTAATAATATAAATGTGTAAATAGCATATATAAATTATAATGAGTGTGTGCGAAAAAAGTGTCACTGTACAAATAAGGTGCATGTGTAATGTACACAGTGTACACTAACCAAACAAAGTGCATTTGTAAAGTCTCACAATGTGCCTTAATAAATACATAGGCAAATAAAATGATGTAGATAAAATAAAGTGCCCATACTTGTATTGACTGAATTTGATAATTAAACAATCTAGTGTATACTTATCAAAGTGCCATAATAGGACTATAAAGTGCATATGGTGCAATATAAATATGAAAGTTAAATTATCATCATATAAAAATACTTATAATGCAACAAAAGAAACAATATAATATGTCCAAATCAAAGTGGTCCCACAAAAGTCCAGAATTCCATGCTAAGCTATGAAAGGATTAGGGTGTATACAAGAACTAGCACCAAATTTCTACCAGGAGTCCTGTAAAAATGTAAGATAAGAGTGAAAATGAAAAGTTAGCTACTGTGACGAAACCAATCTCGCCACATTGCATTGGAGGAGCCTGGTTGCCCGCCTGCTGCCTTTGGACTATGGCCCTGGGAGATTGGGCCCTTTACAAACAGTATTCGGCCCTAACAGAGTGCATGTCACTCATTCTGGCCCTTTAAATACAGTGGGGCCATTCGGTACTTGCCCTGTGTGAGCAGTGATACCCCCCAGATAGCTATGCCATGGAGCCTATTCATATAATGAAAGACTATGGGAAAGACTTTGGCTCCATGGCAATTAAACTGTATTTGTGTGGTCTGCGTGCCATTCACCTAATAATGTGCACGCAGACCTGAGCTATCTGGGGATATGTTAAATGTCTGTGTTTAATGTATAAAATGTGACTTTATGTATTTTAAAGAGTTTTATGTTGTTTTGCAACCATGTGGTTAATGGAGTCTGCCTCTAGTCCTGGATAATTAGATTTCTTCTCCAATTATCTCCAGGGCAGAAGGGAGGAAGCCAGGATGCATTGTGGGGATGTTTTACTTTTACTGTTTGAGCCAGGGGGAATAAAAGATACTTTTACTAACTTTTGAACCCCTGGTCTGATTCATGCCATTTTTTAATATGTTGTTCCCCTGAATGGATTGATTGTGGATATGTATTTTTATGTGAATGTGATGTATGGTTTTAAAGTTATGAAAGTTGTGTAAAAGTATATTTTGAACTGTACACATAATGGGATTAAGTGTCACACTAAGGGGAGGGAATGTGTGGGAGGTAACATCTATGTTATTGGTTATTTTATGCCTCCCCCTGGGTGTGGCCTGTATGTGTACTCATGTAATAAAAACCAGGCTGGGTGCCCAGCACCTCAGACCACTGCTTGACCTTCAACACGGAGCCTTGTCTCGTTCTTGGGGGGATTCACTGTATGCTGTTGGAGATTTGACTGCTAGGAGTGTAAGCTGATGTCTGCTTTTCCTATTCATCTGCTAGCAGCTATTTGTGAGGTTCCAGCTGGAGTGCTACCTTATTCACCTATATCCAGTTCGTGAGTTCTGATGTTCTGCAGTAGCTGTGCCTTTCTGAGAAAAGGGGATTATCGCCTAAACGGATTTTAACCCCTCATATGCTGAAACGGTCCGTTACAGCTACATGTAGCCAAACAATGGTAAAAATAACAATACAAGCAACCATTACTTAAATTAACATAGATAAATCGTATTCATAGTTTAAATCTTTAGGATGTAATGTGTCAAGTTCACGAATCCAGTAAGCCTCACGTAATAGTAGTCTCTAATTTCGGTCACCTCTCCTGGACAATTCCATAATTTGTTCTAAAATCTTGAACCTTCATTGAGGGCCATTATGTCTTGCTTCCAAAAAGTGGGCAGGAAGAGGTAAGTCAATCAATCCAGTACGGATTGTGGCTAGTCTGGCCCACGTACAAGAGACCACAAGGGCACTTCAGTGCATAAACCACAAAGTCAGAATTGCATGTCAGAAATTGTCTAATAGAATATTTCTTGCCACTTCGTGGGTGATATATAACATCACCTCGTATCATAGAGTGGCAAGAGATGCAATTGTAACCCAGAAAATTGTCGCTCTATGATATGAGGTGATGTTATACATCACCCAGTATCACACAGTTTTTTGTGATCTATTGGTATTTCATGTACCTAGTTTCGACTATACGCATGCGCATATTGATCTCTTTTCGGCAGATTGTCTGGATACGCATGCGCAAGATAATTGGAGGTTTGTATGACTTGTTCGTGCTTTAGTGCGCATGTGCGTACGAACATCTAGTGCCGTTCATACATAAGATTGTACGAACATTTTTTCCTTTTTTTAATGATTAGACTTTTTTAGACTGCACTTGCACCATTCCTATGAGTTCCAGAGTACAGGAAATGCTGTCTTGCGTTCCACTTAACCGTAAAGTTATTCTTTGGTGTTTCGGTAAGCGCTCTTTTTTACTCTTAATTTTATCTCTCCCTCCTCTGACACACAGAGGTAAGTCATGGATTGTTGCATTTATAGATAATTTGTGTAATTTGTATGATTTGTGTTAATTACTTTTGTTAATATTTACTTAAGTGAATTATTGGTTGTCCTTTTATGCACTCTTTGCTATATATACACTCATGTTCGCTTTGTGGTGTTAGCTTGACAAAGATCTCATAGTAGGTCGAAACATTGCTGTTCTTTTTGTTTAATTAAACCTGCCTGCGACTTTAACACGTTGAGTGCCTGGAGAATTTCTTTCACTGCCTTATCATTGTGGTATTGCTGGTCCTATTTTTATTTATTTATATATTTTTTTTCTCTATCTTTCTTTTCTTTTTTTTTAAATTTCATATTTGTTATTTTTTGTATTCAGTGCGGGCAGTTACAACCAAGTTTGTGATGCCACAACAGCATCAGCAGACAATCATTATCATATATATTGGTAAATCGGCATGGCATGGAAATACGTTGCACTATTTTTAAAGAAAATTAAGTAAAGTAGATTAGACATAAGCTTTCACTGAGTGATGTAAACTGTTTGATTATACAGGTAGTTATTAGGGATATGCATTGGAAAAATATTCAGTTCGGTTCTGCATTCCGAAATTCGAGACGTACGAAATTCGTTTCGACACTTTGGAACTTCGGCACTTCAGGACTTAGGGTTAGGGGTAGAGGTAGGCTTAGGGGTAGGGTTAGGTTAAGGTTACGTGTAGGGTTAGGTGTAGGGTTTGGTGTAGGGTTAGGGTTACCCCACCCCTACCCTAACCCTACTCCAACCCCTAACCCTACTCCAACCACTAACCCTTCCTCAAAATAAATGAAAAAAACGCAATGCAATGCAATTAAACAAGGCATATCCTAAGCATAAGTAACAAGAAGATTATATGACATGAGTATTTGTTCGATTGGAGAAACATCTTATTCTGATTAAGAAAATATGCTTAGTAACTATGAGGGATATCAGGAGAACAGAGAGTGACTGAGAAATATTGCATGATAGGGCTGAAGTTAAGCTCAAGAGGTAGTGGTACCCTCTTAGTTCAGCAAGCATAGTCCGATCAGCCCACGCCTGTAAGGGCTAAGCTGGGTCTTGACAGGAGCTTTGATTTTGTGGTATGCTCGTTCCGCTGCAAAGTTATTCTGTCCAATCTGGTGCCACCATCTGTAAAGCTTGGTATCTGGGTCCAGGGTGGTGTTGGTGGACATAAGGTGCGGGCATCCAAGCTCGCCCCTCTAGCTACTTTGTGGGACAGTCATCCGATTCCTCTACGGGGGGTCATGTTGTAGGCATCGGCTCAGTCCACTTTGGGGAGCAGTGTGGCGGTGAGAAGGCAGGGTGCCCCTCTTGCCCCAGGGTTGTGGGAGAGCTGGTACCTTTTTGCCACAAGCCTGGAGCCTTGGGGACCAGGGTCTTCCCGTTCAGGACGGGAGGGTTGGCGTTGCGTGCTGGCGGTCTGGGCTGTCATGTGCGCTTTGGGGCCCTTTGTGTGTGTGGCTGGTACTTGCGGGTCGGGACCCTCTGTGCTCTCAGCCCAGGTTGGCAGCATTTGTTTGTGGTGGGTGCGTGGGATAACATTCAGCCGTTAGGAGGTTTCCCAGGCCACATTTTATTGCTTTTCAATTCTCCCGTAGTTGACTGAGCAGCATGGCGCAGAATCTGTCGAATATGGCTTCAAGAATGTCTGTTGCTTTGGTACTAGGGCCTGCTGAGTCAGGCTGTAGCAGTTTCAGACCATGTGTTGTTGAGCCTGGTATATCCGCCATCTTGGATGCCTCTGCTCCCATTCAGCATGGGAGTTTTGCAGGGCCCACTGATGCGTCTGAGAATATGGCAGCTCAGATCGTCGGGGACTGGGATAACCCCCACCGGTCCACGGGGGGAGGAGGGGATGGCGATTTGGGAGTCAGAAAGCTGACTGTTCAATGCAGGCCCAGTCGTTTGACCAGGCCGTTACTGGAGTACTGGCTGTCACCCCCTGATGGCGGCCCTAGATATATCCTAGAGGCAGGGCTGTATTATCCATTAGGCAGAGCAGGCAATTTACCTACAGGAGCCTTTCCTGTAGGGGGTGCTTATTTACAGCATTTATTATGTGCCTTGTTGGAACTTGGGCTGGCAAGGGGATATAAGTAACAGGAGCTTTGGCAACTGTCTTCAGCCTCCTATGCTTGATAGCAGAGCTGCATGAACAATTACATAGTAATAGAAAAGCTCACTACTGTCCCCAGAGCCGGTGAAAGGATTTTTGGCTACATTGGCAAAGATGCATTTTGCCACCCGCCTGAAAAAAAATTAATATTCAACTGTGTCTCTCTAAATTTCCGTTCTGGATTTTGACCCCCTTTTATATGTTTCACCCCTTTAGTGTCTTTTATGCCCATTTCACCCTTGTGTGTCACTTACTTCCTCCCAGTCCTTTTGTGTGTCTCTGTGGCAAAACTAGCCACTTCTTGTGTAAAAAAACTAAGTTGGTTCGTCAATTTTGACTTCACGAACAAAACAGGGACATATCATTCGTGAAGTTGAACAAACTACCGAATGAGAGACCACACAGTGGAAACCGCAAGAGCATAAGGGTCGGATGGGTGGTCGCCGTTCGTATGAACGAACACGTGGCGGCGGCCATCTTAGCGCACAAACACCCAGTGGTGTGGTCGTCGAGTGCATGGAACTAAAATCGGACACTTGACCTCACGAACACCGCTAGACTTCCGTCTTGTTCGATCGTGTACTTCCGTTTGTCGAAACAGAGCGGCGTCGACTAAATGCAACCACTGACCGCCAGACACATGACTACCCAGTTTCTGAATATGTACATTCGTCTGTTTTACTCATAGGAACTCTCGAAAGGAGACCGGTCAGCGCCTCCAATTGCCTGGAACTAATTTGGGACTTCACCTTGTGGCTGACCAGTCCAAAACTTCACTCAAATGGCTTTTCTATTCTACCGAACGGATCTGAGCGGTAATTCGACAGATTGAGTGCTCAGATCCCAGCTATTCAGTGAAGAGTTCTGATGGTTTTAAAATATTGTTTAATGTTCTGTACTGGGAGATAATTTAATTAAAGCAGTCCTCTTACGCAATTACCCTCCCAGTACAGAAATGGAATCATGGGAAATGTAACTTTGTTCCCAGTCTTCCACAAGGTCCACCAGGGGAAAACCCCTGGAATGTCATTAAGGAAACCCCTTGCATGGGGATGTGTATAAAACCTGCTGTGGTTCCATAAAAGTTCAGTTGACTCCCAAAACTGTGTTTCATCCAGTTGTTTCGTCCAGTTGTTACCCTTTATTTGTATGCTGATTTCATCTACCAGCGGAGATATTACAGTTTATACTTCCACTCCGCTACAGTCATACTTTCCCCAGTCCCTTTTTGTGTCTTTTATTCTTCCCAGTTTATTTGTGTGTGTCTTTTTCTCTCCCAGCCCCTCTGTGTGTCTCTTTCCCCCAGCTCATTTGTGTGTCTCTTTTTCTCCTTCTCCAGCCACTTTGTGTGTCTCTTCCTCCCCAGCAACTTACCACTTTCTCACCTCAGCCCGTGTGTCACATTCCCCCCAGAACCTTGTCTCTTCATCCCCAGCAACTTATCTCTTTCTCCCCCAACCCCAGTGTGTGTCACATTCCCCCCAGCACCTTGCCCCTCTGTATGTCTCTTACCCATTCTATTTTGTGTGTCTCTTCCACTCATCCCATCATTTGTTGTCTTTTCCACTACTTCCCCCCCCCCCCCCCCCATTGTGTTTTCACCCACTCGCTTTCCTCCTGTGGCTCCTTATCTCCCTCCTAAAGCACGGCTGGGTGGACCGCTGTAGAGGATCTTCAGTATCTTCTACCCAGTCTGACAAAAAGCTATCTGTTGCAATCAGCGAACAGCTTCCTGTCAGACCAGGTAAAGGATACATCACGGTCCACTCAGCCATGCTACATGGGGTGACTGGCAGGAGGGGAGCGCTGGACACCCGGACATTGTACTCTCGGGCTGGTGAGCTTTAAGGCAACCATGTGTGCTGCCTTATAGTTGTGCCAGCCCGGGCTGTTCCAGCTCCTCCAATGTCAGGAAGTGACCAACAGCCTCTCACATAAGAAGTGCCTTGCAGGAAGTGTAGGGACAGCACTGGGTGATACACACTGTATAAAAGCTACTTCAGCTCGATCAATCATCCCGCAAGCCATATAGAATATCCTGACATATAATGTGTGTGATTTCCAGGATAATATATATGACTTGCGGCCAGCCGATGATACTGGCTAAACAGGGACCCGAGAGAGTCACTCGGGAGGAATTGAGAGAGGAGGAGTCTGGAGACACCACCACTGGAAGCATGGAGAGGCTGGAGTGAGCTCCTGCATGGTCACTCCCATTAGTCTCAGTCAGCACCAGGATTCCACGTAAGCCACCCTCCCGGACACAAAAGGTAAGCTAACAAGAGGGTGGCTGCAAATATAAAACTTATAACATGTGTCTATGTATGTCATATTGTGTGTATGTGTGTGTATCTGTGTGTCAGTGGGTATCTGAGTGTGTGTATGTGCCAGTGTGTGTATCTGTGTGTCAAGATGTGTGTATATGCCACTGTGTGTATTTGTATGTCAAGGTGTGTGTTTATGTCAGTGCGTATCTATCTGTGTGTCAGTGTGTATATCTGTGTGACAAGGTGTGTGCATGTGTCTGTGTAAATCAGTGGTAGTCAACCTTTTTCTAACTACCGCCCACTAATGCATCTTTTTGGTTGAAAAAATTTCCTTACCGCCCACCAGTTTTCGCGCAAGTGCGGAATATTTTTTTCGAAAGGAGGGTGTTTTTAAAAAAATAAATGTACGTACATTTATCTTTTTATTTGCAATTAATGCATGTTTATAATGTTTTTAACTTTATAAAAAGTTTAATGAGAAAACAATAAAGTAAATTGAAATTACCTTTACTAGTGATTAATGAGATCCTTGAGGTTGTAAGGAACAAACGAAGGTCTCCTCTTTCGGTGATATTCAGACGACTTCTCTGTTTGCGCATAATATGATTTGTCATCTGTGTGTCAGCTCCCCTCTTCTCCCTCCTCAATTCCCCTCCCCACCTTTTTCCCCCCCTTTTTTTAACCTTCCTTATAGCAATGCCCAGTAGGAAGGCTGAGCTAGGTATCCCACTATAACAGACTGGCACACATACATACAGACATACAGACATACAGACAGACAGGCACACACACACACACAAAGACATACATACAAAGACACATACACATACAGACAGACACAAGAAACAGACACACATACATACACACATATATACAGACAGACACACACACGACACATACATACACACATATATACAGACAGACACACACACACGACACATACAAAGACATACATACAGAGACACACACACACACACAAAGACATACATACAAAGACACACACACACAAAGACATACATACAAAGACACACACAAGACATGCATACAAAGACACACACACGACATACATACAAAGACAAGACACACATATATACAGACATACACACAGACACAAACAAGACATACATACAAAGACAAGACACATGTATACAGACACACACACATAAGACACACACAGGACATACATACAAAGACAAGACACACATATATACAGACATACACACACACAAGACACATACATAAGACACACATACAGACACACACACAAGACATACATACAAACACAAGACACATGTATACAGACATACACACAAGACACATACATAAGACACACACACAAGACATACATACAAACACAAGACACATGTATACAGACATACACACAAGACACATACATAAGACACACACAAGACATACATACAAAGACAAGACACACATATATACAGACATACACACACACATAAGACACACACAAGACATACATACAAAGACAAGACACATGTATACAGACATACACACACAAGACACTTACATAAGACACACACAAGACATACATACAGACACACACAAGACATACATACAGACACACACAAGACATACATACAAAGACACATACACAAACAAACACACATTATATTTAAGTCACCCTCCTGTTTCCTACCTTTAAGGTGCAGGAGGGTGACTTTCCCTGGGGTCCAGTGGTGGCTCAGGTGCATGGGAGTCAGAGTTCCCACTCTGACTCCCTCCTCCTCCTTCCTCCCGCGCGGCTCTCTGTATGCTGGGAGGAGTGACCGGGGAATCACTTCCTCCCAGCAGATTTGATGTCATCACAGGGGGCCCGGTCGCGCTGTTAAAGCGCCCAGCGCTGACCGGGCCCCCTCACAATCCACATCCATCGGGTGGCCCTGACAGCATGGGCCACCCGATGGACCCCTCCATATGCGGCCCCGGCGGTTTGCCGCCGGGGCCGCAAGTGGTGATGGCGGTACCCAGTCACAGTGGTACCGCCGGCTCGCGCCCGCCCGCCCGCCTGCCTGCCCAATTTATAAAAAAAAAATTGAAAATCCCTACCGCCCACCTGGAATCCTGAAACGCCCACTAGTGGGCGGTAGGGACCAGGTTGACGACCCATGGTGTAAATAGTAGGTTAAATAAATAGTTGTGTTCTGTCATAATAAAATGTCATGTCCTTGTTCATGTTTGGTGGCTACGTGTGTGTGATCAGGCGCGTGGGGGGGGGGGGGTGCAAGTGGCAGGGGATGCGCAGTAGTTGTTGAATCCACATCCCTGAAATGGGCATATCACTTTGTTTGCAAACACAGTACAGAATACGCAGAAATACACATGCATTTATACAGATGCAGTAATTCATTAAACGGAGGTGACATAGAATTCTGTGTCTACATGCATCTGACATGCACATTTGGCTCTGCCCAGATGGGTATATATGTCAGGACAGTAGCTATATTGTAACTAGATAATCAGTCACATCAAAAACCGTGCTATGGCCTCTCAAAGACTACGGCAGTGTACACCTACAATGGAAAGAGGGATTTACATAGTAAACCAGTGTGCATCAAGATTGTGTGCATCACCAAAAGGTGAGAGTGTGCTGACACTGGATTGATTAGTCACTCACGAAGTGATACCAATTCCTATAATATTAATCCAGTAGTGGAATATAAGTAATGACATAGGAGCATGAAAAACATACACATCACTTGTGAGAGTAGATGTACATAAAAATAATGAAGTAATTTTATATAGATTGATTTTATATAATGGTGGAGCATATTGCAATCTGTGCCATCTCTCGTTTGAATTACATTTTCTAAACTAAATAGGTATTGAGCTAATTTGTCCATGCAGTTGTGTTATGTAATTGTGTTTTGTTCTACAAATAATATAGATACTGCTACACTTATGTGAAGGCAGGGAGAGATCCAGAATCTAATCTCAGGAAGGGCACTGGTAGTGTGCTATAGTGGGGAGATAGGAGCTGTAGTGGAATGATGGGGCTGTCGTGGAATAATGGGGCTGTAGTGTGGGGGGATAGAGTGCTCTAGTAATAGGGAATAGGGGCTGTAGTGGGCCAATAGGGGCTGTAATTGGGGAGTTGGGGACTGTATCAGGGGGCTAGGGGCTATAGTGGGGAGTTAAGGGCTGTACTGGGGACACAGGAGCTGTAGTGTGTCAACAGGGACTATTTTGGGGAGTAGGGACTGTAGTAGGAGGGTTAGGGGCTATAATGGGTTTTATGGTCTGTAATTGGAGTTGTTAGGGGCTGTGGCTGGGGGGTAGTAGCTGTAATGGGTGTAAGGGCTTTAGTTGGGTGTAGAGGCTTTAGCCAGTAGGGACTGTAGTGGAGAGTAGGGACTGTAGTAAAGTGATAGGGATGGTAGGGTGGGTATGGAGTGTAAAAGAGGGGTTATGGTCTGTAGTAGGAGATTAAGGCTGCAAGTGGGGTTAGTGTTGTCATGGGGTTATAGTCATCAAAACAAATGTAGCTTAATTAAGCAATATTAGTGTATAGAGCATGCCTCTCAAGTCACACTGCTCAATTCTCTGCCATTTAGGAATTAAATCACTTCGTTTCTGGGATGTAGCCAAGACCTTGAGCTGAGCTGATGCATGCCGTGTAAGCTCCTGCTTGCCTTGGAGCTGTTTTAGGCGATCCCCCCTCAACCAGCATCGTTCCCACAAACACCATACCTTACCTTGGTTGGGTGTACTGTGCTGACTCCACAGACCCCTTCTTTGACCTCACAGTTGATCGGGGGGCTATGGTAGTGCATTGAGGCCTACAGGCAATAGAGCTGGGGGAAGGCAGATGATTTTCCTGCTCTACAGTTACTGTACAGATCAGCCCCACACCCAGCCTCCTCCCCCTCTGGACCGGTGTGGGTTATCCTAGTCCCCACTGGACTGTCTTGTTTAATTTTTGTAATCCTCTGGGTACAGAGGAGGGCACATTGTACATACCTGTACACGAGAGCAGAACTGAAAATGGCGGACAGGCCTACTCTGACAGCACCAACTCTAAAACAGACACATGGATACTCCGCCATAAGCCTCATGACAAGACTGTAAGCAACTTTCACCAAATTCTGGGCTATGCTGGAGGAAGCTGCTCTGCAGCTTCACCTCTTTTACACAAGAAAGTGAGTAGGCAAGACAAGCATTGAAGGTCAGGTGAGCACCCTCTGTGTATGGCATGCAGACAAGTTCCTGTTGCACTCTCATATCCATCTGGGCTGAAGACTACCCGGGGCTCGATTCCACCATGTTTACCATACCAGCAACAGTCAGATACCTGTCGGAATGGGTCCTCATACCGTAGCCTGATTGGGAAGGACTTGGTTTCTTAGCAATTTCAAGTCTGTGAACAAGACATTTGTGCCCTTGAACATGCCTCGGGCTGGAGGGATATCCTCCCTTGACAGAGTCACACCGAACACCCCAGCAGGGTTCTCTCAGTGTACCTTATTTGGCTCTGTTTCACCCGTTGTGGGTATTTATGTGCGGTTTTGTTTTAGTATGTGTACTATTGGTAGTATCTCCATGGTCACCGAGTCCAAGAAGAGGTATATTAGGATATGGTTAGAATGATATCTGGTAATGCTCAAAGTCTCAATACTTATATAAAAAGAGGTTTTCTATATGATACATTAATAAGAGAGAAAGTACATGTAGGCTTTATTCAAGAAACTCACTGGAAAGAAGAGTCTAGACAACTGTGGAATTATAAGAAATTCCCAATAATTTATTCAGCTTCATTGATGGATAAAAAGAAGTGTGGAGTCTCAATTATCTTTTCGAAAGAGGTTAATTTTCTTTGTCAATATAATAGATTTGACCCAGAGGGGAGGTTTATTATTCTAGTAGGACAGTTGAACGGAATTGATTACACATTAGTAAACATTTATTTTCCCAATAGAGATCCGATTAAAACGTTGCCCAAAATCTTAAAACTAGTAGAAACTGTTAAAAAAAAGTAGTGATAGCAGGAGAAAGGGAAAGTAGTGATAGCAGGAGATTTTAATTGCATTATGGATTCCGCTATGGATAAACAGTTGGGTTCATCGCAACGGATTGACAAGAATATAACAAAACAGGCAGCGGCGCTAAACAGATTAAATAAGAAATATGAGCTATTTGATTGCTGGAGGCTAGCACATCCAAATGAGAAAAAATCTTACACATAGATCCATACCTCATAAATCAGTAGCAAGAATTGATATGATGATGGGAGATCTGAATCTTATAAGTGTGTTAAAAGCAATTACAATAAAGGAGAAGCCTTGGTCAGATCATGACTTACTAATTGCAGATGTATTAGATACTCAAAAATAGTTGCCACCACTTTGGAGACTAGGTGATGCACTTCTGAAAAATTAGGTGAATATAGAACATATTAAGAACTTATCAGAATTATTTTTAGCGGAAAATTCCGCAGAGGCTATGTCTAAGGAATGCTTATGATGCGCATACAAGGTAGTAATAAGAGGATACTGGATTAAGTTAGCAAGTCAACAGAAGAGAAATAGAGATATTAATTTGGCTGATTTACGACACAGAATTTTATACTCTTTCAACTACTAATAAAATCGACTTTCTAGAAGAGTTAGCAAATCGTATTGAGGAATGCCAACAAAAGCTTAATAATATGATAACAGAGAGGATAGAACGGTATCTACATAAGCTTAATATTTAATTCTACTTCAAAAATAATAGAGTTGACTCAATGTTGACAAATAAATTAAAGAAACGCAATTCAGAAAAAAAAATATATAAACTAACGGAAGAAGGTAAAGATATTTTAAAACCTGACGAGATAGCTGATAGATTCAAGGATTATTATGCTAATTTATACAATTTGAAATACCCTCCTACATCGAATACGATAAACAAATACTTAGAGGATACAATTATCCCTAGAATCACGCCTATACAGAAGGAAACACAAAATAATGTTCTCTCTTCAGAAGAAGTAGAATTTGTAATTAATAAATTAGAGAATTAAAAAGCTCCAGGGTCAGATGGTTATTCTAATATTTTCTTTAAAGTGTTTAAAAAAAATATCCTTCCAGAATTAACAGCCGCTTTTTATGAGATAGCAGATAAGGGACAAGCATTGCCAGATCTATTAAGAGCCCA
The DNA here is from genome assembly GCF_036172605.1 of Pelobates fuscus. NCBI lineage: Eukaryota > Metazoa > Chordata > Amphibia > Anura > Pelobatidae > Pelobates > Pelobates fuscus. Next base: position 113,797,788 of record NC_086320.1, on the reverse strand, counting down.
TATAATGCCAATACTTAAACAAGGAAAGCCATCTACTGAGATGGCTAATTATCTCCCGATATCTTTAGTGAATGTCGATGTGAAATTATATGCTGCAATATTAGCTGAAAGATTTAAAAAAATATTACCTTCGATAATTCACTCAGGTCAAATCGGGTTTATGTTAGGAAGACAGTCATGTAATAATACGCAAAGGGTGATAGATATCTTGGATTGGGCACGGTGCTCGGGAATGCCCCTTCTGACCCTGTCGGTGGATGCAGAGAAGGCCTTTCGACAGGGTCGGTTGGGGATTCTTAAGAGGAGTTCTGACTCATTTTGGTTTTGAGGGGTGGATTATGGGGTAGTGGGCGCCCTATATTCAGTTCCTGCGGCTAGGATTGTGGACCGAGATTTACGTTCTGATTGGTTTAACATTTTAAATAGTACTAGGCAGGGCTGCCCGCTATCCCCACTGTTGTATATTCTCTCAATAGAACCGCTTGCTAATAGAATTAGATTATACCCCTGAATAAGGGAGTTGAAGCGTACGGTAATGAATTAAAGATCTGCCTCTATGCAGATTATATATTAATCTCAGTTATTGACCTGGATAAATCTTTGGGTAATTTAATGGAAGAATTTACTAATTATAGTCTAGTGTCTAATTATAGATTAAATATGAATAAAACTATAGACCTTATTACTAACATGGGAAGTAATAACCTCCAATTTAAGTATTTGGGTGTTACAATAATAGCAGAAACCAGATGCATTATGGAGGGCAATTTTTTAAGACTCTTGAAAGAAACCAATACCTCCTCAAAAGAATGGAGAAATTACGAGATCTCCTGGTGGGGTAGGATAAACACTGTAAAGGCTTATATTCTGCCAAAATGGGCCTAAATGTTTCGTATGCTTCCCCTCTCTATTTCTAAACATTGGTTGAGCATGATCCAGAGCAGTTTTACAAACTATATTTGGAGAGGTAAAAAACCTAGATTGGCAATGTGCACTGGAACAGTTCTGCAGAGCACACGCTGAAGGAAGGACTGACAGAGCCGCTTGAAGACAAGTAACTGCTATTCAATCTATAACAGTGAAAAATAAATTTTGGTTTTAAAAGCACGCTATAGAGACACCAGATATGATTGGCAATGTGCACTGGAACAGTTCTGCAGAGCACACGCTGAAGGAAGGACTGACAGAGCCGCTTGAAGACAAGTAACTGCTATTCAATCTATAACAGTGAAAAATAAATTTTGGTTTTAAAAGCACGCTATAGAGACACCAGATATGATTGGCAATGTGCACTGGAACAGTTCTGCAGAGCACACGCTGAAGGAAGGACTGACAGAGCCGCTTGAAGACAAGTAACTGCTATTCAATCTATAACAGTGAAAAATAAATTTTGGTTTTAAAAGCACGCTATAGAGACACCAGATATGATTGGCAATGTGCACTGGAACAGTTCTGCAGAGCACACACTGTAGGCCTGAGACACCCGCTGGAAGACAAGTAACTGCTATTCAATCTATAACAGTGAAAAACAAATTTTGGTTTTAAAAGCACGCTATAGAGACACCAGATATGATTGGCAATGTGCACTGGAACAGTTCTGCAGAGCACACACTGTAGGCAGGGCCGGATTAACATAGGGGCTGATGGAGCTGCAGCTCCAGGCCCAGGCCCATGGAATAGGCCCATTGTAAAAAAACAAACGTTTTTTTTTAACTTTTTTTTTTTTTTTTTTTTAGCAGACTACTCTTAGGTTTACCACCTGACTGTTATTTTAAGGCACAGCTGGTATTGGAGGCTGCCTGGCAATGACGGTACTGCAGTAATACCAGCAATACAAATGCAAATATTTTTCTCCGTATAAACGGAGACTACTCTGCAATACCAGCACCGGCCAGTAGGGGTCACTGTGTGTGGAGAGAGGCAGGGATAGGAAGTTACAGCATCTCCCTGCCTCTCTCTACTCACTGATCCGCGGGGGAGCAGCTACACAGCACAGAGAGTCCAGACAGCAGCTCCCAGCCTGCAGAGACAGACTACAGCTCAGGTATGTGAAGGATGGGGGGAAAGGCAGCAGGGAGACATGTGGACACATGTCTCTCAGTGTCCCCATGTCTCTCAGTGTCCCCATGACTCCCAGCCAGTGTCTCAGTGTCCCCATGTCTCCCAGTGTCCCTATGTCTCCCAGCCAGTGTCTCAGTGTCCCCATGTCTCCCAGTGTCTGTGTCCCCATGTCTCTGTGTCCTTAGTGTCCCCATGTCTCCCAGTGTCCCCAAATGTCTCAGTGTCCCCATGTCTATGTCCACAAGTGCCCCATGTCTCCCAGTGTCCCCAAGTGTCTGTGTCCCCATGCCTCCCAGCCAGTGCCCCTAGTGTCTGTGTCCCTATGTCTTTCAGTGTCCCTAGTGTCTTAGTTTCCCCAAATGTCTGTGTCACCATGGCTCCCAGTGTCCCCTAGTCTCCCAGTATCTGTGTCCCCATGTCTCTGTGTCCCCATGTCTCTCAATGTCCACATGACTCCCAGCTAGTGTCTGTGTCCCCATGTCTCAGTGTCCCCATGTCTCCGTGTCCCCATGTCTCCCAATGTCCCCATGTCTCCCAGTGTCTGTGTCCCCATGTCTCTGTGTCCTTAGTGTCCCCAAATGTCTGTGTCCTTAGTGTCCCCAAATGTCTCAATGCCCCCATGCCTCCCAGTGTCCCCATGTCTATGTCCACAAGTGCCCCATGTCTCTCAGTGTCCCCATGTCTCTCAGTGTCCCCATGACTCCAAGCCAGTGTCTCAGTGTCCCCATGTCTCCCAGTGTCCCTATGTCTCCCAGCCAGTGTCAGTGTCCCCATGTCTCCCAGTGTCTGTGCCCCCATGTCTCTGTGTCCTTAGTGTCCCCATGTCTCCCAGTGTCCCCAAATGTCTCAGTGTCCCCATGTCTATGTCCACAAGTGCCCCATGTCTCCCAGTGCTCCCAAGTGTCTGTGTCCCCATGCCTCCCAGCCAGTGTCCCTAGTGTCTGTGTCCTTATGTCTTTCAGTGTCCCTAGTGTCTTAGTTTCCCCAAATGTCTGTGTCACCATGGCTCCCAGTGTCCCCTAGTCTCCCAGTATATGTGTCCCCATGTCTCTGTGTCCCCATGTTTCTCAATATCCCTATGTCTACCAATGTCCCCATGACTCCCAGCCAGTGTCCCCTATGTTTCCCATCCCTAGTTAAAGAAGCAGTTGAGGCTGTACAAAATCATAAGGATGATCCATCCTTTGACTCACAAGAACTGAAACTCCAGCATAACCTAAACAAATATAAGGATACCATTAAAAATCATAAACACAAAAAATTCATCAGGGACAACTTGGACTATAAAAATGGGAGGGTGTACAGGAAGTTCAATAGAAAAGCTGTACGCACAGACTCTGACCAATACTCGACTTCGGAGTACGAAACCTCCGACACGGACACTGATAGTTCAAATACAAGTTCAGTACCCCCCAATACCACCCAAACGAGAGGCATTTTGAAAAAAGGGGTGGCTTTTTTAGGCCAAAACCCCCGAGAGGGGGAACCCCAATCACAATACAGGCAAACACGTTACAGGGGGAGGGCACGCAAATGGTATTAAAGTCTAATAACAAAGTCATCAATCTCTCTGATAAGACACTCACTGAATCCCAGATCCAGGTTCTTGCAAGAGGTTTATCCTTCGTCCCTGTCCCCGCATTCAATAAATTTGAATGGATAAAGGATTTTCACCTCTTTGGGCGACGTTTGGCCCTTCACAAATTCTTTCTTATAGAGAAAGAGAAACGAGCTAAGGATCTTGGTTTTAGTATGAGAGAATACCAGTGCCTGAATGACCTAGTGTCCCTACTTGATGAGAATGACGGCCCCGAGATGCTTCCCTACACCGATTTACGAACCAAAAGTAGGTTTACCCCTAATATCAAAGAGTACAGGAACATTGACATGTTCGTAGACTCCACCTGTAAGATGATACAAGATCTCAGGATGGACTCCCTTGAACCTCGACCACACAGTAACCTTTCAAGGCCTGAATGGCAGGCCCTCAGTGAGCTACAGGGTGATGAAGATATTATCATTAAGCCAGCAGACAAGGGGGGGAACATTGTGGTACAAAATAAAATACAGTATATACAAATGACTCAAAACATACTGAAAGACACTACCACTTATAAAAAACTATCAACAGACCCCTCAGTTAAATTCCAATCACTTCTGAAAAGTCTGTTGGATAAGGCCTTTGATGAGGGGGTTTTGGGGAAGGATGAATACTCATTTATCTATGTAAAATGCCCTACTGTGTCAACTTTCTACTGTTTACCGAAGGTTCACAAACAGTATGAGAACCTGACAGGTAGACCCATTGTGTCCGGCTCCAACAACCTAACATGTAAAGCAAGCATCTATATTGATAAGATCCTTCGTCCCTACGTAGAGAAACTACCATCGTATCTTAAGGATACCAAAGATACCCTCAAATACCTAGCATCCATTACCCTTCCCAAAGATGCCATCCTGTGCAGCTTGGATGTAGAGGCGCTGTACTCTTCGATTCCACACTCTCTTGGAATAAGACACACTAAGCATTATTTGGAGACTCGTGGCTCCAGACATCAACGTCACACATCCTTCGTACTGGACTTGCTACAATTTGTCCTGACCCATAACTTCTTCCTGTTTGATGGCCAGTACTACCACCAGGTGCAGGGAACAGCTATGGGCACGTCTTGTGCTCCATCATATGCCAACCTGCACCTGGGGTGGTGGGAGGAGAATGTGGTCTTTAGGGACTCCAACAACGGTTACACCCAATTCATCTGTATGTGGAAGAGATACATAGATGACGTCCTAGTGGTCTGGACGGGCACAAGGGATCTCTTCACACTGTTTGTGGAGAGCCTAAACTCCAATGACCTCAATCTGAGGTTCACAATGGAGATAGGGGGCTCTTCCCTGAACTTCCTTGACTGCACATTCAGTACTACCCCTGAGCACACAATTGAAACAACCCTATACAGGAAACCTACATCCACCAACACTATGCTGAGATGGGAAAGTCATCACCCGACTACATTAAAGAGAGGTATTCCTGTAGGGCAGTATCTCCGGCTCAGGAGGAATTGTTCAAACCTGGAGGAGTTCATTACTCAGGCCAAAGTCCTTAGACTTAGGTTTAAGGAAAGGGGTTATCCTAATCGCTGTCTGAAGCAGGCGTACCAGAGGGCCCTACACAGCGATAGATTGGACCTCCTCCAAGACAAAGTGACTCTCAATGAGCAAGCGCCGATCCGCTGTATTGCGAATTTCGACTCAGGCTGGGATCAGGCAAAAAAGATACTAGGGAGGTTTTGGCCACCCCCTCATCTGAGTTACTAGTGCACTTGAGAACTATTTTTTCACGTTGGGGGGATCATTGAAGTGTCCTCCAGGGAACTCATTTCGGGTACACTTCACCCCATCTAACGCGTGTGTGTTTTTTTTCTCTATTATAACCTCCCATATATTTGTTTTATTTTTTCCTTTTTGTTTATCGCTTATTTGCGATCTTATCATAGGTTACTATACCTTTTTATACAGCATTCATTAAAGGTTACGCTTTACCCTCTGTACATATGCATAGATCCCCACAAGGGGGCGCCCAATTTTTTCTGACCCACCAGGTCTGCTTCTCTAATTTTTCATACAATTGTGTAAGGGTTACCCCCTATTCTGGCCGCCCCCGGACACACATGAGGTCTTTTCCCCTTGCTGGGAATCGAACTCATTTCTTTCTTACCGACCATCCCTAGTGTCTCAGCATTCCCATGTCTCCCAGTGTCTGTGTCCCCATGTCTCTATGTCCTTAGTGTCCCCATGTCTCCCAGTGTCCCCAAATGTCTGTGTCCCCATGTCTCTCAATGTCCCCATGACTCCCAGCTAGTGTCTTTGTCCCCATGTCTCTGTGTCCCCATGTCTCTGTGTCCCCATGTCTCCCAGCCAGTGTCCCCAGTGTCTCGGTGTCCCCATGTCTCCCAGTGTCTGTGTCCCCATGTCTCTGTGTCCTTAGTGTCCCCAAATGTCTCAATGTCCCCATGCCTCCCAGTATCCCCATGTCTATGTCCACAAGTGCCCCATGTCTCTCAGTGTCCCCAAGTGTCTGTCCCCATGCCTCCCAGCCAGTGTCCCTAGTGTCTGTGTCCCCATGTCTCCTAGTGTCTGTGTCCCCATGCCTGTGTCCCTAGTGTCTGTCTCCTCATTTCTCCCAGTGTCCCCAAATGTCTGTGTCCTCATGTCTCCCAGTGTCCCCGGGTCTCTCAGTGTCCCCATGTCTCTCAGTGTCCCCATGTCTCTCAGTGTCCCCTAGTATCCTAGTGACACGGACACACTGAGACATGGGGACACTGGGAGAAATAGGGACACAGACACTGGGAGACTAGGGGACTGGGTGACATGGGGACATTGACAATGTGATACATAGGGACACTGATGCCAGGCTGGCCTTCCAATTCTTTGGACAGACATGCCCCCTTTTTGGGCATGTTTTCCCCTTTTGGCAGTTCGGGTCACGTGATTCGCGTCAATGGTGCTCCCTTTTACCCCGCCCATGGACACTGCTGTTATGGGGTATGGATTTACTTGAAAGATGAAAGCATTAATTAGATAAAGAGATTAGCATAGAGTATGTGTTTTCTTATAGCTGCATCCTTTAAGTTTCCCTCCAACACCAACTCCATCAGATACATGACTCTTGGGAGGTATGACTGTTTTAGTGTTTTTGGTCGATAAGTTTCTGTAATTAGGCCCCATCATAATTGTCAGCACCAGGCCCACTGGGCTCTTAATCTGGCCCTGACTGTAGGCCTGAGACACCCGCTTGAAGACAAGTAACTGCTATTCAATCTATAACAGTGAAAAACAAATTTTGGTTTTAAAAGCACGCTATAGAGACACCAGATATGATTGGCAATGTGCACTGGAACAGTTCTGCAGAGCACACACTGTAGGCCTGAGACACCCGCTTGAAGACAAGTAACTGCTATTCAATCTATAACAGTGAAAAAAAAAATGTGGTTTTAAAAGCACGCTATAGAGACACCAGATATGATTGGCAATGTGCACTGGAACAGTTCTGCAGAGCACACACTGTAGGCCTGAGACACCCGCTTGAAGACAAGTAACTGCTATTCAATCTATAACAGTGAAAAACAAATTTTGGTTTTAAAAGCACGCTATAGAGACACCAGATATGATTGGCAATGTGCACTGGAACAGTTCTGCAGAGCACACACTGTAGGCCTGACAAACCCGCTTGAAGACAAGTAACTGCTATTCAATCTATAACAGTGAAAAAAAAATATGATTGGCAACTGTCAAAGCACGCTGGAACAGGTCTACAGAGCACACGCTGAAGTAGGCCTGACACCCAGACGCTTGCAGACAACTAACTGCTCTTCTATTACAGTGAAAAAAAATTATTTCTTTTAAATCTAAAGCTTAAGCTATTGTAAAAACAGATATGAGTGGTGGCACTGGGCAAGAGGGCACAGTATCCACTGTGAATCTCACACAGAAGCTGGCAGGCAGGCAACTGCTCTTCTATTACAGTGGAAACAAAATTTTGTTTGTAAAAGCACGCTATAGAGACACCAGATATGAGTGGCAACTGTCAAAGTACGCTGGCAGGGTTGTGCAGGGCACACGCTGAAGGAAGGCCTGACAGAGCCGCTTGAAGGACACTGACTGGCTGCTATTAGCTTACACTTTTTTTTTTACTTTTTTTTTATTTATTTTTTTTAGCAGACTACTCTTAGGTTTACCACCTGACTGGTATTTTAAGGCACAGCTGGTATTGGAGGCTGCCTGGCAATGACGGTACTGCAGTAATACCAGCAATACAAATGCAAATATTTTTCTCCGTATAAACGGAGACTACTCTGCAATACCAGCACCGGCCAGTAGGGGTCACTGTGTGTGGAGAGAGGCAGGGATAGGAAGTTACAGCATCTCCCTGCCTCTCTCTACTCACTGATCCGCGGGGGAGCAGCTACACAGCAGCACAGAGAGTCCAGACAGCAGCTCCCAGCCTGCAGAGACAGACTACAGCTCAGGTATGTGAAGGATGGGGGGAAAGGCAGCAGGGAGACATGTGGACACATGTCTCTCAGTGTCCCCATGTCTCTCAGTGTCCCCATGACTCCCAGCCAGTGTCTCAGTGTCCCCATGTCTCCCAGTGTCCCTATGTCTCCCAGCCAGTGTCTCAGTGTCCCCATGTCTCCCAGTGTCTGTGTCCCCATGTCTCTGTGTCCTTAGTGTCCCCATGTCTCCCAGTGTCCCCAAATGTCTCAGTGTCCCCATGTCTATGTCCACAAGTGCCCCATGTCTCCCAGTGTCCCCAAGTGTCTGTGTCCCCATGCCTCCCAGCCAGTGCCCCTAGTGTCTGTGTCCCTATGTCTTTCAGTGTCCCTAGTGTCTTAGTTTCCCCAAATGTCTGTGTCACCATGGCTCCCAGTGTCCCCTAGTCTCCCAGTATCTGTGTCCCCATGTCTCTGTGTCCCCATGTCTCTCAATGTCCACATGACTCCCAGCTAGTGTCTGTGTCCCCATGTCTCAGTGTCCCCATGTCTCCGTGTCCCCATGTCTCCCAATGTCCCCATGTCTCCCAGTGTCTGTGTCCCCATGTCTCTGTGTCCTTAGTGTCCCCAAATGTCTGTGTCCTTAGTGTCCCCAAATGTCTCAATGCCCCCATGCCTCCCAGTGTCCCCATGTCTATGTCCACAAGTGCCCCATGTCTCTCAGTGTCCCCATGTCTCTCAGTGTCCCCATGACTCCAAGCCAGTGTCTCAGTGTCCCCATGTCTCCCAGTGTCCCTATGTCTCCCAGCCAGTGTCAGTGTCCCCATGTCTCCCAGTGTCTGTGCCCCCATGTCTCTGTGTCCCCATGTCTCCCAGTGTCCCCAAATGTCTCAGTGTCCCCATGTCTATGTCCACAAGTGCCCCATGTCTCCCAGTGCTCCCAAGTGTCTGTGTCCCCATGCCTCCCAGCCAGTGTCCCTAGTGTCTTAGTTTCCCCAAATGTCTGTGTCACCATGGCTCCCAGTGTCCCCTAGTCTCCCAGTATATGTGTCCCCATGTCTCTGTGTCCCCATGTTTCTCAATATCCCTATGTCTACCAATGTCCCCATGACTCCCAGCCAGTGTCCCCTATGTTTCCCATCCCTAGTTAAAGAAGCAGTTGAGGCTGTACAAAATCATAAGGATGATCCATCCTTTGACTCACAAGAACTGAAACTCCAGCATAACCTAAACAAATATAAGGATACCATTAAAAATCATAAACACAAAAAATTCATCAGGGACAACTTGGACTATAAAAATGGGAGGGTGTACAGGAAGTTCAATAGAAAAGCTGTACGCACAGACTCTGACCAATACTCGACTTCGGAGTACGAAACCTCCGACACGGACACTGATAGTTCAAATACAAGTTCAGTACCCCCCAATACCACCCAAACGAGAGGCATTTTGAAAAAAGGGGTGGCTTTTTTAGGCCAAAACCCCCGAGAGGGGGAACCCCAATCACAATACAGGCAAACACGTTACAGGGGGAGGGCACGCAAACGGTATTAAAGTCTAATAACAAAGTCATCAATCTCTCTGATAAGACACTCACTGAATCCCAGATCCAGGTTCTTGCAAGAGGTTTATCCTTCGTCCCTGTCCCCGCATTCAATAAATTTGAATGGATAAAGGATATTCACCTCTTTGGGCGACGTTTGGCCCTTCACAAATTCTTTCTTATAGAGAAAGAGAAACGAGCTAAGGATCTTGGTTTTAGTATGAGAGAATACCAGTGCCTGAATGACCTAGTGTCCCTACTTGATGAGAATGACGGCCCCGAGATGCTTCCCTACACCGATTTACGAACCAAAAGTAGGTTTACCCCTAATATCAAAGAGTACAGGAACATTGACATGTTCGTAGACTCCACCTGTAAGATGATACAAGATCTCAGGATGGACTCCCTTGAACCTCGACCACACAGTAACCTTTCAAGGCCTGAATGGCAGGCCCTCAGTGAGCTACAGGGTGATGAAGATATTATCATTAAGCCAGCAGACAAGGGGGGGAACATTGTGGTACAAAATAAAATACAGTATATACAAATGACTCAAAACATACTGAAAGACACTACCACTTATAAAAAACTATCAACAGACCCCTCAGTTAAATTCCAATCACTTCTGAAAAGTCTGTTGGATAAGGCCTTTGATGAGGGGGTTTTGGGGAAGGATGAATACTCATTTATCTATGTAAAATGCCCTACTGTGTCAACTTTCTACTGTTTACCGAAGGTTCACAAACAGTATGAGAACCTGACAGGTAGACCCATTGTGTCCGGCTCCAACAACCTAACATGTAAAGCAAGCATCTATATTGATAAGATCCTTCGTCCCTACGTAGAGAAACTACCATCGTATCTTAAGGATACCAAAGATACCCTCAAATACCTAGCATCCATTACCCTTCCCAAAGATGCCATCCTGTGCAGCTTGGATGTAGAGGCGCTGTACTCTTCGATTCCACACTCTCTTGGAATAAGACACACTAAGCATTATTTGGAGACTCGTGGCTCCAGACATCAACGTCACACATCCTTCGTACTGGACTTGCTACAATTTGTCCTGACCCATAACTTCTTCCTGTTTGATGGCCAGTACTACCACCAGGTGCAGGGAACAGCTATGGGCACGTCTTGTGCTCCATCATATGCCAACCTGCACCTGGGGTGGTGGGAGGAGAATGTGGTCTTTAGGGACTCCAACAGCGGTTACACCCAATTCATCTGTATGTGGAAGAGATACATAGATGACGTCCTAGTGGTCTGGACGGGCACAAGGGATCTCTTCACACTGTTTGTGGAGAGCCTAAACTCCAATGACCTCAATCTGAGGTTCACAATGGAGATAGGGGGCTCTTCCCTGAACTTCCTTGACTGCACATTCAGTACTACCCCTGAGCACACAATTGAAACAACCCTATACAGGAAACCTACATCCACCAACACTATGCTGAGATGGGAAAGTCATCACCCGACTACATTAAAGAGAGGTATTCCTGTAGGGCAGTATCTCCGGCTCAGGAGGAATTGTTCAAACCTGGAGGAGTTCATTACTCAGGCCAAAGTCCTTAGACTTAGGTTTAAGGAAAGGGGTTATCCTAATCGCTGTCTGAAGCAGGCGTACCAGAGGGCCCTACACAGCGATAGATTGGACCTCCTCCAAGACAAAGTGACTCTCAATGAGCAAGCGCCGATCCGCTGTATTGCGAATTTCGACTCAGGCTGGGATCAGGCAAAAAAGATACTAGGGAGGTTTTGGCCACTCATATCACAAGATCCCCACTTCAAAGGAGCAGTCACCCCCTATGTATCCCTTACAGCAAGGCGAGGGAAAAACCTTAAGGAGACACTGGTACCAAGCCATTTATCCTCTGGAAAAGCCGGGTGCAACTGGCTATCTTTACAGGGCACGTATAAATGTGGCAAATGCGTGGCATGCAGCTACATGTGTAGAGACTCCAAACATCTCAAGGACTCGTGTGATCAAGTAGCCTGCAGTGTTAAGCAATTTTTCAATTGCTGAACCAAAGGTATAGTATATCTCCTGATATGCACGTGCGGTCTCAGATATGTGGGCAAAACAATCCGCCCCTTCAAGAGACGCATTATGGAGCATATACACTCCGTGAGAAGTCTGAGGGATACTCCTGTGGCAAGACACATAAGAAGCCAACACTCTGGTGATTCCAAGGGAGTGAGGTTTGCAGGTATTGAAAAGGTGACTGTAGGCCGTAGAGGAGGGGACTTGGATCACATGTTGCTCAAAAGAGAGTACTTCTGGATCTATAGATTCAAAACCTTGGCCCCCAATGGACTAAATGAGGGATTCACATTTACTCCCTTTATTGAAAAATAAACCACACCAAGATCATCATCTTATGATTAAACCATATATGTACATACATTTCCATTTTTTCTTTATTATGACTGTATATACTTTAGTTATCGTTATTATTATTTCCATTTGGTATGCTCATCCTTTTCTGTAGCATCAGGGGTCCAGCTTAATCCTTTGCGCATACACTTATACATGGCAAGCACCCCCCTACATGTGTGAATTCACTCTATATTTGAAATTATAGAGAGAGGGACATCCACGAACCCAGTAGACAGTCATTAGTAATTCCACCCGGCGGTCTACCCCAGTGGATGCGCCGTGTGGTTACCACTGCCCTGGTCCCAACGTTAATATAATATTTATTTGGCTCGCGCTAGCCAGTAAGTGACTGGGCTAAACGGTCGTGTTATGTCCACCTTTCCCTCCCTTCACGCTGCAATACTGTGACTTATTGCAGTCACAGCAGCTACTTTACCTATTGCCGTGCTGAATCTTGGGTTTACCCTAACATAGGAGCCACTACTATTGGTCCTACGATTTCCCCCATCACGAACCCATTTTCTCCACGATATGGGGTTGGCACTCGAGGGGTTAATCAGGCCTCATTAGCATAACCCAATTACATCACAGCACGTCATGAGGGGGAGGGACTTGTCTGAATCCGGCCATTTTGGCGCGGACACTATAGTACACGCCCACAGGTTATGGGCTATTTAAGGAGCCCCCTGAGCTCGCATACCTTTTTTGGTTAAGCCTCCGAAGAAGGCGCAGATAGCGCCGCCGAAACACGTGTCAGGCAGGCAGGGAGGTTATCCGGTGCCATTGCTCTCGGCAAAGATTCAGTTAGCAATCAAGGGTGTTTACCACGAGTGATACTAGAAAGCTGGATTATGAGATAGTCACCTCAGAGGCAGCAAGAGGGAAAGGACGTATGGGGTTGGGGTGGGGAACTCTGTTCAGCACAGTTGATTCTCTCTCTCCCACAGTTCTGTTCCCTAGGCCACTGGAGGCTAGGCTCCGATTACCAGATCACTGTCACAGCAACATTGTATATATCCTGGACAGTGAGTTATCACATCAGTATACATACCTCGTTTTGTTATTCCCATTGCTACAGCCCTCTCCTGAGTATGCAGGTTTTTGCTACTCCATCTACCCTCATTGACCCCGGTTTGGTGGGTTCGACTTTTGGGTACTGACTGGAGAGTGCTATATAGTATTACTGAATCTGAGTTACTAGTGCACTTGAGAACTATTTTTTCACGTTGGGGGGATCATTGAAGTGTCCTCCAGGGAACTCATTTCGGGTACACTTCACCCCATCTAACGCGTGTGTGTTTTTTTTCTCTATTATAACCTCCCATATATTTGTTTTATTTTTTCCTTTTTGTTTATCGCTTATTTGCGATCTTATCATAGGTTACTATACCTTTTTATACAGCATTCATTAAAGGTTACGCTTTACCCTCTGTACATATGCATAGATCCCCACAAGGGGGCGCCCAATTTTTTCTGACCCACCAGGTCTGCTTCTCTAATTTTTCATACAATTGTGTAAGGGTTACCCCCTATTCTGGCCGCCCCCGGACACACATGAGGTCTTTTCCCCTTGCTGGGAATCGAACTCATTTCTTTCTTACCGACCATCCCTAGTGTCTCAGCATTCCCATGTCTCCCAGTGTCTGTGTCCCCATGTCTCTATGTCCTTAGTGTCCCCATGTCTCCCAGTGTCCCCAAATGTCTGTGTCCCCATGTCTCTCAATGTCCCCATGACTCCCAGCTAGTGTCTTTGTCCCCATGTCTCTGTGTCCCCATGTCTCTGTGTCCCCATGTCTCCCAGCCAGTGTCCCCAGTGTCTCGGTGTCCCCATGTCTCCCAGTGTCTGTGTCCCCATGTCTCTGTGTCCTTAGTGTCCCCAAATGTCTCAATGTCCCCATGCCTCCCAGTATCCCCATGTCTATGTCCACAAGTGCCCCATGTCTCTCAGTGTCCCCAAGTGTCTGTCCCCATGCCTCCCAGCCAGTGTCCCTAGTGTCTGTGTCCCCATGTCTCCTAGTGTCTGTGTCCCCATGCCTGTGTCCCTAGTGTCTGTCTCCTCATTTCTCCCAGTGTCCCCAAATGTCTGTGTCCTCATGTCTCCCAGTGTCCCCGGGTCTCTCAGTGTCCCCATGTCTCTCAGTGTCCCCATGTCTCTCAGTGTCCCCTAGTATCCTAGTGACACGGACACACTGAGACATGGGGACACTGGGAGAAATAGGGACACAGACACTGGGAGACTAGGGGACTGGGTGACATGGGGACATTGACAATGTGATACATAGGGACACTGATGCCAGGCTGGCCTTCCAATTCTTTGGACAGACATGCCCCCTTTTAGGGCATGTTTTCCCCTTTTGGCAGTTCGGGTCACGTGATTCGCGTCAATGGTGCTCCCTTTTACCCCGCCCATGGACACTGCTGTTATGGGGTATGGATTTACTTGAAAGATGAAAACATTAATTAGATAAAGAGATTAGCATAGAGTATGTGTTTTCTTATAGCTGCATCCTTTAAGTTTCCCTCCAACACCAACTCCATCAGATACATGACTCTTGGGAGGTATGACTGTTTTAGTGTTTTTGGTCGATAAGTTTCTGTAATTAGGCCCCATCATAATTGTCAGCACCAGGCCCACTGGGCTCTTAATCTGGCCCTGACTGTAGGCCTGAGACACCCGCTTGAAGACAAGTAACTGCTATTCAATCTATAACAGTGAAAAACAAATTTTGGTTTTAAAAGCACGCTATAGAGACACCAGATATGATTGGCAATGTGCACTGGAACAGTTCTGCAGAGCACACACTGTAGGCCTGAGACACCCGCTTGAAGACAAGTAACTGCTATTCAATCTATAACAGTGAAAAAAAAAATTTGGTTTTAAAAGCACGCTATAGAGACACCAGATATGATTGGCAATGTGCACTGGAACAGTTCTGCAGAGCACACACTGTAGGCCTGAGACACCCGCTTGAAGACAAGTAACTGCTATTCAATCTATAACAGTGAAAAACAAATTTTGGTTTTAAAAGCACGCTATAGAGACACCAGATATGATTGGCAATGTGCACTGGAACAGTTCTGCAGAGCACACACTGTAGGCCTGACACACCCGCTTGAAGACAAGTAACTGCTATTCAATCTATAACAGTGAAAAAAAAATATGATTGGCAACTGTCAAAGCACGCTGGAACAGGTCTACAGAGCACACGCTGAAGTAGGCCTGACACCCAGACGCTTGCAGACAACTAACTGCTCTTCTATTACAGTGAAAAAAAATTATTTCTTTTAAATCTAAAGCTTAAGCTATTGTAAAAACAGATATGAGTGGTGGCACTGGGCAAGAGGGCACAGTATCCACTGTGAATCTCACACAGAAGCTGGCAGGCAGGCAACTGCTCTTCTATTACAGTGGAAACAAAATTTTGTTTGTAAAAGCACGCTATAGAGACACCAGATATGAGTGGCAACTGTCAAAGTACGCTGGCAGGGTTGTGCAGGGCACACGCTGAAGGAAGGCCTGACAGAGCCGCTTGAAGGACACTGACTGGCTGCTATTAGCTTACACTGGAAACCTTTTTTCTTTGTAAAAGCACGCTAAAGAGACACCAGATATGATTGGCAACTGTCAAAGAACGCTGGCACAGGTCTGCAGAGCACACGCTGAAGTAGGCCTGACACCCAGATGCTTGCAGACAACTAACTGATCTTCTATTACAGTGAAAAAAAATGATTTCTTTAAAATCTAAAGCTTAAGCTATTGTTAAAACAGATATGAGTGGTGGCACTGACTGTGCAAATGGGCAAGGCATCCAACCTGACACAGAAGCTGGCAGGCAGGCAACTGCTCTTCTATTACAGTGAAAAAAAATTATTTCTTTTAAATCTAAAGCTTAAGCTATTGTAAAAACAGATATGAGTGGTGGCACTGGGCAAGAGGGCACAGTATCCACTGTGAACCTCACACAGAAGCTGGCAGACAGGCAACTGCTCTTCTATTACAGTGGAAACAAAATTTTGGTTGTAAAAGCACGCTATAGAGACACCAGATATGAGTGGCAACTGTCAAAGTACGCTGGCAGGGTTGTGCAGGGCACACACTGAAGGAAGGCCTGACAGAGCCGCTTGAAGGACACTGACTGGCTGCTATTAGCTTACACTGGAAACCTTTTTTCTTTGAAAAAGCACGCTATAGAGACACCAGATATGAGTGGCAATTGTCAAAGTACGCTGGCAGGGTTGTGCAGGGCACACGCTGAAGGAAGGCCTGACAGAGCCGCTTGAAGGACACTGACTGGCTGCTATTAGCTTACACTGGAAACCTTTTTTCTTTGTAAAAGCACGCTATAGAGACACCAGATATGAGTGGCAATTGTCAAAGTACGCTGGCAGGGTTGTGCAGAGCACACGCTGAAGGAAGGCCTGACAGAGCCGCTTGAAGGACACTGACTGGCTGCTATTAGCTTACACTGGAAACCTTTTTTCTTTGTAAAACCACGCTAAAGAGACACCAGATATGATTGGCAACTGTCAAAGCACGCTGGCACAGGTCTGCAGAGCACACGCTGAAGTAGGCCTGACACCCAGACGCTTGCAGACAACTAACTGATCTTCTATTACAGTGAAAAAAAATTATTTCTTTAAAATCTAAAGCTTAAGCTATTGTTAAAACAGATATGAGTGGTGGCACTGACTGTGCAAATGGGCAAGGCATCCAACCTGACACAGAAGCTGGCAGGCAGGCAACTGCTCTTCTATTACAATGAAAACAAATTATTTATTTAAAATCTAAAGCTTAACCAATTGTTAAAACAGATATGAGTGGTGGCACTGACTGTGCAAATGGGCAAGGCATCCAACCTGACACAGAAGCTGGCAGGCAGGCAACTGCTCTTCTATTACAGTGAAAACAAATTATTTATTTTAAATCTAAAGCTTAACCAATTGTTAAAACAGATATCAGTGGTGGCACTGGGCAAGTAGGCACAGTATCCAATGTGAACCTCATACAGAAGCTGGCAGGCAGGCACCTGCAATTACATTACACAGGGAAAAAAAAAAAAAAGCAGCCTGATGTTATAGCCCTAAAAAGGGCTTTTTGGGGTGCTGTCCTTACAGCAGAGATCAGATGAGTCCTTCAGGATTGTAGTGGACACTGAATACCCTAGCCTAGCAATCCTCTCACTAAGCATGCAGCTTCAGAATGAATCGAAAATGGATGCTGGGAGGGAGGTTGGAGGGTGTGGAAGGGAGGGAGTGCTGCTGATTGGCTGGAATGTGTCTGCTGACCGAGAGGCACAGGGTCAAAGTTTGCCCAATGATGACGAATAGGGGGCGGATCGAACTGCGCATGTGTCCGCCCGCCGCGGCGAACGCGAACATGCTAAGTTCGCCGGGAACTGTTCGCCGGCGGACAGTTCGGTACATCACTAATCTATATATATATATATATATATATATATATATATATATATTTGCGGTTATTTGTATTTTATATATAGATAGATATATATAGAATGTCATTCTAAGTGTATTTTGTTACCAATATATATATATATTAATAACAAAATACAGTTAGAATGAAATTACATATGAATATATAATTTATATAAAATTTTGTTTCAATATTTTATTTATTTAATTATTTTATTTATTTGTTATTGTAATTATACGTGTATATATATATATATATATATTTAATATATGTGTATATAGCTATTATATATATATATAATATATATACATATTATATATATAACGTCATTCTAAGTGTATTTTAATATTAATATATATACTAATATTAAAATACACTTTGTATGACGTTACATATATATATATATATATACACACACAATATGTATACATATATTATATATATAAAAATACTTTTAATTTAATTTTAAAGAAGTCTAATTTTTTTTTTTTACACTACCTACCAGCAGGGGGACTGTCTAATATTTTAGACAGTCCCCCTGCTGGCAGATCCACAGCCAGCTATAGGGAGCCATGTGATCGCTCTTTGAGAGCGATTACATGGCCCCCGGGGGCCTGATTTGCCGGGGGAGGGCTGCCTGGGCTGTCAGGCAGCCCTCCAGAAGAGGATCGCGGCGGAGGTGAGTACATCTCTCCTCCTGGGGCAGAAAGCCGTTACGGCGTTCTATGCCGCCGCAACGGCTTTAAAGCCCTTTAAAGCCGGGACGGCATAGAACGCCATAACGGCGTTAAGGGGTTAATACAGCAACTGACCTAGCCAATAACACATACCAGTATATTACTCAGAAAAAAAATACTAAGAAAATTAAAGTTGGAGATCACTGTCAAGTCTAAATAGTTCACCAGTGCAGCTAACTAAAAACTGGTGAGCTAAAATTTAAAGATTTAAATATCCCAATCTCTTTAGCGGAAATATATACCCAAATCATTTAATGAAAGATAAGGCTCCTGGCCCAGACGGCTTTGATGGCTCTTTTTGTAAAACATTTATAAATGAAATCTCCCCATATATAGTAACTAATTTTAATGAATTTATGGTGGGTGTGGAAATACCTGAAGAACTACTTAAGGGCAATATTATATCAATTTTAAAAACTGGTAAAAAAAAACAACAACAAAAATACGGAAAAAGTTGATGGCTATCGCCCAATTTCGCTATTGAATGAAGATATTAGGATCCTTCTAACTCTCTAATAAAATAAATGTTCCCTGTTTGGGATCTATCCAGAAATAAAATTGGTCTAAAAGGAAAATTAATACTGACTTTACAGCTGAACATACTGTCAGATCTAATAACCAATATAAAGGTGTGGCTTGCTAGGGGATTACATATCCCAGAGATATATTTGCCAGAAGCTCAAGGAAGCAAGGTGCATTGTTAGTGTAGGACCCACCTACGAGGTTTGCCTTGAGGTGGCAGGTGGGCATCCCTCTAATGGCCATTGGAGTAACTAAATAACCTCAATTTGTTTAAATATGCATAGGGATTTGGGAAGAGTGCAGGTAACTTTTTTCTTTGGTTTTTACTGTATGTATTGGGGCTGATGTGTACTATGGTTGTTGCTGCCGCCCAATAGTACTGAGAGTTTGAGCGCAGAACTTGTTTTTTTGTATTTGTATTCATATATGTATCACACAGCTATGTTACAATGCTGCCGCCCACCACATGAGTTCCCTAAGTTGATAAGCATGTAGGGGTTTATAAAAATACTCCTTTCTGTCTCATTAGAGATATCTTTGCCAGAAGCTCAAAGAAGCAAGGTGCATTTTTAGTGTAGGACCCACCTTAGAGGTTTGCCTTGATGTGGCAGGTCGGCATCCCCTCTCATGGCCATTGGAGTAACTAAACAACCTCCATTTGTTTAAATATTACAATTGCAACATAATTTAACTTACCAACAACAGGATGATTCAATAATATAAAAATTACATTGTTCATAAAAAAAAAAAACAACATTTAAAATCAGATCTGTCAGCAGTTCCTGTTAAGAGTCTGATGGATCTATTTGAACAGGAAGATTATAACCATTTATTAGCAAAGTGCCACAAGTTAGTCAACAGGTCCCAGAAGAAACTAAACCCCCCTGCAATTGCTAAATGGAATTTATATTTGAATATACATATTGATATGAAAGATTGGAATAGCTCCATCACTGTGTTATATAACACTTTAAGACTTGCCACTGTTTAAATATACACAGAATTCATTATAAGATACTAAACAGATGGTATCTAACCCCTTCTAAATGGAGGAAAATGTTTCCTTTGGAAGAACATTTTTATTAGAGATGTCTCTGATATATGTGGTGGGAATGCCGATAGTTAAACAACTTTCTAACAATAACAATCTTTTTATGTCAACTCTTCTTGGTAAAGAGTTTATATTGACTCCTGCAATGGCATTGTTACGATATTGTCACGAACCAGATATGGTCACCCTAGAAGTGCCCAACAGGGTATTTGAACTCTGGACTATTTCTGCCTCTGTCCTCCTGTCTTGTTTCTGCCTAATGGTTATCCTCCCCTTGTCTCCAGCACGGGGGACTGGACTTTACCCGTGGCTGCTCCTGTCTACCCAGCCCATCTGAAGTAGATCATTAATTAGCTGGGTATATAAGCACTGCCTCGCCCTGGGAACTTTGTCAGTTCATTGACTCTGGTTCACGCTTGTGGTTCCTGTTTCTGTGTATCCAGAACGTGTGTTCTCCAGTTTGTTCCCAGCTCCTGTCCTTGGCTCTTCTCATCATTTTCTCTGACTTCCCCTTACTTCGGCTTTCCATGACTACTCTCCTGCTTGTCCTTGCCTGTACTGCGATTTGGAGTTATTTCCCTGCACAGCCCCCATGCACAGACTTACAGGCCAGGTGGATTCTTACCTGGTCACCTTGGGTCTGTGTTTATTTGCAAGGGTGAGCGTATAGCCCTGCATACTGGACATAACCCTGACAGATATGAAGACGTTAAATAAAGGTCTTAAACCCACTGTCCTCCATATTCTAATGGATATTAAATCATTGATAGTCTTGAATTGGAAATCCTCTCTAATGGACAGTTGACCTAAGATCCATTTAAGAGTAGTTGAGCAGTGCAAAATGGAACGCGCCGTTGCTAGCCATTTTTTCCTCAGTGAGTTCCTGATATACTTTTTGAGATAAATGGGTTAAAAATTCAATCCGTATGTAAGCCCCTACTAAATGTTTGATCAAATGTCTCTTAATAAACATCAAATCCATTGAAACAATACTCTTATCTTAACATCATATAAAATCGATAGTGACTAATGGAGATCCAAAGGAGCAGGAGGAAAGCTGTGTTAGGCATGTATTTAAATCCTTACAGGATTTAGTTATAAACAATAGAATAAACCTTGTCAGAATGAAACCGAAAATAAAATAATACAAAAAGAAATGCCAAAGTTGTCTATGATTTTTTCAACATAGAACCTGAAGGTGATTTAGGTTTGGAAAACTGTTCCCGTGCTGGCTCGAAAGTCTGGAATTTAGTAACATCCCAGGTATGTTTCCCTGTAGCTTTCTTCGAAGTGTAACAGGTATGATGTGAAGTAGGTTGCAGGCCATGGGTGGCATTTATACCAGGTATTTCCATTGGGTCTTAAATCAAAGAGCACCAAGAGTGCCAAAAAAGTAAGCTGGATTATACCTTACTGCTCTCATTAGTGTGTTGTGAAAAGTTCTATAGGTAGTTTCTAATCCCCACACAATTTGAGGATCTGGAATACTTCCTACAGGTTTGAAGAGTTAGACAACTTCAAAGGAAGTAAAGTGGTGAGTAGGTGCTGTACAAAATGTAATAACGCTTCCAGATCAATATAATCTGAAAAACCTTCTACTTTGACTTTCAATTAGATGACAGATCTGCCTGTGTTTTTTGTTTTTGGGAGGTAATCACTTTCATTGAGGTTACTGTAGATTTGCTCAACTCATCACACTAGTTCATCCATTTTATTAATGTTTCCTAAGATTGCCATTATATCTACAGAAAATATATTCTATGTCATGCAAAAGCTTTTTGAAGTCTTGTTTGGACAACTGGTTATATCATCTCCGATTGCTGGTATTCAATCCAAGGAATCAAGCCTGTACTTGTTAGAATATAATGAAATTAGAGTCTTCATGAGCAGCGGGCTCTGAGGAGGTTGGACTCTGTGTAGGCCACAACAGGTTCTCTATATCATGATATCTCTGTGTTTTAATTACTCACTTTAGTCTGGCTCTCTTGCCTATAATGTCAGGCTTGACTTATATAGCTCATGTGACCAAATAGAAGAGGTATCTCCCCAATTAATCAAATAATTTATATATGCATGCCATGCGCCTACTTGCCTTAATAGCTGGCTTAATAGCTATAAAACTATTAAATTGAAATCGCGTTCTACAAACTACACACAATTTATTAGGATATAAACATTTTTCTTGATTAAAAATACAAAAAAACTTTCATAATATTTATTTATATTTTTAATGTAACTTCTTAACCAGTTGTTTTACGTTTTATTTGTACCCCAATATATAATATCATTGCTTCCTACTATCTCTCTTAACACAGTTTGTAAAATGTACTAATATTTTGCTAAAATATGATTTACTTATTTAACATTTACATTAAATATAACATAATAGGAATACCTTTATAATTATTATCATATACTTTATCTTTATTTATTTTTATTTGTCTATATTTTTTTTTTTTTAAAACACTTTTTTTGGATTTGTTAATATTTGAAGAATCATAATTCTTAAAAAAAAATTTCAACAGACACTTGCTTCTCATACTGTTAAGCAATCTAATAAATTACCAAATTGGAATATTTTGTAACCATGGGAACAAATTACAGCTAGTTGTGTCACAATAACTATTGACATCAAGATTTAAAAAAACAAAACGTAGTTTTAAGTATTTGATTTTCAACATAGATATTCAAATCCTTTATTGTTAAAATCACATGTTAAAACAATTCCTCTATGATTACTATTTAAAAAGTGACATTTCTGTTGAAAATTCTATACCATCAGGGGGGCAGAGTCAGCACCTGCACGAGCTGGACGCACATCGAGGCAGCTCTGCAAACTTACCCCACTACACCTGGCTAATTCCCATCATCGGCCCCGCTACCGAGCTCAAAGGACACCAGCCAGACACCAAGCGATATGGGGAAAAAGAATAAAAAGCAACAAGCAGACCCGGGCTCGGGATCCCCTTATATAGGGGTCTTCCTACGCATGACCCCGCAGCCTGAATCCACCAAGATGGCGCCTTGTCTATACCTCGATGTCGTCAGATGATGACAGTGTTACCGCCGATCTCTTCCCTCCATTTAGGTCATTCACAGTACCACAGACACCCGTGGAGCTGAAGGACTCTGCTCCATCTACCAAAGCAGATATTAAGGGACAAATGAAAGAAATCAAGACAATGTTCAATGCGGATATGGCACCGGTCCGGAAGGCAGTCTCTACAATAACAGAGTGCAGGCAGGGGAGGAAGGCATTGAGCGCACCAAGCTAGCACAATCAGCTACTGATGCTGATGCTGATATAGGAGTGCTTCAGAAACAAAGCCGAAAGACCAACAGGCGCAGATAGCCATCATGGAGAATAGAGCAAGGCATGAAATTTGGGTGGTGTGTGTGTGTGTAAGTATGTATTTTATTTGAAACTGTTTTTAACCTTTATTTAACCTTTTTACAGGCAGCAGGGGGACTACCCGTCATTCCAGGCACTCCACCTGCTGGCACTGCTATGGACGGCTATTCCGTCCATGTGAACGTAAGGTCCTCGCAAGGACCTCACGATCACATGACCGAGGAGGGACGGTTCAGCAGCAGGGGGACTGCCTTGGATGCCAGGTAAGTCACTCCATCATGATCGCCGGCAAGCAGTTAAGTCCCCTGGACTGCATGGACGAGCTATACTGCCCACCAGCGTTTAGAGTCGGGTGCCCAAGGACGGTATAGCACGCCCGCCATCCTTAAGGGGTTAAAACACAAAAATGATATACACCCCTTCATTCAAACACCAACACTACACACAAAAAGCACACCTGCATTTAAAGTAAAACACTACATTCAGACGCGAACATTACACACAAGTACACCACTACATTCCAATGGCAACAGTACATACAAATAAACCCATTAATGCACACATATACTTTATACAAAAACATTTCTCCTGAATAAAATTATACATAATAAGTGTGGGTCCACTTAATATAAAAGGTGAATTATGGTTGAACAGACATATAGTCAAATTCAAAGTTTTGTTTACGTTTTAATTTGATCAAAATGTGTACATTTGGCTCAGTCCTTAAGGGGTTAATACAGGGGTGTGTTTGTATGTAATGTTTGCGTTTGATTGCAGTGCGTGTAGTGGATGCAGTGTGTGTATATTGTGTATATAAAATATACATATACATAATGTGTGTTTGAATGTAAGCATGTTTTGTATGGAATATGTGTGTGAATGTTTGTGTTTGAATGCAGGTGTGCATTTGTGTGCAGTGTATACACTTCCACACATGCAAATACACAGACACACACTGACACACACTGACACACACAGACATACACACAATGACACCTAGTTTCCCACACACAGATACACAAACACTCAAACACTGCTCGCAAATATAACCCTGCAATGATGGGCAAATTATTATTATTATTATGTTATTATTTATATAGCACCAACAAATTCCACAGCACTTTACAGTGGGTGGATGAGCAAACATGTAGTTGTAACCAGACAAGTTGGACACACAGGAACAGAGGGGTTGAGTGCCCTGCTCAATGAGCTTACATGCTAGAGGGAGTGGGTTAAATTGACACAAAAGGTAAGGATAGTATTAGACTGATGACAGTTGCAAGAGAGGAATCATTCGGGAGCTATTAACAGTTTAATTGATACGCTTTTATGAAGAAGTGGGTTTTTAATGATTTTTTGAAGGAGTGGAGACTGGGTGTGCATCTAACAGAGGAGGGAAGGGAGTTCCACAGGAACGGTGCAGCCCTTGAGAAGTCTTGAAGGCGAGCATCAGAGGTGGGAGTACGGACAGATGATAGACGTAAGTGTTCAGCACAGTGTAAGGGCCTAGACGGGACATACTTGTATATTAGGGAGGATAGATAGGTGGGAGCAGCATTATGTAGAGATTTGAAAGCAAGAACCAGAATTTTAAATTGAGCCCTATATCTTACAGGAAGCCAATGTAGGGACTGACAGAAGGGTGAGATGTGGGCTGTGCAGGAATACAGGAAGATGAGCCTGGCCGCCGCATTCATTATGGACTGTAACGGTGCAAGTTGGGAGCACATAAGACCACTGAGAAGCGGATTACAGTAGTCCAGGCGAGAAAGGACAGGGGAATGGACCAGCAGCTTAGTCGAATCTGGTGTTAAGTAGGGTCGGATGCGCGCAATGTTTTTGAGATGGAACCAGCAGGATTTGGTGATAGACTGAACATGAGCGAGAGGTTGGAGTCAAAGAGAACACCTAGGCAGCGAGCCTGCATGGTGGAGCTGATGGTAGCACCGTTGGCTTGGAGGGAGACAGACACAGGAGTAGCAACAGCTGAGGGAGGAAAAAACAGAATTTAAGTTTTGGTCAAGTTGAGTTTAAAGAAGTGGGCAGCCATCCAGTTATAAATAGCAGAGAGACAGTCAGAAACACTAGTCAAGAGGGTACTGGTAGATCCCCAGCTGGCATAGCATTCTTGATGTTCTCCGACAGATGGGGAATCTACCTTTTGGCCACACTTGCACTAGAGGGGGCCCCAGAAAACATACTTGCACCAGGGCCCTCTCTACATTAGTTCCACCACTAGGCTAGTCAACGTGAGGTGCCTGGATGAAAGAGCGGTACTCAGAACTTCTGGTTCTGACCAGGGGTCAAGCCCTGGAGAATAAAAGTGTGGGAACTCACCCATGATTCCCCCCCCCTCCCCCCCACACACACTATATATAGTGCAGTGCAGGGTGTGTATAATGAATGTAGTGTGTTTGTAGTGAGTGCAGTCTGTATAATAAATGTAGTGTTTTTGTAGTGAGTGCAGAATATGTATAGTGAATTTAGTGTGTTTGTAGTGAGTGCAGAGTGTGTATAATGAATGTAGTGTGTTTGTAGTGAGTGCAGAGTGTGTATAATGAATGTAGTGTGTTTGTAGTGAGTGCAGTGTGTATAATAAAAGTAGTGAGTGCAGACTGTGTATAATGAATGTAGTTTGTAGTGAGTGCAGTGTGTATAATGAATGCAGTGTATGTAGTGTGTTTGTAGTGAATGCAGAGTGTGTATAGTGAATGTAGTGTGTAGTGAGTGCAGTGTGTATAGAGAATGTAGTGTGTTTGTAGTGAGTGCAGAGTGTGTATAATGAATGTAGTGTGTTTGTGGTGAGTGCAGCGTGTGTATAATGAATGTAGTGTGTTTGTAGTGAGTGCAGAGTGTGTATAATGAATGTAGTGTGTTTGTAGTGAGTGCAGAGTGTGTATAATGAATGCAGTGTGTTTGTAGTGAGTGCAGAGTGTGTATAACAAATGCAGTGTATGTAGTGTGTAGTGAATGTAGTGTGTAGTGAGTGCAGTGTGTAGTAAATGCAGTGTGTATAGTGAATGTGGTGTGTTTGTAGTGAGTGCAGAGTATGTATAATGAATGCAGTGTGTGTAGTGGATGTAGTGTGTTTGTAGTGAGTGCAGAGTATGTATAATGAATGCAGAGTGTGTATAGTGAATGTAGTGTGTTTGTTGTAAGTGCAGATTGTGTATAATGAATGCAGTGTGTGTGTGTGCTGGATGAAGTGTGTGTGTGTGTGTGTGTGTGTGCGTGCTGGATGATGTGTGTGTGTGTGCTGGATGATGTGTGTGTATGTTGGATGATGTGTGTGTGTGTGCTGGATGATGTGTGTGTATGTTGGATGATGTGTGTGTGTGTGTATGTTGCATGATGTGTGTGTGTGTGTGCTGGATAATGTGTGTATGTGTGCTGGATAATGTGTGTATGTATGTATGTGTGCTGGATGATGTGTGTGTGCGCGCGTGTTGGATGGTGTGTGTGTTGGATGGTGTGTGTGTGTGTGCTGGATGATGTGTGTGTGTGTGTGTGCTGGATGATGTGTGTGTGTGTGTGTTGGATGATGTGTGTGTGCTGGATGATGTGTGTGTGTGTGCGCTGGATGATGTGTGTGTGTGTGTTGGATGATGTGTGTGTGTGTGTGTGTGTTGGATGATGTGTGTGTGTGTGCTGGATGGTGTGTGTGTGTGTGCTAGATGATAGGGGGTAAAGCATTTTTTTTTTAAACTTTATGTGTTATATTTTTTTTATTTTATCCCCCTCCCTGCTTCTTACCTTGTCAGGGAGGGGGGAGATCGCCTAGTGGTCCGGTGGAGGGAGACCAGCCGCTGCACACAGGGACCATCACACGCTGTGTTCCCTCTCCAGCTCTAACTCTCGCGAGACTCGCCTGTGCGGAGCGTTGCCATGGTAACCCGTGGCAACGCTCTATCAGCCGTGGGTCTCGCGAGAGTTAGAGCTGGAGAGGGAACACAGTGTGTGATGGTCCCTGTGTGCAGGTAGCAGGGCAGGTTCTGCAGGATCACTAGCGGGAACGGCGTTCCTGCTTTGGAAAAAGTGCAGGAACGCCGTTCCCATGCGTTCGTGCAGGACTCGAGCCCTGATTCTGACAGAGTCTGTGAGTAAGCATTTGTATGCCTCTAAAACAGATTACCATTATGTGCCAAGTTGCTGCCTCTAAAACTGCCATAATACCCCAAATTATGCCTCTAAAACTGCGATGATATGCCAGGTTTCTGCCTCTAAAACTGCCATGATATGCCAAAATTATTGCTCTAAAACTGCCATGATATGCCAAATTATGCCTCTAACACTGCCATGATGTGCCAATTTTATGCATCTAAAACTGATTGTCATGGTGTGCCAGTTGCATGCCTCTAAAGCTGATTGCCCTAGTGTTGCAATTGTATGCCTCTAAAGATGACTGCCATTATGTGCCAATTGTATGCATCTAAAGCTGCCATGTGTCAACTTTATGCATCTAAGACTGTTTATGTCATGTCATTAGATTTTCTTCTTTTATACCCTTTCTTGCCAGCCACGCTGTGGAGTACTTGGATGCGTGTGATGGAGCATTGTCCTGCATGAAAATCATGTTTTTCTTGAAGGATGCAGACTTCTTCCTGTACCACTGCTTGAAGAAGGTGTCTTCCAGAAACTGGCAGTAGGACTGGGAGTTGAGCTTGACTCCATCCTCAACCCGAAAAGGCCCCACAAGCTCATCTTTGATGATACCAGCCCAAACCAGTACTCCACCTCCACCTTGCTGGCGTCTGAGTCGGACTGGAGCTCTCTGCCCTTTACCAATCCATCCATCTGGCCCATCAAGACTCACTCTCATTTCATCAGTCCATAAAACCTTAGAAAAATCAGTCTTGAGATATTTCTTGGCCCAGTCTTGACGTTTCAGCTTGTGTGTCTTGTTCAGTGGTGGTCGTCTTTCAGCCTTTCTTACCTTGGCCATGTCTCTGAGTATTGCACACCTTGTGCTTTTGGGCACTCCAGTGATGTTGCAGCTCTGAAATATGGCCAAACTGGTGGCAAGTGGCATATTGGCAGCTGCACGCTTGACTTTTCTCAGTTCATGGGCAGTTATTTTGCGCCTTGGTTTCTCCACACGCTTCTTGCGACCCTGTTGACTATTTTGAATGAAACGCTTGATTGTTCGATGATCACGCTTCAGAAGCTTTGCAATTTTAAGAGTGCTGCATCCCTCTGCAAGATATCACACTATTTTTGACTTTTCTGAGCCTGTCAAGTCCTTCTTTTGACCCATTTTGCCAAAGGTAAGGAAGTTGCCTAATAATTATGCACACCTGATATAGGGTGTTGATGTCATTAGACCACACCCCTTCTCATTACAGAGATGCACATCACCTAATATGCTTAATTGGTAGTAGACTTTCGAGCTTATTTAGCTTGGAGTAAGACAACATGCATAAAGAGGATGATGTGGTCAAAATACTCATTTGCCTAATAATTCTGCACTCCCTGTATATTAATATCAAATTACATGTATAAATAAAAGTACAGAGTCACAGCGTGTTACCCAAATATATACCAACAACACTCAAAACACCCGTGTGGTGGGGGGCGGAGTCTAACTGCGAAGCAGAGAGGTCGCATGGCGCCGGAGCTCCTGAGCAAATATAACAAAACACGTTGCTACGGCCCGACAAAACCGTCTAAAAAAGCCACAACTATCGGCACAAGGGTGCAGAACACTAATGGGTCGAAAAACCAAAAAGCCGAAGCCGGATCGACCAAGCCAGAACCACGATATTGGGGCAATGTGGAGACAGGCCCATGAAACCTCAGGGCCCAAGATGGCTACCTTCGCCGACACGTACTCAGACCTCTCGGACGAATACTCCCTGGAGGAGGACACGATAGCAACACCGAGACAACCGGTGGCCGTGTCCAAGCCCCAGGACCCTGACGGAGCACCGATTACAACAGCGATATTGAAGAATCTGCTGGCAGGCCTGCAATCCACGCTCCAAGGAGACATCGCCACCCTCCGCGCGGAGCTACAAGGCATCACCTCGAGGTTAGACACCCTGGAAGGCACCTCAGCAGCACAAGACCTAAACATCACCTCCATGCAATCGGAGATTACGCTCCTCAAACAAAAGACCACAGCACTCGAGCGGCGATTCACCGCGGCGGAGGATGGGCGCAGAGCTGCCAACATTAAGGTACGGGGGATACCTGATGACGTGCCCACCGAAGAGCTACCTCACTATGTACGCAGGCTACTCACTGCCCTACACACACCAAAAGCAGCCAAGGCCATCTCACTAGAAAGCATATTCCGGATCCCAAAGCCAGCCAAAGCCCCAGCGACAGCCTCCCGCGACCTTATACTACGCTTCCAGTTCCGAAAAGACAAGGCCGCAACCATGGCAGCGGCTAGGGACCGGGCGCAACTCATATTTGAAGGCCATCCACTATCATTCTTTCCAGACCTAACGGGCGATATCTTGGCCTGGAGAGGCACATTAAAGCCCTTTACCACGCTCCTCAGACAGAGGGATATACCGTACAGATGGCGTCCAGACCGCTCCCTTCTCATCACAAGGGGTGAAAACAAGCACGTGGTCCACGACCTCCAAGAAGCCCGAAACATGCTACAAGTATTAGGCCTACCCCAGGACACCGTGCACCATACGGCGCCCCGGAAGACCACAAGACCTACCCTTGAATGGAACCCGGAACGGATTCAACCCTTTGTGCCGAGACAATCTAGACAAGAACCATCTGAGGAGGCTGGGGCACGGGGACCCTGAAGGGCACACTAGCCGCATATTGACTCTACTAGGACACTGCATAATAACATGTTTTTCCGTAGCCCCATGGCGCCAGGATCTGATCTGATCCGATTTTCCAATATCCCTCCACATGGTTTTGTGACCGATAACTATCTCCAGATGCCAGCACTAGGAGACCGACTACATAGACACCTCTCTGCTCCCACCACACATAGCCAACACGACTAGGACGTATCCAGACACCCCCCCCCCTGTTGGTCAAGTGGACCCTCGGGGTGACACGCAAGAGAACATCAAAAAGTACCACCACTACTTATGCAAACACTACCCCAACTGAGTACTGACCGACCCGACGCCCACTACACAAGCCCAAGCCCAGCTCCTGACAAAGAGTGAAGGCCAGCAAACAAAGTACTGCCACCCACATGACTGCAAGACAGGAGGGTTCACAGTTTTGGGGTGACTGACCCGACAAAGCTTAGCTAGCCGACTATTCTGCTGAGACCCTCTTGTGCCTTCACGACTACCCTCACAAATTAAATCCAGTTGTCACTCTACCCTAACGCCAGATACCATTGTTACCTGTCTTCAGCAACAACTGTTAAATTTAGCTAGTTCCTTCCTTTTTACCTTTACGTTACTATAAAAATGTGCAATGCCTATATGTCACTATCGTGTTATACTGTAAAATGTTCAGGCTTACGACCGCTATCGTGGCAGAGTAAGCCGTGTTGTAAACCTCGTGCACTCAAAAATAAAGAATTTAAAAAAAAAAAACACCCGTGTGGTAACCTCTCTATCCACACTAAAAATCACAGCAAATCATATACATACAGTGGGTGGAATGTTGTGGTTCAGGATAAGATACAGTAATGTTAAGGTCGATGAAGTAACTGTGGAGATATGAATATACAAATACCTAGTGCAATATTGTACTGTAAAATAAAACTTCAACATACAGTGTATAGCTCAGTACTCACAAGGAGGGAGCCAATCGGAAATGGCTCAATCCTGACGCCTGTGGGATAGTTAGAAGGGATCCCACTCCCTTCCAAAGTGCAGGTGCTTTTCTGTATCTTTCAAAAAGGAATGTCCACGCCAATATGAGCTTGGGGACTAAGTCCTTTTATTGGTAAAATAAAAATGGATATACAGCACAGCAAAGTGCAATGAAATAAAAACAAAAACAAAACAAACTTGATAAAATCACTGAAATAGTGCTATAGTAAAAAAGTCCACTATGGGATAAAAGAAATTATTTGCAAAACGCGTTTCGCCCAAGTCCTGGGCTTCCTCAGTTGCTACAGGTGTCTTTCAGATATTTTGTTTATATACCCACTTCGGAGGGTGTTCATTTCCGGGTTCGCGCCGGTATCTCCACTTCCGGTCGCATATCAGTGACGTACTTCCGGTCCGCGGTCCTGTTGTTGGAACGCATGTGCGTTCCAAATCGTCAATAACTTTATTGTTCTTTAACAAAGTCCCATATACATGTTAAATCCGATGTCCACTTAATGGAGTGGATAAAAGAGCAAAAAGTGATAACAGATCTTCATATTTAGACCATCCAAATGGCTAGAAGTATATAAGTTAAGTTAGTATTGGGAAAATGTAATAATGGGGGAAACAGTAAGCTTGTTGAGAAGGTGATTCATAAGTGGAACGTGCTTCATTTAAAAGTGCATAAAATAAATACTGTGGTAAGAGATTTGTGGTTAGAGCATCAATAGGAGTATATAATTTCTAAACAGAATTTAAGGCATAAATAATTATAAAACGGAATAAAGAGAAATACAAAAAATGAAAATTGATATTTAAAAAGTTATAAACAGAATTAAAAACTGTGTAAAATCACTTTTCCATACATGTTATAAGAAATGGCATATTTCAAAGTCTGCATTGAGGCCGTTAGGTATGAGGGTGTTGAAATTAATTAATTTTAATTTCAACACCCTCATACCTAACGGCCTCAATGCAGACTTTGAAATATGCCATTTCTTATAACATGTATGGAAAAGTGATTTTACACAGTTTTTAATTCTGTTTATAACTTTTTAAATATCAATTTTCATTTTTTGTATTTCTCTTTATTCCGTTTTATAATTATTTATGCCTTAAATTCTGTTTAGAAATTATATACTCCTATTGATGCTCTAACCACAAATCTCTTACCACAGTATTTATTTTATGCACTTTTAAATGAAGCACGTTCCACTTATGAATCACCTTCTCAACAAGCTTACTGTTTCCCCCATTATTACATTTTCCCAATACTAACTTAACTTATATACTTCTAGCCATTTGGATGGTCTAAATATGAAGATCTGTTATCACTTTTTGCTCTTTTATCCACTCCATTAAGTGGACATCGGATTTAACATGTATATGGGACTTTGTTAAAGAACAATAAAGTTATTGACGATTTGGAACGCACATGCGTTCCAACAACAGGACCGCGGACCGGAAGTACGTCACTGATATGCGACCGGAAGTGGAGATACCGGCGCGAACCCGGAAATGAACACCCTCCGAAGTGGGTATATAAACAAAATATCTGAAAGACACCTGTAGCAACTGAGGAAGCCCAGGACTTGGGCGAAACGCGTTTTGCAAGTAATTTCTTTTATCCCATAGTGGACTTTTTTACTATAGCACTATTTCAGTGATTTTATCAAGTTTGTTTTGTTTTTGTTTTTATTTCATTGCACTTTGCTGTGCTGTATATCCATTTTTATTTTACCAATAAAAGGACTTAGTCCCCAAGCTCATATTGGCGTGGACATTCCTTTTTGAAAGATACAGAAAAGCACCTGCACTTTGGAAGGGAGTGGGATCCCTTCTAACTATCCCACAGGCGTCAGGATTGAGCCATTTCCGATTGGCTCCCTCCTTGTGAGTACTGAGCTATACACTGTATGTTGAAGTTTTATTTTACAGTACAATATTGCACTAGGTATTTGTATATTCATATCTCCACAGTTACTTCATCGACCTTAACATTACTGTATCTTATCCTGAACCACAACATTCCACCCACTGTATGTATATGATTTGCTCAAATTACATGTAGACTGATACTGATTAAATATATATATATATATATATATATATATATATAATTATTGTTAGATATATATTTATATATAATATAAAAAAAATGTAAATACGTAAAAAAAAAAAATAAAAAAAATAATTAAAAATCAAATATTAAAAAATATATAGATGTGTTTTATTTCGTTCTAACTGTATTGTGATATTAATATATATATATATATTTATATCAAAATACACGTAGAACGAAATAATATATATATCTATATACATAAATAAATACGTATATATCACTATATATATATATATATAAATAAAAATATTTAAAAAAAATTATACAGGGAGTGCAGAATTATTAGGCAAATTAGTATTTTGACCACATCATCCTCTTTATGCATGTTGTCTTACTCCAAGCTGTATAGGCTCGAAAGCCTACTACCAATTAAGCATATTAGGTGATGTGCATCTCTGTAATGAGAAGGGGTGTGGTCTAATGACATCAACACCCTATATCAGGTGTGCATAATTATTAGGCAACTTCCTTTCCTTTGGCAAAATGGGTCAAAAGAAGGACTTGACAGGCTCAGAAAAGTCAAAAATAGTGAGATATCTTGCAGAGGGATGCAGCACTCTTAAAATTGCAAAGCTTCTGAAGCGTGATCATCGAACAATCAAGCGTTTCATTCAAAATAGTCAACAGGGTCGCAAGAAGCGTGTGGAGAAACCAAGGCGCAAAATAACTGCCCATGAACTGAGAAAAGTCAAGCGTGCAGCTGCCAAGATGCCACTTGCCACCAGTTTGGCCATATTTCAGAGCTGCAACATCACTGGAGTGCCCAAAAGCACAAGGTGTGCAATACTCAGAGACATGGCCATGGTAAGAAAGGCTGAAAGACGACCACCACTGAACAAGACACACAAGCTGAAACGTCAAGACTGGGCCAAGAAATATCTAAAGACTGATTTTTCTAAGGTTTTATGGACTGATGAAATGAGAGTGAGTCTTGATGGGCCAGATGGATGGATTGGTAAAGGGCAGAGAGCTCCAGTCCGACTCAGACGCCAGCAAGGTGGAGGTGGAGTACTGGTTTGGGCTGGTATCATCAAAGATGAGCTTGTGGGGCCTTTTCGGGTTGAGGATGGAGTCAAGCTCAACTCCCAGTCCTACTGCCAGTTTCTGGAAGACACCTTCTTCAAGCAGTGATACAGGAAGAAGTCTGCATCCTTCAAGAAAAACATGATTTTCATGCAGGACAATGCTCCATCACACGCGTCCAAGTACTCCACAGCGTGGCTGGCAAGAAAGGGTATAAAAGAAGAAAATCTAATGACATGGCCTCCTTGTTCACCTGATCTGAACCCCATTGAGAACCTGTGGTCCAT
Organism: Pelobates fuscus; assembly: GCF_036172605.1. Classification (NCBI taxonomy): domain Eukaryota; kingdom Metazoa; phylum Chordata; class Amphibia; order Anura; family Pelobatidae; genus Pelobates; species Pelobates fuscus. Next base: position 113,763,535 of record NC_086320.1, on the reverse strand, counting down.
CATCAAATGTGAGATTTACAAGGAGGGAAATCAGTACACCTCTCTGAACAGTGTCTGGGAGGCTGTGGTTGCTGCTGCACGCAATGTTGATGGTGAACAGATCAAAACACTGACAGAATCCATGGATGGCAGGCTTTTGAGTGTCCTTGCAAAGAAAGGTGGCTATATTGGTCACTGATTTGTTTTTGTTATGTTTTTGAATGTCAGAAATGTATATTTGTGAATGTTGAGATGTTATATTGGTTTCACTGGTAAAAATAAATAATTGAAATGGGTATATATTTGTTTTTTGTTAAGTTGCCTAATAATTATGCACAGTAATAGTCACCTGCACACACAGATATCCCTCTAAAATAGCTATAACTAAAAACAAACTAAAAACTACTTCCAAAAATATTCAGCTTTGATATTAATTAGTTTTTTGGGTTCATTGAGAACATGGTTGTTGTTCAATAATAAAATTAATCCTCAAAAATACAACTTGCCTAATAATTCTGCACTCCCTGTATATATATATATATATATACATATATATATATAAATATATATATACCGTATATACTCGAGTATAAGCCGACCCGAATATAAGCCGAGGCCCCTAATTTTATCCCAAAAAACTGGGAAAACTTATTGACTCGAGTATAAGACTAGGGTGGGAAATGCAGCAGCTACTGGTAAATTTCTAAATAAAATTAGATCCTAAAAAAAATATATTAATTGAATATTTATTTACAGTGTGTGTATAATGAATGCAGTGTGTGCGTATGTGTGTGTGTATGAGTGCAGCGTGTGTGTATGAGTGCAGTGTGTGTGTATGAGTGCAGTGTGTGTGTGTATGAATGCAGTGTGTGAATGCAGTGTGTGCAGGGCCGGTGCAAGGATATTTGCCGCCGTAGGCAAAAAATGTTTTGCCGCCCCCTCCCCCCCCCCATATGTCCTGACTTCCCCTCCTCCTCCCTCAGTGGTCCTTACCTCCCCACCCCCGTGTTCCTTCACCCCCCCCCCCAGTGGTCCTGACTCACCCCTCCCCTAGTGGTCCTTACCCTCCCCTCCCCTAGTGGTCCTTACTTCCCCCTCCCCTCCCATAGTGGTCCTTATCCCACCCCCTCCCATAGTGGTCCTTATCCCACCCCCTCCCATAGTGGTCCTTATACCCCCCCTCCCTCCCATAGTGGTCCTTATACCCCCCCTCCCTCCCATAGTGGTCCTTATACCCCCCCTCCCTCCCATAGTGGTCCTTATACCCCCCTCCCTCCCATAGTGGTCCTTATCCCCCCCCTCCCTCCCATAGTGGTCCTTATACCCCCCCTCCCTCCCATAGCGGTCCTTATACCCCCCTCCCTCCCATAGCGGTCCTTATACCCCCCTCCCTCCCATAGTGGTCCTTATACCCCTTTTGTTATTATTATTTTTTTATTATTTCTTATTTTATTTATACATTTTTTTTTTCGTCCCCCCTCCCTGCTTGATATATGGCAGGGAGGGGGGCTCTCCTTCCCTGGTGGTCCAGTGGCAGTTCAGTGGGGGGGGAGAGGGGTGCTGGCAGAGCTGTACTTACCTTTCCTGCAGCTCCTGTCAGCTCCCTCCTCCTCCGCGCGGTCTGTGCAGCTCCCTCTGTCAGCTCACAGTGTAAATCTCGCGAGAGCCGCGGCTCTCGCGAGATTTACACTGGGAGCTGACCGAGGTGCTGAACGGACGGCGCGGAGGAGAGAGCTGACAGGAGCTGCAGGAAAGGTAAGTACAGCTCTGCCAGCACCCCTCTCCCCCCAGTCTGTATTATGGCAATGCAAATTGCCATAATACAGACTCTGACTCGAGTATAAGCCGAGTTGGGGTTTTTCAGCCCAAAAAATGGGCTGAAAAACTCGGCTTATACTCGAGTATATACGGTAAGTATATATACACATATGTATATATATATATATATACATATATTAATTCTACACATATATTTATGTAATAATTTTACATAATTAGGTATCCTAATTAATTACAATTAGCGGGACCTGCCTGACAACCCATGCCGAAAGTATAGGGAATTTAATTTGCTAGCACTATATTTAACCCTATAACTTTCCAAGACACCATAAAACCTGTCCATGGGGGGTACTGTTTTACTCGGGAGACTTCGCTGAACACAAATATTAGTGTTTCAAAACAGTAAAATGTATTACAACGATGATATCGCCAGTAAAAGTGAAGTTTTTTGCATTTTTCACGCACAAACAGCACTTACACGTACGATATTATTGCTGCAATACTTTTTACTGTTTTGAAACACAAATATTTGTGTTCAGCGAAGTCTCCCGAGTACAACAGTACCCCTCATGTACAGGTTTTATGGTGTTTTCAAAAATTACAGCGTCAAATATAAGGCTTGTGTTTCATTTTGTTCACATTAAAATTCGCCAGATTGCTTACGTTGCCTTTATGACCCTATGGTAGCCCAAGAATGAAAATTACCCCTATGATGGCATACTATTTGCAATAGTAGACAACCCAAGGTATTGCAAATGGGGTATGTCCAGTCTTTTAGTAGCCACTTAGTCACAAACACTGGCCAAAATTGGCGTTTTTTGCATTTTTCACACACAAACAAATACTAACGCTAACTTTGGCCAGTGTTTGTGACCAAATGGATACTAAAAAAGACTGGGCATACCCCATTTGCAATACCTTGGGTCGTCTACTATTGCAAATGGTATGCCATTATGGATGTACATTTATTTCCTGGGCTTCTATCCAGTCTCAAAGGCAACGTAACCAATCTGGCGAATTTCAATTTCAAATGTAACACGCTATATTTGACCCTGTAACTTCCCAAAACACCATAAAACCTGTACATAGGGGGCACTGTTTTACACGTGAGACTTTGCTGAATACAAATATGTGTATTTTATTGCAGTAAAAGCAAACAGTATTATGACATTGACAGTTAAAATGTCATGTAGAACTAAAATAAATCTTTTTTTCTCCCATTTTTTTCATATTAAATTATGTTTCATAGCTAAATATTTGATATTAAATAAAAGCCCTGTTTCCCCTGAATAAAATTATATATAATAAGGGGGGTGCATTTAATATGAAAGAGGTGAATTACAGTTGGACAGACAGATAGCGCAAATGCCAGGTTTTGTTTACATTTTGTTTCGTTCACAACTTGTACATTTGGCTGCGGTCTTAAGGGGTTAAAATATGCATTAAAAGCAAGTGGGTCTCGAAAGATTAGTTTTCTAAAGTGGGTCTCGACCCATAAAAAAATTGGGAAGCCCTGTATTAGACCGTATGTGTGTATGGATGCATGTATTAGGCAGTATGTGTGTATGGATGTACGCATTAAGCAGTATGAGTGAATGGATGTACGCATTTATTTATTTTTTATTTATTTATTATTGCCATTTATATAGTGCCAACAGATTCCATATCGCTTTACAATATTATAAAAGGGGGAGATTTTACTATAAATAGGACAATTGAAGACTAAAAGTGGTAAACGATGTAAGTGCCCAAAAAATTCAAACACCACGTTTTCCACGTTTAAGTGTCAAATGAGCGATGCTTTATAATGTGGTAAATGTGAAAAGTGCCTGGTAGTCCTCTAAGTAGTTTAAAAGAGCGTGTAAAGAGGTCACTAGTTCTAAGTGCCAGATACGTGCGAAAAAAGTTTTTTTGCGATTTCCCAACATTTTCGCTTTTGGCACTTACTACGTTTACCACTTTCAGTCCTCAATTATAAGAAAACTTACAGAAACGATAGGTTGAAGAGGACTCTGCTCAAATTAACTTGCAGTCTGTAGGAGGTGGGGTATAAAACACAATAGGACAGGAAAAAGCAAAGTAGCATCTTGCGTAAGAAAGGGGCGGATGCGAGCTATGTTTTTAAGATGGAATATACAGGATTTGGTAACATACTGAATGTGAGGCTCAAAGGTGAAGCCATAATCAAGTATGACAGCGAGCTTGCAAGGATGGATTGATGTGGATACCACTAACTTGAGAGCAAAAGAGGAGGATCAGTATTAGGAGGAGGAAGCAGTGCCAACAGGTATCCGGTATTGTGCTGTTCTGGGTGTGTAGAACTGCGGATGATGATGTACCACCTTGTGAATAATTTCTAGGAGTTTTCTTGCAGTCGTGCCGATCCTGGAGTTTTTTGAATATGGGTGATGATCTTATCCCATTCTGCCTCTGTTAGTGTTGCGTCAAGATCTTCCTCCCATTGTCAGTGAGGAGTAAATCAGGTAGATAGCCATTGGTGGTAGTGTGTCTTGTAGTCAAAGTGTCAGGATTACAAGTTGATCCAGCACGCAGAACTGTGTCACACCTAGAACTAAGGATAACGTATAACGGACCTTAGAATGGCCGGACTTAGCGTATCCAAGAATAGTCAAAATACTTGCCGAGGTCAGGAACACAAAATCAGACACAACGATGAGGGAAAGCCAAAAGTCAAGGATACCAGAATTCAGGGAAGTCAAAACGAAGCCAAAGTCAAATACCAGAAAATCAAGATCAGGAACGCACTCTTGGATTACCATCAGGATGAAACCACGACAGGGCAATGAGCAAAAGGAGAATTGGGTTTAAATACCTCTCCTGTGGATCCGATTGGCTGTAACTAGCCTTTGACCCCAAAAGCAATCATGTGCATGATTGCTGCTCAGCACAAACCTTCAAGTGGATCTGATTGGCCATGACCGGCCTTTGACCCCAAAAGCAATTACCAGGTTTCCATCTGCAGGATTGCTGCTTGGCACAACTTTTCCTGTCCGGACAGTAAGGCTGCTCAGCACAACTTTTCCTGTTAAGACGGTAAATGCCATTAACCACATTTTTATGTGCGGATTAATATGTGACACAAAGTGTGTTCGGTCTTGGAGTAGACTAAGTTTCTGTGGGATTGACTGAGCATAGTGTGTGATTTGTTCTCTTGCCAGCACATGGAGGAACATGTGCGTTTTTCCCGGGAAGAGTTCGGCTATTCGGCAGATTGTGAATGGCAATACTACGACGCCGGCTATGCAGAGTGTCGGTATGTGCTTCGTCAAGTGTGGAGTTGTGGGTGTAGAAGTGCGTGGGGTCCGGTGTGAGCCAGGACACTGGCCAGTAATTCAAGATCAACATCGAGGATGCAGAAGATTGTAAGAAGGTCTTCTAATATAGGAGAGGGAGACCATCCTGGTCCCGGTTATTTGCCAATTTTTGCCTTTTTTAAAGCAAATGCCAATTCTTCAGTGGTGATGGAGGTTTCCGGTGTTACCAGGTCTCGGTCCTTGAACCAGGTTAGTCCAGTCGTATCTAGGTATCTCTGTAGTTCTTCTTGTCTGTGAGGGTCTCCGTTGTCTGGTAGTTCCTGGTGGATATTATACAGTCCCCTATAGTATTGGAGGAATGTGGCAGAGATTTTTTCCAGGAGGTGGTGGATGCAATGCGTGGAGTCTTTGATTTTAAAGATGTACAGTTGGGTCCTGTGCTGTCTAAGGAGGTTGGCCAGCAGTCTGCCACACTTATTTCTGTGCACATAAATAATGTATTTAAAGAGTTGGAAAGAGCGCTGTATTGAGCGGTTTAGGAGTGAGGAAAATTGCCTTGTTTGAGAAGGAGGTTCCGATACGTGGTTTCATCTAGTGTTCATTTGTGGCAGCTCTCTAGGGTCGCTATTTCACTGCTGTGATCAGAGACTGCCCGTGCAGTTTCCTTCTTGTGCGTCAAGCGTATTATATTTCTTGTACAGAGCTTCACTGGGTGGAAGTAATTGTTATAACTGTTTATGAGTTTGGGAAAACATTAGTGCAATGGGCTTGTTCTACAAATGTGCAGGCCTTAAAATTTAATTAAGTAACAAACATTTAAGTAAGTCACAGCCTGAAGTATTGCTAAATGGTTGATTATTAATTATTAGTGATGTCGCGAACATAAAATTTTCCGTTCGTGAATGGCGAACGCGAACTTCCGCAAATGTTCGCGAACTAGTGTTCAGCAGCAACTACACTGTCCCTCCTCTCACTAATAATGCAGCTTCCGGGGGGGCGGGGCCTAGCTGTCATGGAGGAAAGACGCACTTCGTGTGAGCTCCCTCAATATCTCACTTTAAGCAGCTATCAACAAGCGAATTTCACCCCAGAAGGGGATGACCCATCAATGTTGCTCCTACCTGACCGACCCGACATGCTTAATAGCGGTCAGCAACTCGACAGAGTCTTACTTCCCTCCGCGTGGCAAGTGTGGCCTGGTGCTCACCGGGAGGGAGAGGCGGCCGATCTCCCGATCCTGGGATTCCCAGGAGCAGCTACTTCCCAGCAGGAGCTCCGTTACCCCCTCGGACCGGTGGGGGTTATCCCGGTCCACCCCTGAGAGGCTGTCTGGAGCTAATGGACGCACAGAGCACAGCCGCCCAGGCTGACATACTCATCTGCGACTCTCCCAATATGGCGGCAGCCGCGTGTCCTCCTGGGACCATCAAAGCATGGCAGGATATTGAGTCTAAGCTGGACAGACTCTTTAATCAATTTTGGAAGCAAATAACAAGCAGGAAGCCCCAACAAGCTCCACCACAGCCCCAACAAGCTCCACAGCTAAGCGAAGCAGTCCCCATTAAAATCCACCAACGCAAAAGGCGTCGAAGACGGGACCGGAGGCACAAACAGAAATGCAGAGCCTGCCCCACGTCAAGCACTCGCCTCCACCTTAAGCCACCACAATCCCGCACCGGACGTGAAGCACCACCGGGACAGATCCGACCACCCGACAAAACAAGCTTCCACCACCTCAAGCCGCGAACCCAGCACTCAGCCAAAGACTTGCCTTTGTTGTTCCAGGTATCAGGGACTTCCAGGGTCTGCACCTGGCGCCCAGAAGGGATCGGATGAGCACAAGCAGTAAACAGCAGCCTGCCAAGCATGTCCCACTATAGCCGATCCTCCACACCATGCCTTTGATCACATGAACTGCTCTCTGCAAATTAACTAATCGTAAAGTAGCAAGCGTTTAAACATGTCATTATTTCACCTCCTAAAGAGTTTATTGTCGTAGTTCCTTACATGCCTTTACCTTAACCGTTCATGTATTATGTTATTCACTAATCTCATCTCATGGGGCGACTCACACTTGATTTATAACTAGTGGTGGAGCTGCTGATATAAAGTTGATAACGTGCAAGCTACACCCTAAACATGACAGCCATCTTTCACAACAATGTACTGCTATATACTCATACCCTCAGTGCAACTAGCCATGATATACGCACGTTCAGCCTAGCATGCTCAAATATAACACACTTCTGTCTAAAAAAAAAAAAAAGAATGCAGCTTCCGAATGAATATAAAATGGATGCTGTCCAGGAGGTGGGAGGGTCTGGGAGGGAGGGTCTGCTGCTGATTGGCTGGAATATGTCTGCTGACTGTGAGGTACAGGGTCAAAGTTTACTCAATGATGACGAATAGGGGGCGGACGAAACATCGCATATGTTCACCATCTGTGGCGAACGCGAACAAGCTATGTTCGCCAGCTAACTATTCAGGACATCTCTAGTCGGGATTGATGCCTCTGGAATGGGAGGTACGGGTTGAGATGGTACGCATACCAGTGTCTCAGGGGTCAAATAAGCATTTCTGGACAAAAGTGTCTGATGGGCCTGGGCAATCTGGTCCATACGGTGATCCTGTTCTTAAAATCTTGCCTCATAGGAGGCCATTTGCTGTCCTAAACCTGCAGGGCCCATGGTCCTATCATAATGTCATGATGTAATACCCCAACACGCAGAGTTTAGGATAGCAAGGGACAAGACTAGGATATAACTTATTACCTGGACTTAGAATGGCCAGACTAAACATCAGACAGAGATAAAGCGTAATCAGAAACGAGACGAGGTCATGGTAACAGAGAGACTATGAAAACGAGAACAAGCCAGAGTCAGGTAGATGGTAATCAGTCACACAGGCAAACAAGACAGGAAAGGGTTAAAGATAAATTCAGAGTCAAGAACAAAGCCATGGTCAATACCAAAATAAACAAAACAGATCAAGGAACTCACTAAAGGGTACTGACACAGAAACCACGATAGGACAAAGTGGATAGGGCTAGGGAAGTTTAAATATCCTTTAACATTTGATTGGCCCATGTCATGCCTACGCCCCCAAAACGTTCGTGCGTGGGGGTGCTGGAATGACGTGGGCCAATGGGAGCCTGAATCAACTTTTGGCTCCCACTGCCCCTTTAAGAGCGAGCTCGTGACTCGAGCCGTGCTCCTAGTGCCAGGCGGGCCACGTGACCGATCACTGCGGTCAGTGCACACGGCAAAGTCAGAAGAGGAGATCAAGCTGCATGCGGCTCGTGTGGAGGCAGGAGTGATCCAGCCACGCGCGGCTCAAGCTTAGGAGCCAGGTCGGTCCCAGGATAAGGTAAATACAGCCACAACCACTTATCCCAATCACACACCTTTCCTAACGTCCTATCCCATTAAAAGCATATTACCGCGTATTTAATAAAACAGATAGACCCCCTACTTCATTCAGGTTACCGATCGATGGTTCGATATTCTGAGCCCTCTCTGATTTACTGTACACGACTATTCGATATTCCCACAAATTTTATATAGCATTTTATGTTTGTTTGAGACCACCTTAAAAATATTGGATCTCTCTAAAAATCATGATCACTATATACTTTCTCTACAAACCTCTAAAACGAACCAAACTACTCATCCATCCGCTATACCCCTTTATCCCACCTAGAACTAGTTCCCAGTTAAAGTACTTGACTCTTACTTACCCACACTCAGTTATGCCACACACATTTCACCACTACTCTCACTGAATCCCTCTGACTACGGCTAAATTCATCTTCTACATCAGAACACTACTCCTAAGATTGGGTTGTATCCATGTCTTGGGTCTTTCATTTAGAATAGGGGCAGCTTCGGTCTCCTTCAACACTGATACTCCAGTGCATATTATTAAAAGATTGGGCAGATGGAAATCCTCAGTCTACAACCGATATATTCCTCATCCCGAGAAAGAAACGAGGAAAGCTTTTAAAAGTTTGGCTTTGTAAATTTGATGCATTAAGTGTGTTTTTATTTAATACCTTTTCACCCTCTTTGCATGAACCCGATTTACATATATTACTAATATGTTTCTGAACATATATATTATATTATTCACTCACTCACTCTCTGGGCCGGCCTAAGACATCATGCTGCCTAGGTCCAACGATAAATGACTTTGGGGATAATGTATAATAAACACAGGTTACTGGCTATGGGGGGATAATGTATAATAAACACAGGTTACTGGCTATGGGAGGGATAATGTATATTAACACAGGTTACTGGCTATGGGAGGATAATGTATAATAAACACAGGTTACTGGCTATGGGGGGGATAATGTATAATAAGCACAGGTTACTGGCTATGGGAGGATAATGTATAATAAACACAGGTTACTGGCTATGGGGGGGATAATGTATAATAAACACAGGTTACTGGCTATGGGAGGATAATGTATAATAAACACAGGTTACTGGCTATGGGGGATAATGTATAATAAGCACAGGTTACTGGCTATGGGGGGATAATGTATAATAAACACAGGTTACTGGTTGTGGGGGGATAATGTATAATAAACACAGGTTACTGGCTATGGGAGGATAATGTATAATAAGCACAGGTTACTGGCTATGGGAGGATAATGTATACTAAACACAGGTTACTGGCTATGGAGGATAATGTATAATAAACACACAAAAAAAAGAATAATAAAAAAAAAAAAAAGAATGCAGCTTCAGAATTAATCTAAATTGTATGCTGTCTAGGAGGTGGGAGGGTCTGGGAGGGAGGGTCTGCTGCTGATTGGCTGGAATGTGTCTGCTGACTGTGAGGTACAGGGTCAAAGTTTACTCAATGATGACGAATAGGGGCGGACCGAACATCGCATATGTTCGCCATTCGTGGCGAACGCGAACAAGCTATGATCGCCAGCGAACCGTTCGGGACATCACTATTAATTATACTTGTGTTCATTTTTTATATATAATTTTATTGAGGCATAAGTACAGCATTTGAGACAAGCAATACTTTATAAATCATTGTATCCATTATGATTTTTCTATCAAGGGAGTTTATTGACCCATTTTATGACTATATGAAACGGAAAAAGAGTGCATTGCACAACACATAATATATATGAAATTAGAGAGTACACATTTACCAGTAGCTTATATGGCTATATCCAGAGTTGTTTTGGGTTAATTTTGTTTACAGGACTGGAGAGTTTACAATAGTAATTGTTGAATTAATTCTGGTGATACTCATCGTGCTTAAAGAACTATAGATTTTTTGTTTTAAAAAGTACATATACCAAAATAAGTTATGTAGCATTTGCAGCTTAATTGGTTTTATCAAAGGTGGCAAGAAAGCAACAAAAATCATGATAACATTTTAACTAACTAGATTTTAAGATATGACAAAATATGTACAAAATTGGTATTTAATTTTTGAGAATATTAGTGGCTGCTTAATGATAAAAAAAATAAAAGACAAAACAATAATTTGTTAATGGTAGTGGCAGATGTAATAGCAGCATGTATTCCCAGATGTTAACACTAGGCATGTATAACCTATAACCTGTGCACTCAATAGTTAGGTCATTATAGCACTTAGTCATTACAGTGATATTGACTTTATCTAATTACATAGACATTAATTGATGGATGATGTTATATTGTATCAATATACAAGCTATGACCTTTACAACCCACCATAACATTTTCAGAAAATGTTGTCCATGTTATAATAAAAGAATGGGTCCAAAGGGAACGATAACTTAGAATTTTGACAAAAGAAGATAATTTGGGAGTTTTCACAGAAAAGGATGATTGGGAATTTAGATAGATTAGGACAACTTTTGTCAGAATTTTGGTAGAAAAGCATTACTACGGGGGGCGTGGTTTGCAGCCGAGCGAGCTGGACGTGTCCGGATAGAGCTCTGCTGAGCCACGGTGCCAACAGCCTATATCAGCAAAGATACACCCGCAAAACCTACGGATTTAGGTGGGTAAACTGAAATGGATAAACGGGCCCCAAGAAAGCAGTCCAAAAAACCTTCGGAGCCGGGCACTACGGTGCTGGAGCTGTTTGCGGCCTCCCGCGCCATGCGCATAACCTCCCAAGATGGCGGACGGGACGGCCGGGGGACGCCTCGCTCACCCTCCAGCCCGGGGAGCGGGGTCTCTTCGGTGGCCCTGGAGACCGATACGGGCCAAATACTGGCGAAGCTGGCGGAAGTTAGGACTTACCTAGCCACAGAGATTGCTCGGAATACAGCCGAGGTCAAAATGGAGATCCAGGCCTTGGGCGTCAGGACGGCTGCCCTGGAACAGCGTGTAGAGTCTACTGTGGTGGCCCACAATGAAGCTGCAGCGCAAATTAACCTCCTGACGTCCCGACTATCCCAAACCGAATCCGCTATCGATGACCTCGGCAATAGACCACGGAGGAACAATATCCGTCTCCGCAGTCTGCCGGAGCAGGAGGGGGAGGGGTCTCTCATCGAAGTGGTGGTGAGCATTTTTAGACCGCTTCTCCCTGACATACCGGAACATCTTTGGCATGTTGAGCGGGCCCATAGGGCGCTACGAGCCCGGCGAATGGAAGACAGGCGGCCGAGGGATGTGATCATTAGGTTCCTGTCGTTCCACACTAAGGAGGCTATCATGAAGCATGGTAGAAACAACAAAATTGTATATAAGGGGGCTGAACTGGCCGTTTACCAGGACTTAACGCCTGCTACGCTGCAGAAGCGGCACGAGTGGCGCCCAGTTAAAAAGCTTCTACAGCACAACAACATTAAATATGCATGGGGCCACCCTTTCCGATTGATGACGTTTAAGGATGGCCGCACCAAAATCTTGCTGGCTGACGGTGACCCGGTGCCTTTCTTGCAGGAGTTGGGCATTCCGGTTCCAGAGGATCTGGCAGTACAGGCTGCACCGGCTGGCACCTTGACTCCTCTACCTCGGGACTGGTTCACGGCGGGAGAGTGATGGAGTCGGCTCATTTGGCAATCTACTGTTTCGGATGTCCGTGGCTCCGGGCTCTCAGGTTTTCAGGGGGGGCTCCTGTTGTTTTGGTGGGTGGCCCCGGAGGGTTCCCCGATCTTTTTTCCCTGTTCCCCCCCCCCCTCCCTTATGGCCCTGGGTCGGCCCAACCCTATTTGATTTTCAAGCTTCCCTTTTGGTTGGGGTTGGGATATCTATTTGGGGTGGGCTAGGGCTTACTTTCGCTACGGCCTGTTGGTTTCGGCCCGGCGAGCTTATGTGTGAGAGCATTCTGTTTTCGGGACAGAGGAGGCCATTCACATCTGGGATGCCGGTTCTCTCTTACCCTGGCTCTCCCACCGTCACGCACAATCTATCTAAGGGACATCGGCAGGATTTTTGCGGTTAGGGGTTTATTCTGTGCAGCGGGCGGGGGATTACACTAGCTAAGGGGGACCGGCATGGCATATTTTGTTCGTTAATTACCTATCGGGCTACACTCTAGATGAGGTTATTTTTCTGCAAACTGGTTATGTCGGGTTAGCCTGGGCGGTGGGAGCCTGCCTATATGGCGGGAAGGGGTTATGTGTTTATGTTTCGGTTTATGTTGTACTATGTTGGGAGGCTATTGCCTCCCCCCCCCCTCTCTTCCTTTGCTCATTGATGGGGTGATCGGGTTGCCGCGGGTTGCAATGGTATCAAGATGTTTGTACTAGTTCCGGTTTTTATGTGATGTTGGACCCCTAGCTAAATTTGTCTGGCTCTGCTCCGGGTGGTGGACGGCTACCAGCCTGCTCAATCATGTTTTTTTTCTTTTTAATGGGGCTGTTTGTGGTCGGGTGGGGGTGGGAGGCGGATGCCGCGGCGGGTAGGGGTCTGGGACATTTGTGTGCTGTGTGATAACTGTTCGGAATATGCTATGGGGTCAGCCTGTTGGGACTGTGGCAGGGGGTAGTTATCCCAGGTGGGGGTTAAGGCCCCTGAGAGTTGGTGTCCCCCCCCCCAAGTTGATCGATTAGCCGTGCCTTGTTAGAGGGCCCGGTGTAAGAGGGGTTGCCCAGTGGGGGATGGATGGCTTTATTGATTCTGAGATCATAGTTGCTGAGGAAGGGACACAGGGGTCGGTTGTTAGCCGGGGCTTTCGGGGAAATTCCTGGGGGGGGGGGTTGGCGGGGTGGCTCTAACTGGTGGGGTGGACCCCTTGGAGTGGGGGTTGGTACGCTGCACTGGGACCCACCTAATGGTTGTGTATTTAGTATCTCTTGATTAGTTAACATTGGCACCCTTGTGGTGCGTTATGTAGTTGGTCTATGTTCCTGTTCCTATGGAACTTCATAGAGGTTCCGAGGCGGTTGGAACTTACACCCCAGACATGCCTGGCTATAGGTAAGACCAGGCTTATTTCGTTATTTATGTTCTCTCTCTCATTTTTCTTTGTCTTTCTCTTCCCCCTTACTTCCCTTTCCCTATCCCCTCCCTTGTGTTTTCCCCTCAGGAGGGGGGAACAGGTGAACCTAAATGTGTCACGTACTATAGTCCTAACCAGTTAGGCCCGGGACCACCGATGTTTATGAGCTGCGTTATGACGGACCACGCCTCTTGGCCCCAGGGCGAGTTGGCTCACGAGATTAGCTGGATAACATGTAGGCTACGATGCCTCTAAAGTTACTATCCTTGAACGTGAAAGGCCTTAATGCTCCGAATAAACGGTGCCTTATGTTTCGGGAACTTAAGCGCCTTAACCCTGATATAGCATTCTTACAGGAGACACATATTCCGGCTGTAGCTAAGCTGGCTTTGAAGGACCATACTTTTCGGACAGTCTATGAGTCCAGGGCCTTAAACAAAAGAAATGGGGTTGCGGTGCTTATTCATCATAGATGCCTGATCAGGCGGATCAGGGAGGGCGTTTTATTCTGGTGACGGGGAGTGTTCATTCACACCCGATACACCTGCTCAACATCTATGCACCGAACATCCCCTCTACCGACTTCTGGGAGGATATGGCTCAGTTGGTGAATTATCTACCGCACGGCATGGTGATAGTTGGAGGCGATTTCAACGCGGCTCCATGTCCGGCGGTGGATAGGGGCCCATGCGGGGGACTCCCTCGGTCCCATGGGAGAGGGGGACAGGATAAGCTGTTATATAACTTTATTCGGCGTACGGGTCTTCTGGATATCTGGAGAGCACATCATCCTGATGAGCGGGATTACACTTTTTACTCCGCTCCCCACGATACCTACTCACGGATCGACCTTTTTCTTGTGAACCCCCATGTGGTGCCCAAGGTATCCGGCTCCACGGTGGGGTCGATAACCTGGTCAGACCACGCAGGGATCACAATGACCTTGGACAAATTGTGCATGGCTTCTCCGTGGTCTTGGAAGTTGAATACTTCCCTGCTCCAGGACCCTATCGTGGTGGAGAAGGTTAGGGGGGAACTGGCTGAGTATTTCACTAGAAATGCTGAGGTCGGCGTCCGCCCGTCCACGTGTGGGCGGCGCATAAGGCGGTTATTCGGGGTGTTCTGGTCCGAGAAGCCACCTTAAAAAAAAAGAGAAAGACTCAACGGTTAGCGTCACTCCTGGAGGCCCTGGGAAAAGCAGAAAAGAAACATAAACTAAACAATTCGCCTAACACTCTAGCTGACGTTCAAACCTTACGGGCTTCGATACGCGAAACTCTCCTCGACGAGACGGCTAGGGCTATTGTTTGGTCCAAGCGGACTTACTACGAAAAGGCAAACAAAATGGATACACTATTAGCAAGGTCTCTCCGACCGAGACAGAGAAATACGCACATTACAAGCATTAAGGATGCCTCGGGCACATGCCATACCGACCCCACTAAGATAGCTCAAGTCTTTACGGACTATTATTCCAAACTGTATAACCATTATGGAGGGAATGGCGACAATCCCTCTAGAGAAACTGATAACACCCGTTCTTTCTTGTCCCGTTTGTCCCTCCCGGCCTTGCGGGGTGCGGACTCAGAGGCTCTAGGATTGCGGATCTCGGCTGAGGAAATCGATGCGGCTATCTCCTCATTAAAAGGCAACAAGGCTCCGGGCCCTGATGGCTTTGAGGGGGGTTACTATAAGATCTTTCGGGAAGAACTGACTACCCATTTGGAAAAGTGGTTTAATGATCTCTTGGAAGGGGGCGCACCAGATAGGGATATGTCATTGGCTGATATTGTTCTCTTGCCAAAACCAGGTAAGGATGATACGGTGCCGGAAAGCTTCCGCCCTATCTCCTTGATCAATCATGATTGCAAAATTCTGGCGAAAGTTTTGGCTCATAGGCTGAACCCCTTGCTGCCGCACCTGATACATCCGGATCAAGTGGGTTTCATTCCAGGTAGGCAATTGTTTGAGAATACTAGGCGCAATGTAGACCTTATCTGGCGGCAGACCGCTAGGGACACCCCAACCTTGATACTATCACTCGACGCTGAGAAGGCTTTTGATAGGGTGAAGTGGCCGTATCTGTTCGAAGTACTTAGACATCTCGGCTTCCCAACCCCGTTTATAACAGTGGTTAGAGCCATGTACACGGATGTTAGGGCACGGGTCAGGATAGCGGGGCCAGATTGATGCCTTTCAGCTTAGGGAACGGAACCAGGCAGGGCTGCCCTTTGTCGCCCCTGCTGTTTTGCTGTTTGCCCTCTCCTTGGAACCCCTTCTGCAGGCTATCAGGGAGAACGCGGATATTAAGGGGGTTATGGTTGGAGGGCAGAAGTACGTTGTGTCGGGTTTCGCTGATGATATCTTGCTTACTCTGACCGACCCATTGGAATCCATGGAGGCATTGACGCTTCTGCTGGATGTATATAGCGGAATAGCCGGCTATAAGGTGAACATGGCCAAATCGAGCGTGCTTCCAGTAAGGGTAGGAGACGTGAAAACAGACCTTATAGGACGAACATATAAATTACATGTAGCGAGGGACTATATCACATACCTGGGAGTCCGACTTACGGCGGACCCTGCTCGGCTGTTCCAACAAAATTACGTCCCCATGCTGCGAACACTGATTGACGATATGGAGAGATGGGTGGATAAGCCAATCTCTTGGATTGGCAGGATACATTCAGTAAAGATGAATGTCCTCCCTCGAATCTTGTTCCTGTTTCAGGCACTCCCGGTCCGACTGACTAGAGACGACTTGGGAGCACTTCAGAAGGCTGTGGGTAAATTCATATGACAGAATAGGAACCATAGAATCTCGCGTAATGTTCTTTATAGAGCGAAAACGAGGGGAGGTTTGGGGCTGCCTAACTTCTATTTTTATTATTTATTACATTCGAGGGATTGAAATCCCGAGCCCCTTTACGTCCGTCTGACTTTTTTTCGATACCTCCAACTGAGGGATTTTGCCCAGACCCCGGAGGTGAAAACAGCCGCATTGACCCCGCTCACGTTCTTTGAGCGGATGTGCATGAAAGAACAATTCCCGAAATGTCTGATTACAACTTTATATGCGCATTTAAGCACGACTACGACTGAGTGGGGGGATCTCGCCTATATTGCCCAATGGGAGGCGGACTTGAACGAGGAGCTAGAAGGGGTTGAATGGCAGGAGATCTGGGAGGCCGCGGCGACCTCGTCGATGTGTGTCTCCATGCAGGAACAGGCTTATAAGACCATGTTTAGATGGTACACCACTCCGGTAAAGCTTTGCAGGATGAATAGGTTGCCCACTGATCTGTGTTGGAGAGGCTGTGGCCAGAAGGGGACTTATTTTCACATGTGGTGGGATTGCCCGGAGGCACAGAAGTATTGGAAACTGATTGCAGACCTGCTATGGGATATTTTTGACAGGGAGGTCCGATTAGTTCCCTGGGTCTTCCTCCTGGCCAGGTCCATGGATGATTGGACCAGGACTGAACAGAAATTAATACTTAAGGTGAACTTGGCTGCTAGGAGGGCTTTAGCACATGTCTGGCTGCAGAGGGGGATCCCTTCGATAGACCTGGTAATTCAAAAGATTAGAGATAATTACCTAATGGATAAGCTGACAGCGCAGGTCAGGGGTACTTTGTTTAAATTTGAAAAGGTCTGGGGCCCGTGGATAGAGAGTGGAGTCGGCGAATAGGCGATGGGGGAGGGTTCTCCCCCGGCCCCCTGTGTCTCTTGCTGGCCGTCTTGCCCCAGCCTTTGAGTCACCCACCCTGCGCTCCCACGCAGAGACGAATGAAACAGGCAGACTATCCCTGCGCAATGACCTTCTGTGTCACCGTCGTGCTGTTGCTAATTGTTAAGGTTCCGTTCTGGGACTGGACCGCATAGACCTGTCGAGGTCGTGGCGATTGGTTCCCTGTTCCACCCCTCCCTGTCCCTCTCTTTCTCTTCATACCCCCCCATACCTTAATCCTCTCTCTCTCTCCTTTTTCTTTCCTTCTTAGTAGTTTTGTGTACTTCCGTTTTTCTTCACATTACTTTCTTCTCGGATCTGACCGGTAATGGCGTCCTCTACCACCAAGTAGGTGGGCACGGATTAGCAGGTGTAGAGTCTCGGGCGGTGCTGGAGCTAGAGGCTCTATGCTGATGGCTCTGTGAAAGATCTAAGCTTCCTCAAACACTCTGATCCCGCCTGTACTTTATATTGGTTACTACATGTAGACGTGGTCTGAGAGGATACAGTACTTGATAACTGGTCGGATTTCGATTATTTCCATTTTTATATTATTTCTTTTATCTAAAAACCTGGCGGGGCACTTACAGAGCATAGGATGTGACAGTCTGTACACGATTTACGCATGCACTTGGAGATTGCCTTTATATACTGTGTTCGTTTTTCTCACTTGTGCAATATTGGATGTATATTATGCTATTTGTGTCTTACTGCATTGTGATGTTTGTACTTTTCTGGTGTTTTGCCTTGAAATAAATAAAGAATTTAAAAAAAAAAGAAAAGCATTACTACAAGTTTTGACAGAGGAAGATAATTTGGTATTTGTCCAGAAAAGGGTACCTGAGTTTTGGCACAAATTATAACTTTTGTTTTAAATATGTTTATTGGTATCATATCTTGAGTACTCTTATCAGACAGATTGTTATGAAAGCAAACGGTCGCCTGCGCAGAGGCTTAGGTATCGGTTCAAAAAGGTCAATGCAGAACATCACCTGCGCGGAGGCGAATTAGTCAGTACATATAAACATATATAAACTTTGCATGAATGCATTAGCACATATTTCCGCACAAACTGCGCATAATGAACAGATGTATTATGTTACGCTAGCTGCTCGTGGGCGTTAAGCTTCATGGTTAAGTATCTGATAACTGCGCTTTGCGGGTTCAAACACATATATGCCTTAATAAAAATGCTAAGAACGCCAATAGTGCAAACAACTGTATGCATGGTATACAAGCTCAGAGTAAGGTATCGGTTCAAAAGGGTTAGTGCAAAGTAACACCTGCGCTGAGGCGAGTTATGCCGTACATATAGACATATATAAACTTTGCAGGAATGCATTTGTACATATTTCAGCACAGGCTGCGTATAATGAACGGGAGTATTATGTTACGCTGGCTGCTCGTGAAGCTTCATGGTTATGTATCTTATAACCGTGCTTTGCGGGTGTAACGGATCACCTGGCACCCAGACTTGGTACCTCCGTTAATGGATGCTCCTAGTGCTTCCTGAGGACTCCAAGCACTCTGGCAGACACCATAATCACCGAATCCGAGAAACCTTTAAATTCTCCCAAGCGTATGAATGCTGTAGACCATTGAATAGGAACCATACGAATAGGCTTGTACTCCTAGCAGTCAACTGGAACACCATGCAATAAATCCTTCCCCCCAATAATGAGACGACACATCACTTTGAGGGTAAAACAGGAACTCTGGACTGGCTCATCCAGCCTGGCTTTTATTCACAAACAGGTACATACAGGACACTCCCAGGGGGAGGATGATATTGACCAATCACATAGATGTACCTCCCACACATTTCCTCCCCTTAGATTACCACTTAACCCAATTATACAGTACACACTTTTCCCCAATTCCTGGATGTACCCCAAAAACAGGGGGTACACCTTTAAATCCAGCATCGCTGGATAGCCCTTATTCAGGGGGGAAACATATCCAAAATTCAAGTCATTCGGATGAACAGTTCGGCAGATATGGGTTTCCAAAGATTTGACCGACCGCATGGGTAAAGTATCCGAAAACAGTTCCATGCATTTTGGCCCTGCGGTCGGTCACAAACAAGGGAATGAAAACAGACGAATTGCCTGTGTTATAGAGCCTGGAGAGGGTTTGAATGAATTCCCTTGTTTGTGGGGTTCTTTCTACCGAACGGCGGGTCATTCGGTAGTTTCTATACGAATTTCTGGAAGTATGGAGGTCTCAGCGGTGTTTGCCTAGTCAAGTGTCCGATTTTAGTTCCAGACACTCGACTGCAAAACACCGCTGTTCGGTAGTTTAAGATGGCCGCCGCCACGTGTTTGTTTCCCGAATGGCGGCCACCCAGAGGACAAAGACTACATTACACTGATTGCCAATTACCCGTTTGCAACATTGTTGCAAACTGTAATTGGAGGCACACTTATTCCTGGGTGGTCTGGTTGTTCGGTAGTTTCACTCAATATAATGAATGGAGTGATTCTACCGAACAATCAGCTGAATGCTGCATACATATCACCCAGGTTAAACTTAACACATGAATACATATACAATATTACAGGCAGCACACTAGAACATGCTTCACAGTCTTAAAGGGACAGTAGTCCCAAAAGTCCCAATGTGTCCATAGATGCTGTTAAAAGGGCCAGTAGCAGCAATATACAGTACAATATGCCCAAATATAAATCTTTAACTGTACCAATTTTCCAGGGGCCATAGTCAGCAGGTAAGAGGCAGGCAGCCAGGCCCCTCCAATGTCCAGTGGCGAGGTAGGTTCCGCCACATTTCTCCCCTTTCCCATTTAGACTATCCAGACTCCAGACCTCTAGTCGGTCTGGGGCTCTGATAGTCGGCTGGCCTTTCTCACAGGGGGTAGTTGTCCAGATGGCCCCCTGCCACTTGTGTCCAGTTGTAGGTCCAAGGCTTGGGGAAAAAGTACCCAGAGTGTCCTCTCCTCTGGTTGAACAAAGCTGTGGTTGGGTAAAAACGACTGTCTCCCCTTCCGATATTTTGTCTGGCTGTTGTGGACTAGGACCGACTGTCCCTATCCCCAGTGGTGTAGGTGCAGAGACTACGGTCCCATCTGCACGGTTGTGGGGTTTACTGTCTCCCCTTGGTGTGCTAAGCTGCCGCTGGGGAGAGGGGATGACAAACTCCTCTCCCTGAACCGTAGACTGCCGCTGGGGAGCAAGGACGGCTCCTTCAGCTCCCTGTAACTTGGGCACAGAGACCACGGTCCCATCTGTGCTGTTGTGGGGCTTACTGTCTCCCCTTGGTGAGCTGTGCTGCCGCTGGGGAGAGGGAATAACAACCTCCTCTCCCTGAACCGTAGACTGCCGCTGGGGAGCACGGACGTCTCCTTCAGCTCCCTGTAACTTGGGCACAGAGCCCACGGTCCCATCTATACTGGTGAGGGGCTTACGGTCTCCCCTTGGTGAGCTGTGCTGCCGCTGGTGAGAGGGAATAACAACCTCCTCTCCCTGACCCGTAGACTGCCGCTGGGGAGCAAGGACATCTCCTTCAGCTCCCTGTAGCTTGGGCACAGAGACCACGGTCCCATCTGTGCTGGTGTGGGGCTTACTGTCTCCCCTTGGTGTGTTAGGCTGCCGCTGGGGAGCAAGGATGGCACCTTCAGCCCCCTGTACTACACACTGCCGCTGGGGACCTGGGCCAACTGCCCAGCCTCCCTGTAGGGCCGGCAGAGAGACCACGGTCCCATCTCCACCTGCCATCTGTGGGTCTTCCCAGGACCAGTCGATAAGGTCCCCCATTTCTGGGGCTGGTTGGGCAGTAGGGGGTACTAAATGCAGGTCTCCTACTGGCGGGCTTAGTTGTTGGGGAGGGGGAACAAAACTCACCGCTCCCAATGGTGTACAGTCCAGAAGCCCCATCAGGTTAGAGACAGGCGGTGTCACTGGATCATATAAGTCCGCATAATTCTGTTTGATCTCCCACTGCTCTGGTGGTACTTGTGGGGTATATGGTAACTGATTGGCGCTGAACAGGTGTTGGTAATCCTGCTCCAGCTCCCATTCCTGGACAGCCAGTTCAGTCAAGTCTGGCCTTAGGTCCTCGGCCATAGGGAGATCCAGCACGGCTTCTCTGTAGTCAAATATGTCCCAAAGCCGTGACTCTGCCGCACTCCCAAAGTCTGGTTCTGCAAATGTCCCCCATAATAAGCCAGGGCCATTATAATCCTCGCCCTCGGGTTTGCCAAATTTGGCCATTCCAGGCACCCGCTGAACCGCGTACCAACGTAGCGCTTGGTATGCGTCCTCGAGACCCAGTTCTCTCCATGCCAGTGAATCAAGTTGCATCACCCATTCCTCCTGAGCCTGTTCTCCCAGCATAGGTATCCGTAGGGCCACTCTGGCTTGTAATCGCTGCTCCTTGCTGGGGAGACGCTCACCTCGCCAACGCTGGACACCCTCTAGGGTTTCTTCCCACATCCCCTGTCGGGCATCCTCTCTGCATGCCAACCTGGATGCCTCTGCTATCGGCTTATCCAGTGTGACCAAGATGCTCTGTAATCTCCAGTTAAACTCCTCTTCCACTTGGAGCACTGTCCAGGGACTCGCTGGTTCTATGCCGCTCCATAATAATTCCTGTGTCTCCAGGGTGTTGTTCCTCTCACACCAGGACGCCATCCCACCGCTTGCCACCAATGTAACGGATCACCTGGCACCCAGACTTGGTACCTCCGTTAATGGATGCTCCTAGTGCTTCCTGAGGACTCCAAGCACTCTGGCAGACACCATAATCACCGAATCCGAGAAACCTTTAAATTCTCCCAAGCGTATGAATGCTGTAGACCATTGAATAGGAACCATACGAATAGGCTTGTACTCCTAGCAGTCAACTGGAACACCATGCAATAAATCCTTCCCCCCAATAATGAGACGACACATCACTTTGAGGGTAAAACAGGAACTCTGGACTGGCTCATCCAGCCTGGCTTTTATTCACAAACAGGTACATACAGGACACTCCCAGGGGGAGGATGATATTGACCAATCACATAGATGTACCTTCCACACATTTCCTCCCCTTAGATTACCACTTAACCCAATTATACAGTACACACTTTTCCCCAATTCCTGGATGTACCCCAAAAACAGGGGGTACACCTTTAAATCCAGCATCGCTGGATAGCCCTTATTCAGGGGGGAAACATATCCAAAATTCAAGTCATTCGGATGAACAGTTCGGCAGATATGGGTTTCCAAAGATTTGACCGACCGCATGGGTAAAGTATCCGAAAACAGTTCCATGCATTTTGGCCCTGCGGTCGGTCACAAACAAGGGAATGAAAACAGACGAATTGCCTGTGTTATAGAGCCTGGAGAGGGTTTGAATGAATTCCCTTGTTTGTGGGGTTCTTTCTACCGAACGGCGGGTCATTCGGTAGTTTCTATACGAATTTCTGGAAGTATGGAGGTCTCAGCGGTGTTTGCCTAGTCAAGTGTCCGATTTTAGTTCCAGACACTCGACGGCAAAACACCACTGTTCGGTAGTTTAAGATGGCCGCCGCCACGTGTTTGTTTCCCGAATGGCGGCCACCCAGAGGACAAAGACTACATTACACTGATTGCCAATTACCCGTTTGCAACATTGTTGCAAACTGTAATTGGAGGCACACTTATTCCTGGGTGGTCTGGTTGTTCGGTAGTTTCACTCAATATAATGAATGGAGTGATTCTACCGAACAATCAGCTGAATGCTGCATACATATCACCCAGGTTAAACTTAACACATGAATACATATACAATATTACAGGCAGCACACTAGAACATGCTTCACAGTCTTAAAGGGACAGTAGTCCCAAAAGTCCCAATGTGTCCATAGATGCTGTTAAAAGGGCCAGTAGCAGCAATATACAGTACAATATGCCCAAATATAAATCTTTAACTGTACCAATTTTCCAGGGGCCATAGTCAGCAGGTAAGAGGCAGGCAGCCAGGCCCCTCCAATGTCCAGTGGCGAGGTAGGTTCCGCCACAGCGGGCTTAGACACCTATGATGCCTTAATAAAAATTTAAAGAAACTAATAGTGCAAAAAACTGTATGCACGGTATACAAGCTCAGATTAAGGTATCGGTTCAAAAGGGTCAATGTAGAATATCACCTGCGCTGAGGCGAGTTAGGCAGTACATATAAACATATATAGACTTTGCAGGAATGCGTTTGTACACATTTCAGCACAGACTGCGCATATTGAACAGAGGGATTATGTTACACTAGTTGCTCGTGAGCGTGAAGCTGCATGATTATGTAGCTTATCACTGCGCTTTGCGGGCTTAAACGCATGTATGCCTTAATAATAATTTAAAGAAAACCAATAGTGCAAAAAAAAAAAATGATGAAATATACATGCTGTTAGGTAAATTAAGCGTACATCTGGGCAGTACCTATGTCTAACTACGCGTGCAACTAAATAACAAGGAAACAGTATGTTTCTGATTAGACTGCTAAATTAGGGCTTATTATTATTTTTTTTATTTTTTTTTCATTTGTTTTCCCTTTTTTTTTTTTTTGTTGCTGGGTAAGGCCCCTGGTCCTTAAGTACAGGTCCGGGCGGTCAATCTTTAAATACAGCAGCATAAAAGAGCATCTACATATGCAGAGTACGCTACAGGTATGGTTTAGCTTGACAGAAACTTTTGTTTTCCTGTCTGAGTATGAAGCATTGGAAATGAAATATGCAAGATATAGGAGGCAGCGTAGAGACAGAACCTCCTAGTTTGCATCTAGAAACTCTCTTTTGGCGAGCTGCCATTTTACGATTGCATAGTCCGTAACGGTCTAAATAGTACAGGCCTGGTTGATGCTATCTGCGTGAAGAGTGAATGCATGAAATAATAAAGGAAAGAAAAATAATAAATGTGAATTATAAACCGGCAGGACCATTATGCAGTCTAACTGGGTCAGTTCAATATGTGGATTGGAGTTACTTCACTGGAGAGAGCGTTATAGCGTCTGGGGGGAGCATCCCATGGCATTGCTATCACACTGTCCCTGGGTCGCCAGGCCTCCTTCCATCACCCCCATGCCGATCCCCGCTCGCCTGTCTGGCCCTCCGCAGTATTGTGGGCACTCAGGAGCACGAGCTGTCCGTTGGACCCCACCACAAAAGTCCTCCGGTCGTCTGCTCCCTGCACCTCCCCAACTCCACGTGGGCCCCTTGAGGTGTATACTCCTGTGTCTCGCCCGGTGCCGGCCACATATTTGGAGCTGGTGCCCAGCCCTCCCGACCACCGGTCCGTCGGGAGGTTGGTGCGGTCCCGCCCCACCGGGCTCACAGCGTCGGGGACAGGGCCTTCCGGGGACCTCCCAGACCCAGAGGCCCGGGTATCCACCTCTCCAGCGGCTGGGGACGCCACACAGGGGATCCGTCGGGCGCTCGGCTCCGCCAGGGCCCGCGTGAGCCGCCCATGGCAGCCCCCTCTGGTGTTTCTCTGTTCGGAGTAGGTCTTCGGGCGGGCTCCATTTCGGTCGCCTTTGCCCGTACAGGCGGTCAGCTCCGACCCCACGCGGTGTCTTCCGCCCTGGAGTGTGCCGCCGCCATGTGGCCGGGGGTGTCCCCCCTCCCGGCCGGTTGGGGGGGGAAGCAGGGGCCGGGCCGCCCCGCGCAACCGCGTGGTCTTCCATCACAGCTTGTGCTTTGTTGCCTCCATGCTGCCTGCTCGCGATCAGTGTGCCGTGGGGAGCCGCCATTGCGATGGTGAGTAGGCCTGCTTCGTTATTCGCGTTGTCCCGGCTCGGAGCCCGTCATGTTTGGGGTCTCTATAAAGCCCGGGTGCTGCTCAGTAAGCATTTTGTTAGTCCCTTCTGTTTTGGAGCGGTCTGAGCGCTGTTATTTGCAGATTTTTCCGGGCTCAGGCCGGGAGGCATAGTGCTCTGCTGCCTCACGGCTCGGCGGCCCGGCCCCGCCCTCCAAATTATAACTTTTGAATAAAAGGAAAATCTGGAATTTTGACAGCAGGATGTCTTCTGGCCATTCAGCTCTCCACCCGGGAGGCTATCAGTACAGATCCCCCAGACAGCAACCCATGTGCCTCACCATTCATCATCCACATTCCAGATGCCTGACCATTCCTGTTGGAGCAAGAAAGAGAACTGAGGTCTCTGGGCTGGTTGGTCGGAATTTCGACAGAAAAATATGCTTTGACAAAGATAGATAGCTTAGACCAGGGCTGCCCAAAAGGTAGATCCCTAGAATTCGTACAACTCCCATCATGTTTTGCATGCTTTTAGAATGACAAAGCTGTAGTTTTAAAACATGTGGAATCAACTTTTTGGGCACCTCCAGCTTAGATGTTTGCCCGAAAAGGATACATTGACATTTTGTCAGATGAGGATTACTTAGAATTCTGCCAGAAAATAACTACTTTGGGTTTTGAAAGAGGATGACAACATTTGGAGTTCACCAGAGAAGGATAACTGGATTGTGACAAAGAGAGAACTTAAAGTTTTGAAGGAAAAGGATAAGTTGGAATATTGAAAGATGAGGATAACTTGAAATTCTAGAAGAAAAGGACAAATTTGAGTTCCAACAAAGAAGGATAGCGTAGAGTTTTGCTAGTGATGTCTCACACTAATTATAGCTGCATAGCAATCTTTTTTATGTCATCATATAAGAGGATTAATTAGGTAATTGATATTAATTAGAGACTGATGTAACTTAGATGGTATAGCAAAAAGCAGCAATGCTGCTGGGGTAATTACTCTTACGCGAAGGCAGATTGTTTTTATAAACGGTATAATAGGATTGGGCATATTTGAAGAAACACAAGATGCTAATTTTCCCAAGGAAAAAAATGGAGTAATAGGCGCTCTCTATAGTAACTAACGTGTAGGCAGCAGTATACAAACAAGGATTCCCAAACCTTGTGAACAATGTACAGAAAAAAGAAAGAAAAGTGTATCCCGCGCCTAATATATTATATGTGAAAAAAAGTATACATACATATATTCACAAATATATCTGGAAAAAGCCGAACCTCAGGATAAAAACAGAGAATAAAACACAATAGTGCAATACAGTAATAAAAAATATTTTATGGTGGTGAGTACGGCTATATAAAATCCACTCACATTTGTATGAGCTATAACAGAGCTCAGCTGTGCAGCGCTTGGACGGTACAATCCCCGTCTTGGGATATGTTGTAGTATATGCAGGTGCTTCCAAAGTGCAATATGCGTGGTATATGCAGACAAAAGGAAAGAAAGTAGCCAATAGTGAAGTACGTCCCAATAGTGATGCAAATAACGAAAAGTAATGTACTTACAATTACTAGAGCATGTAACCTGCTCTAGTGTAGTCAGCTTAGGTGGTATAATCCCCACCAAGGATATACTGGATCCAGGGGGTAAAAGAATGAATATAAAAAGTAACTTAAAAAGTATACTTTAATATTAATACAATATAAACAAAAACCATAAAAGGTATAAAAAATAATGTCCCACTTAACGCGTTTCGCCTCACAGGGCTTCTTCAGAAGTGTGGTACAACCTCCTCTCAGATCCGTTTTTATATGGTGGTAGATTGGTTAATCTTCGTCCGGTGTGTTCCTTTTTCCTAGTTCCGGGTGCCAGTGGAACGCATATGGCGCACACGCGTCAAACCGGAAGTGACGCGGTGCTCGCGTGTAGTTGGTGGCCGGCATTTCGCTGATGTTATTGCGCTGGAACGCACGTAACGCCCATAATTCGGCGTACGTTGCGTTCCAAAAGCGCTTGTGGAGAGCCGGCTTGGAAAAAATAAGAGCATGGAGAGGTGCATATCTTCACTCTCCATGCTGGTCGTGGTATTGCGGCGGCCATCTTGGTTGAGGGCATAAGGTATAAACATATGGGAAAACACATATTAGTCCATGGGGGTACTTATTAGGCTTCCATATTATAAATACATAGTGCAAACATAATCCAAATAGATAATATATGTATATACAGTAAAAATATTGTCAAATACAAACACCATCCAGTCTTTTATATATGCTAATAAAGAGCAGGGGGGAAAATTTAAAAAGCAGGATCTGAGAGGAGGTTGTACCACACTTCTGAAGAAGCCCTGTGAGGCGAAACGCGTTAAGTGGGACATTATTTTTTATACCTTTTATGGTTTTTGTTTATATTGTATTAATATTAAAGTATACTTTTTAAGTTACTTTTTATATTCATTCTTTTACCCCCTGGATCCAGTATATCCTTGGTGGGGATTATACCACCTAAGCTGACTACACTAGAGCAGGTTACATGCTCTAGTAATTGTAAGTACATTACTTTTCGTTATTTGCATCACTATTGGGACGTACTTCACTATTGGCTACTTTCTTTCCTTTTGTCTGCATATACCACGCATATTGCACTTTGGAAGCACCTGCATATACTACAACATATCCCAAGACGGGGATTGTACCGTCCAAGCGCTGCACAGCTGAGCTCTGTTATAGCTCATACAAATGTGAGTGGATTTTATATAGCCGTACTCACCACCATAAAATATTTTTTATTACTGTATTGCACTATTGTGTTTTATTCTCTGTTTTTATCCTGAGGTTCGGCTTTTTCCAGATATATTTGTGAATATATGTATGTATACTTTTTTTCACATATAATATATTAGGCGCGGGATACACTTTTCTTTCTTTTTTCTGTACATTGTTCACAAGGTTTGGGAATCCTTGTTTGTATACTGCTGCCTACACGTTAGTTACTATAGAGAGCGCCTATTACTCCATTTTTTTCTTTCCATATCTGTATATTCCCTGTATAGGCAGCCCTATAGAATGACTTTATTCGAATACCGAGACAACTACACTATAGATATTAATGATGTCTTTAATGAATTAGAAGAATTCAATATAGATGAACCATTAATTGTCTTCGATAACTTACCTGAACTACTGAAAGAACTAGAATTTTCCCTTACAAAAGAAATGAAATTAAGGTGGGAAATCGCAACGCTAACCAAATATATAGAAGAGAAAATAACTCCGAGAGGCCTGAGATTTTTTAAAATGCCTACATCAGATACTGACAATAAAAATTTTATGGAGGAATGGTATAACCATCTAGAATTTTGTTCTTTTGGACTAATGAAAAGTCTTATAAAAGTCAAAAGTGAAAAACTATCTATAATAGACAAAAAAATAAATGCATTAAGAGAACAATTGATTCCTTTTGGTGACACTGAGGAGTTCTACAACTCATCACAAAAAATTAAAAAAAATGTAGAAAAAATTGAAATGGATATAAAAAAGATAAAAATTCAAAAATATAATCGAGACAAACACGATTATGCACAAAAACAAGTTCGCACATTTAACACAAAAAAATCTAACACACAAAATCAATGGAAAAATGGGGGAACACATCACAACCCTTACACACAAAATAGCCACCGATTTAGACCTAAAAGACTACAGAGTCAAGAAACACGTGAAAGGAGACATTTTTTTCACAACCGTCACAGATCACCAATCAAATCTCCTGTAAGATTTAACACTAGAAATGATAGATTTCACACTAATCACCATCAGAATAATAACCACCACCAGGACACTTATTTTCATAAAAAACCTTTTGAAAAGACAAATACACACTACCTAGAAAAGAGAGAACCCAAATACACCACACAGCGAGATGCTCCTATATCACCTCTGATTGTGAGACCCAAAACACACAGATATACCTATATATGAGACTCCCCCAAACAGAAACAATCAAATAGAAAATACTCCTGGGAGATCCCAAAGAAGTCATACAAGAGACAAGATGATACCAAACCACTATCACCACATGATCCAATTAAAAATAATAGATATCATGCCCTATCTTTCTGCGAGCAGTTTGATGAAACTTCTTTTTTAGAAATCCCTTCCAACCGAGAGAGACAAACCCATCGTCTGAACATTACACCAATAAAAAGCCGCAAGAGAGAATTAGAGGAAGGAGATCAGGGAGAAGACAGCAAAAAAGGAAGGCTAGAAAGCTTCTAGATCAGAAGTCACAGAACACAACTACAGGCATTTTTAATTTATCCGACAAAATTTTAAACACTACTGAAATTAACATTTTAAAACGTGGTCTTAAGTTTGCTCCTACTAAATCATACAATTCGTTCCTTGCATATATAGATATAAACAAATTTGTAAGGAACGCCACCTTAAAACGTTTTTATACTATTAAAAATAATTCTGACACCAATTCAGGTACTAACATAAGTGACACCAACACAGGAGAATATAGAAATAGCGAACTTAAAAGTAAATCCACTTTTTATCCTGCATATTTTAAATCAAGTGCGTTAGATATATTTGAGAAGAAAGTGTGCAAAGACTTAAAAACATTAGATACCAAAAAAATTGATAACAGACCAAATATGACTAGCAAGGAAATGAAAATACTCAAAGATTTATATAATGATACTACCATAGTGATAAAACCCGCTGATAAAGGCGGGGGTTTGGTTATCCAATCCAAGGAGAAATACGAAAGAGAAGCTCTGAGGCAACTGAATGACGGTGACACATATGTCAAGCTGCAGAAAGATCCAATAGTAGACATTAAATCTGAATTTAAGGTATATTTAGATAAAGGGAAAGATATAGGAATTTTAAGTACAAAAGAATATAATTATATAAACATAAAATTCCCAAAAACCCCAGTGATATACTTTCTTCCCAAGATCCATAAGAATGTGAACAACCCCCCTGGACGACCCATCGTGTCAGGTATTGGATCTCTTCTTTCTAACTTATCGGAATATATCGATATAATGTTGCAACCGTATGTCAGACAAACAAAATCATATTTAAAAGATACGATAGACCTTTTAAAAAAACTGGAAACTATTACTTGGAATGAAAATTATATATTTATCACTTGCGATGTGCAATCATTATATACTATTATCAAACATGATAAGGGATGCAAAGCTATTCGATCCATTTTGGAACAAGATGACTCAATGCCTCAAGAACAAATTAATTTTATAATTGAAGGCATAGATTTAATTTTAAAACACAATTATTTTTGGTTTAAAGATGGTTTTTATTTACAAAAGACCGGCACAGCTATGGGTACCAGGTTCGCACCCAGCTATGCCAACTTATATATGGCAGAGTGGGAAGACCAGTCTGTCTGGAGGGGGCATGGCTGGGTGGGGAACCTGGTATCCTATTCTCGGTACATAGACGACCTCTTGTTTGTTTGGAATGGGCCTATGAGTACTGCTAAGGATTTTATCTCTTTTTTAAACAACAATGAAGAGGGTATTGTTTTAACTGCGGATTTTAGTAACACGATGGTGACTTATTTGGATCTAAATATTTATGTTGAAAACAATAAGATACAAACTAAAACACACTTCAAAGATGTTAACGTAAATAACTATATAAGTACAGATAGTTGCCATAACAAAATATGGCTAGAAAATATACCAAAAAGTCAAATTATGCGCCTCAAAAGAAATTGTTCTGATACATCCATGTTTCTCAAACAAGCCAACACAATAAAAGAGAGCTTCATACAAAAAGGGTACAATGCCAACAAGATCGAGTCAACAATAAATGAGGCAGCTATCATAAATAGGAACCAGCTTATACATAAAACAAAAAAGGCCCAAGTGAATCAAAGCAATCCAGACTTCACTTTACCGATTGTCTTGGATTACAATAATAAGAATAAACAACTGAAGAAGATTTTAACAAAGCACTGGCACCTATTGAAAGAAGATGACATTTTAAAAAAAATAATTCCCGATAAACCCAAAATAATTTTTAGAGGGGCACCAAATCTTAAAATGCACCTAACGAAGAATTTTACCAAAATTAGCCCAAACAAAATTAATAATTTTATGGATAAAAAGGGTTTTTATAAATGTAACAGCTGTATGGCATGCAAAAAAAAAAAAAACCACCAATAGAACCATTACGAATTTTAAGTCAAATAATACCGGTAAAATATATAATATCAAAGAGGTTATTACGTGCAATAGTAAAAATGTAATATATTTATTGGAGTGCCCATGCGGCCTCCAGTATGTAGGTAGGACTATAAGATCACTTAAAACCAGGATAGCTGAGCATTGTAGAAATGTAGAAAAGGGTTTAAGAAACCATTCAATACCAGCTCACTTCTGTATACACGATAATAATCCTAAACACCTTTCTTTTATTGGGATTGCAATAGTTAAGAATCATTGGAGAGGAGGGGATGTTGTTAAAAAGATCGGTCAAACAGAGATGCAGTGGGTATACCAGCTAGATACCCTACACCCTAACGGGTTAAATGCTGACTTTGATCTATACAACTTCCTATAAACCCTCCTGCAATATTTTATATATATTCCATATATTTTTTTAATATTTGGTTTTACCTTAGAGATTTTATATAGGTTCTTTTAATGTATGTGTTTATATTTTTTTATCTTTTTTATTGCAATCCTATATATATGTACCCTTTGACTACCACTGCTTTTTAAATTTTCCCCCCTGCTCTTTATTAGCATATATAAAAGACTGGATGGTGTTTGTATTTGACAATATTTTTACTGTATATACATATATTATCTATTTGGATTATGTTTGCACTATGTATTTATAATATGGAAGCCTAATAAGTACCCCCATGGACTAATATGTGTTTTCCCATATGTTTATACCTTATGCCCTCAACCAAGATGGCCGCCGCAATACCACGACCAGCATGGAGAGTGAAGATATGCACCTCTCCATGCTCTTATTTTTTCCAAGCCGGCTCTCCACAAGCGCTTTTGGAACGCAACGTACGCCGAATTATGGGCGTTACGTGCGTTCCAGCGCAATAACATCAGCGAAATGCCGGCCACCAACTACACGCGAGCACCGCGTCACTTCCGGTTTGACGCGTGTGCCGCGTCACTTCCGGTGCGCCATATGCGTTCCACTGGCACCCGGAACTAGGAAAAAGGAACACACCGGACGAAGATTAACCAATCTACCACCATATAAAAACGGATCTGAGAGGAGGTTGTACCACACTTCTGAAGAAGCCCTGTGAGGCGAAACGCGTTAAGTGGGACATTATTTTTTATACCTTTTATGGTTTTTGTTTATATTGTATTAATATTAAAGTATACTTTTTAAGTTACTTTTTATATTCATTCTTTTACCCCCTGGATCCAGTATATCCTTGGTGGGGATTATACCACCTAAGCTGACTACACTAGAGCAGGTTACATGCTCTAGTAATTGTAAGTACATTACTTTTCGTTATTTGCATCACTATTGGGACGTACTTCACTATTGGCTACTTTCTTTCCTTTTGTCTGCATATACCACGCATATTGCACTTTGGAAGCACCTGCATATACTACAACATATCCCAAGACGGGGATTGTACCGTCCAAGCGCTGCACAGCTGAGCTCTGTTATAGCTCATACAAATGTGAGTGGATTTTATATAGCCGTACTCACCACCATAAAATATTTTTTATTACTGTATTGCACTATTGTGTTTTATTCTCTGTTTTTATCCTGAGGTTCGGCTTTTTCCAGATATATTTGTGAATATATGTATGTATACTTTTTTTCACATATAATATATTAGGCGCGGGATACACTTTTCTTTCTAATTTTCCCAAGGGTTTCTTTCGATCCACACATGGAGCACATCTGTGCTTAGGGAAAGCTGAAACCACACCTTTTCTTGCTTGAGTTCAGTATCAAAGAAAATGGAATGGTCGATTTCAGGAGAAAATTGTTCTTTTAGATAATGGATTTTATTTAACGTGTCTAACCTGTGATGGCGCATAGTCCAATATAATAGTAACCATAAATTAATGACACCATATGAAACGAGAGATGCGCCATTGCATTCTAATAAATCACTTAATAATTTGCTAGTTTTGGCAATCCTAAGTATGATGCAGTCATAAATACGAAATGAAATATTCCAGTTTCAGAATTAAATTATGGATTGAATTACCTAAACAAGACTAAAACTCTAGACCGGGGTATCCAAAAACTTGCTTGTTAGTCACCATCAGCAGAGGAACTACCTGTTGGCTAAACCTGTGAATCGGTTTGTGCATCTGACTGTGCAAAATCATCACTGACAGCCTCAACATGACACCATCACAGTATGATGTGGGTTAACCAAATTACTTTGCTGACAAGCTTTGATTTAGGGTAGATAAATCACAGAGTACACTTATAACATAGATAAGCAATGCTTGCCAGGTGTTTTCCCCAAACATCCTATATAAACTAAATACACCTTTTTTTCTGCAGCATGTGGCCTTATGTTACCATAAATACCATATGCATATTCCATCCTGCTGTGACAGTTTGTTGGTTTATGTCATTATAATATAACTTGTAGTGTGTGAATTACAAATGAAAATCAGAAAAGCATGTGAAGTCATACAGGTGGATAAACAACACTAGACGAGGTCACAGTTAAAAAGCAGTCCTGAATTCCAAGCTTAATAAAGACTCAGAGGGTAAGTTCTATGTAATGTGGCGATACGGGCTTGTATTTTCACGCAAAAGAATCACATTACTGTATCTTTGAATAAAAAAACAAAAACATACATTTTCCACGTTTAGCTATCACCACATGTTTAAGATAACTGTGTCATACAAAATAGAAATAAAACACACAGTACCAATACGAATATTGTTAATGATAATTAAATACATGTCAATGTTACAATAGCCTGTATTAATTATTTACAGTCTGCACTGTTTTAGTTTTTTTTGTAATTCTTTGAAACATCTGTTTACTCATTTACCATCCCATTGGTGTTCAGAAATATAGGGACTTATTTGCAAACCAGTGAGTTGATAGTTCCTCACCACACTAAACAATTTAGAGAGTTTACCAGGGTGAGTAATATATCAGGAAATTGGTGCCAACAGTCTTAAATTTGCCAGTACAGTCCTGCATTTTGAGGCACTGAATCTGCCTGGAAAGGTCTGTCATGCATTTTTAATTCTACCTAATTGTTCAAATCTGCCAAGCAGAAAACAAGATGCAGGAGACGATTGGATGCTATGACAAAGCACTGGCTTCAGTTGCACTCCATGCATTGTCTGCCTTGAGGTACCAGGCCGAGTGTTTTAAACTGGTGCTTTCCAAATCTGTCTTTAAGGAATACAGAATATTGTACAGTATCAAATAATATTAACAAAAGACAATGCCTAAGATCACAGATACTATCATAGGGAGAACTTTACCACCAACTAATGACTCACATTTGAAGTTTAAAGAAACACTATAGTCACCAGAACAACTACAGCTTATTGTATTTGTTCTAGTGAGTAGAATCAGTCCTTGCAGGCTTTATGAAGTAAACACTGTATTTTCAGAGAAAAAGCAGTGTTTACATTACAGCCTAGTGCTGTGGGAAACTCTGTTACAAAGTCACAGACCAATAATAACAGTGTTACAATGCATGACACTCCCAAATACAATACAATAAGCCTTCCCCTTTACGTAGGAGTTAATTGAGTCAAGTACTACATATACTAAACTCAATTAAAAGTTACACCCGCCGATAGACCTTATCTGGGCTACCAACATATCTAAAAATCACCCAGATCAGTTCAGGGGTTCACAAATTTCCTGGAAGTCATAGTTTTTACCGATCGCACACATGGTCCATGCCCAATACGGTTCCACAGAATCGCGGCTAAGTGCCGCTGGTGACCAACCGGGAACCGCAAAGTCTTCATGCCAAAAATAGTTCCAGGGCTATGTCCCCTGAAGTCTATTCGCTGTTTTGGTCCATGCGAACGGTCACCAGGGAGCGAGCATTTGGTTCTATGGAAAGTGCCAAACCAGAGGGAATAAAATATGGGTCTATACAGTCGTTGACTTGGCCCGTAGTCTTTTGGCAAGAGGCTGGCCAGCAAGCCCCTCCAAGCACCCGTGACGAGGTTCAGTTCGTCACAAGCGGTAAAGTCCCAAATGGATCTTTCTGCAGCTGATGAACTGACTGCTGCACTACCAGTTATTTATGTTAGCTACAATATAACAATATAGTCCTCAGAACACATCTTGTAGGTCTGTAGGACATGGACCTCTTCAAGCAGGATATTGCGTAAACAGTAGTAAATATGCAACATAATTGCATATTAATCCATGACTGTGTATTCATGTCACCTGATTTAATAATGACAGATGTCACATCTGTTCTGGATGATATGCACTGGAACACAGTCAAGAATTCTAGAAAATGACTTTGACCTTTGCACATGGGATATAAGTACTGTGTCAAACTTACTTCCCTGTGTGTGTTTTGGCAACTGCACAGCCATCTAGGGTAAGGAAACCAGGCCAAGGCAAAGGCAAAGTCTAGTTTCAAAGGCCTCTGGCCTGTTTATTTTCTGTTGTTAAGAAGTAGCAGGCTACAGGCTACAGGCTGCAGGCTGCAGGCTGCAGGCTGCAGGCTGCAGGCTGCAGGCTACAGGCTACAGGCTACAGGCTACAGGCTACAGGCTACAGGCTACAGGCTACAGGCTACAGGCTACAGGCTACAGGCTACAGGATACAGGATACAGGATACAACACGCTGCAAACCTTCTTTCTCCTCAAAACACTTCCCTCACTCCACCCTGCTTTAACTGCAGTTAAATAGCTGCTCACAGCCCCTACAGGTGAGGCTAATGACCTTGTTAGGCAGTGAGCCAGAACTCCTCTGAATACCTGGGCTGGACTCATGCACAGCCACTCTGACAGTGGGTGGAGAATCGGCCCACTCTGCTCTTCCAAATACTCTACCCCAGGGACCCAAATAACAACATAGAAAAAAAACCTACATTTCAACTTAACTTTCCCTGGGGCTGCATGTGCTTACCCACATGTCAGGATAGTGGCTGCGTAAAAGTCTTGGTGCCAGATATACACCCCTGACCACCATCCCCAACACTCTGTCACAGTAACTTTGGGAAATTAGTCAATTCCTTAAAGATATTTTATTTTAAACTAAATTGAATAGCTCTATATGCTTCTTAGTTACAAAATAAAATTGACCGAGCAGCTTCAGTTAAGGATGAAATAAATTAGAATGATAAGAGTTCAGGAATCAATTGTTCGTTAACATAATAGATAACAATACAATTGTGCACATGAACTACAAATCTATGTGAAAAGTTGTCATGTTTGATCAATGATCTTTCCGCAAAGTGAGTTACCATCTTTATAATATATTTAAAATCTCAAGGACCAATGTGTCTTACCATTTTAACAATGTGGTCTCCATGCACTCCAGATATTTTGGACTATATCTCCCATAATACTCTTACCGCCATAATACTGGCAAAGCATCATGTGAGATTGATGTAGAATTATTTAAAAATCTTTATTGCACCTGTATTGAATTATTGTACTAACTCCATTTTAACCCACATTACCTGACAGATCCTCCATATTAAACTACATTACATGACAGAATTTCCCAGCAACATTTAGTACAATGAACAGAGACTGTATTTTCTATAAAGACATAGCTGACTCCGGAATTATTGAATCTCCTGTAACATGCAACAAAGTATAACCAAGGCCAGAGCCAAGGCCATGAGAACACTGTACTAATGAAATGTTCTATTCATAAAAGAACCTTGCACCTGATCATGAGACTGACATCACTAACTACGTAAAATGACGCCCAAGCCCCCCTTTCCACCGAGTAAACCTCATGCTGGGAGAGATGGCGCTTGAGCCATCTGTCCACACCCGTGTCCAGAACAATACCACCTCCCGGTGGGAGGACACCTAGCTAGTCACTCAAATCCCTGAGCCAATTAATAATATTGATGGGTGGACACTGATAAAATTGAATAGCTCTATATGCTTCTTAGTTACAAAATAAAATTATGCACTTAACATTTAATCCAATTAATGATGTTTATTTGTTATTATCTGATATTCAATGATGATGTCATTTTGCCTTTAAAAGGGTCTGTATACCCGTTTTCTAACCAGATGCCATTAAATTTTCTGAAGTGCTTTTAACCTGAACTCCATGTGTCAGTGTGAACTTACTTCTGCGTATACGCAATTTTAATAATCTCAGATTTGGACAGGAACAGATAGACATTTAAACATATTTGTTTATTTCTAAATTAATCTACATCAATTTGGCACATTCCAACGTGGGGCATCGGGCTATGTCTGGCCGGTGAGCCGTCCTAAGGAAGACGCTGTTGGACGGGGGAATCCGGGGGGAAGGAAGGGAGACTGATCACCTCCAAGTACACGGTAGAGACTTCTGCAGAGCCACCGGTATGTTCCGGCCCCTTTGATTGACCCGTCCACGTGTCTGTGACTGCTTCCCGGGAGGACATCAAAGACAGGTAATATCTTGCCCGGTGTCTCGTTACTCACTTGTTTACCTGCATTTAGTCTATCTGTTGCCTGGGTGTGTTTGAATTGGCCTGTTTTGGTTAAGTGCCCGGGTTGAGTGTTTATTTGTTTCCCCTTTTTGGGATAAAAGGGGGGTGGACCTGTGGTAGTTTGCCTGGGGGTCCTGTGTTTGTCTGTTGCCCCTTTTTGGGATAAAGGGGGGGTGGACCCGGGGGATTTGCCTGGAGTCCTGTTGCCTGTTTACTCCTTTTAGGAGCCACGTGGCTGTGGCTGTAGGGAAAAAGGGGGGTGGACCTGTGGAAGTTTTCCTGGGGGTCTTCTTTGCCTGTTTACCTCTTTTAGGAGCCTCGTGGCTGTGGCTGTATGGAAAAAGAGGTGTGTTGGAACTGTGGAGATTGTGTAGACTCATAATTTCCTGTGATCCTTCTTGTGTCACTTTGCTAGCCTAGCTAGCCTCATTGTGCACGTAGCTCTGCTGCAGAGCGGTGGAACCCTCCAGCTTTGAGCGCTGAGTTGGGGGCATTCCTGATTTTTATTTGTGGAGAGGGGGATTCAAGCAGGCATTGCTTGTCTCCCGCACCACGTGGTAGTGAGACTTATGAGTGGGTTCATAGGGGCGCTACGGGAGTGAGGATAGAGGTGGCCACTGTTAGTGGACTGCTGTAACGAGGGAGGCTATACAGGATTCGGGTCGGAGATGGTTGCTGTTTCCTGTGGCCGCTGGTAGTGAGACTTACGAAAGTCGTTCTCCGAGCGGGGACACTACGAGGTTGAGGGAGGTGACTTCGGTCACACGAGTAAAGGAAAGGGATTATTGTTGATTTTAGTTGAACTGTGATGCATGCACTGTATTTCAATTGTATTGTTGTCCTGTTTGTTTAATTAGGAGTCATTCAAACTCCTGTGTCTGTCTCTAAAATTTCTCCTTACTTTTTACCTTTCCTACACTTCCTGTATTATTACTCTATCCACTCCTATTTCTCTTGATAGAGAAGTGATTGGTCACACACTTCTCACCTCGCTCCAATCCGTGTCTACCACCCCGGGTAGGCGGATTCAGTGACTGGTCTACGTTTTGGGAAGACGCACTTGAGGGGGACCCACCCTTCTTGAGTGGCAGTCGAGCATTGTAGACGTTCTGGTTCATTTTTCTTTTCTTTCCCTATATCTGGGACGCCTGTATAGGGGGAAGGGGAATATGGGGCAGGAATTGAGTAAGCCCAGTAAGGGCTGGCTCGCATGTGATTTAGTTGAAGACAGAGAGGGAGAGGAGATGGTTAAAGGTGTTGAAAAGATTGCTAAAGTGTGTAAAATTGCTTTGCCTTCATGTGGTGGATTGCAGCCAGAGAGCTGGCGTAGATTGCTGACAGAGAAGAAAGCAAGCTTACTGGTACAGAGTAGCAATGCTATTCAGCAGGAAGGTTGGGTTGAGGAAGAACTAGATCACAAAGGGTTAAGAATGTATGTATATCATAATAATTGTTTTTGTACTTTGATCTCTAACCATTACCCTGGTAAAGGGTGGGGGTTTTGTATTGAGTTTCACTGAGAGTATTACTAAATGTTGTGTTTTTGTGTCTCTTTGCTTTTGCAATAACTGTAACGTGGCTATCCTTCTGTCTTGTTGCTGTCCTTCCAGCATTGACATGGTTAAAGAGATTCATGCTTAGTTCCTCTCTCCCACTTCCCCCGCCTCTCCCTCCTTGCCTTCTGTGAGACGCGAGGGGGGGGGGGGAGTGTGTGGGGGGGGGTGGCATTCAGTTTCTGTCTCATCGGTGTTAGCAATGGAATTTTTGCTAGAAAATATTCTAATTGTGTATTTTGCTATTTACATAGGAGTGATGTGTCGTATGAGAGGTTTCTAGGGTTTGAATATTGTTATTGTCATTTATATGACGCCAACAGATTCCGTAGCGTTATATATATTTATTGTGTTTTGTGATAATGGCTGGTGAATGATGGGGGAGGTTAGTTGCATTCCGTGAAGTTATTTTGCATCGTGTTGTTTCAAAGTATAGAGACAGCTTCACGGGCTGTTAAATGTATAATGTTTTCATTTGTCTTATTTAATCCGTCAAGTCTGTCCATAGTTTAGTATTTAATTTTGCCTAACAGAATGTTGCTTCTCTGATTTATTTTTATTAAGCTATAATTTAGTGTAAAGCTACTGCAAGCTGAAATGCCCTAAAAGAAGATGGCCCCTAGAACAAAAGAAGGTTGTCCCTAGTACCCACGCCTCCTCCTGCCCTCACTCTGCCCTTAGTGAAGTCATATCCGCCCATATATCGTGTCAATTCTGGCCATCCAAGGCTGACGAGATCTACTTCTACCACG
This sequence comes from Pelobates fuscus, assembly GCF_036172605.1. Classification (NCBI taxonomy): domain Eukaryota; kingdom Metazoa; phylum Chordata; class Amphibia; order Anura; family Pelobatidae; genus Pelobates; species Pelobates fuscus. Next base: position 113,723,677 of record NC_086320.1, on the reverse strand, counting down.
CTCATCCTATCCTAAGACATGCTGTCTTCCTTAATTCCCATATATTATGAACAAAAAAAGTTACAATTACTAAAATAATCCTGCTATTAGTTTCCCTATATCAGGAAAGTGTCTGTGACAAGTGATGGTTAATATGTAGAATGAATATATATGTCTATCGATTCACGTGTAAGTAACAAGTGTGCTTTGTGTACAAAGATTGATAACATGCTGAAAGAAGGGTTATCTTAAAGAACATTTACTAAAAGAAAGTTCTAATAAACCAAGATTTCTTGAACAAATGGTGATACAATTAAGGATTGAAAAAAAAAATGTCTTGATCTAATTGAAAAGGAACCAGTTAACATTATAAGCATAACTATTAACAAATGAATAAGGTGGGAGTGTGTTCCAATCTGTTTTTTTTTTACTGGATAATGTTTGCCTCCAAGATTAACCCCTTAAGACCGCAGGACGTACTATGCCGTCCTTATTTTGGTGGCTCTAAAAGCCGCAGGACGGCATAGTACGTCCTGCGATCTTATGTACTTACCCGGTCGCCGGCGATCCCACGCCGGCGATCCCACGCCGGCGATCGCGGTATGGGGGACTTACCTGGGAGCCCAGGGAGTCCCCCTGCGTCCTCTTCAGCCGCCCAGGGCCATGTGATCGCGAGGTCCTTGCGAGGACCCCGCGATCACATGGACGGCATAGCCGTCCAAGGCATTGCCAGCAGGGGGAGTGCCTGTAATGACAGGTACTCCCCCTGCTGTCTGAAAAAAAAATAAAAAATGTTAAAACAGTGTAAAAATAAATTATATATACTTAGATCATATATATATTTATTATATATATGATCTAAGTATATATATATACACACATATACACACATACACATAAATATGCATACACTGTCTACGTGTATTTTAATATTAATATATACATAATTATATATATATATTAATATCAAAATACACGTACAATGATATTGATTAAATATATATATAATTTTCATTATATATATATTTATATATAATAAAAAATAAATAAATATATAAATACGTTAAAAAAATACATAAAAAATAATAAAAAAATAATTAAAAAAAATAGATAAAAAAATATATAAACATGCGTAATTTCGTTCTAACTGTATTTTAAAATTAATATATATATATTGATATCAAAATACATGTAGAACGAAATAATATATATATCTATATACATAAGTATATACGTATATATCACTATGTATATACCTATATATAAATAAAAATAATAAAAAAAATGATATACATATATATACACACATATATATATACACACATATATATATAATAATTCTACGCATATATTTATGTAATAATTTTACATAATTAGGTCATTTTATTAATTACAATTTGCAGGACCTGCCTGCCAACCCAGGCCAAAAGTTCAGGGAATTACATTGTCTAGCACTATATTTAACTCTGTAACTTTCCAAGACACCATGAAACCTGTACATGGGGGGTACTGTTTTACTCGGAAGACTTCGCTGAACACAAATATTAGTGTTTCAACAGTAAAATATATTACAACGACGATATCGTCAGTGACAGTGACATTTTTTGCATTTTTCACACACAAGTGGCACTTACACTGACGATATAATTGTTGTGATACGTTTTACTGTTTTGAAACACTAATATTTGTGTTCAGCGAAGTCTCCTGAGTATAACAGTACCCCTCATGTACAGGTTTTATGGTGTTTTCAAAAGTTACAGAGTCAAATATAAGGTTTGCGTTTCAGTTTTTTCACATTAAAATTTGCCAGGTTGCCTTTGAGACCGTATGGTAGCCCAGGAATGAAAATTATCCCCATGATGGCATACCATTTGCAATAGTAGACAACCCAGGGTATTGCAAATAGGGTATGTTCAGTTTTTTTAGTAGCCACTTAGTCACAAACACTGGCCAAAATTTGCGTTCAAATTAGTTTTTTGCATTTTCAAATATTAACACTAACTTTGGCCAGTGTTTGTGACCAAGTGGCTACTAAAAAAGACTGGACATACTCAATTTGCAATACCTTAGGTTGTCTACTTTTGCAAATGGTATGCCATCATGGGGGTAATTCTTATTTCTGGGCTACCATATGGTCTCAAAGGCAACGTAACCAATCTGGCGAATTTCAATGTAAAAAAACTGAAATATGTAACACGCTATATTTGACCCTGTAACTTCCCAAAACACCATAAAACCTGTACATAGGGGGTACTGTTTTACACGCGAGACATCGCTGAATACAAATATGTGTATTGTATTGCAGTAAAAGCAAACAGTATTATGACATTCACAGTTAGAATGTCACGTAGAACTAAAAAAAAAAATTAAAAAATTCTTATTTTCTCCCATTTTTAAAATATTTTTTTCATATTAAATTATGTTCCATACCTAAATATTTGATGTTAAACGAAAGCCCCGTTTCCCCTGAATAAAATGATATATAATAATGGGGGGTGCATTTAATATGAAAGAGGTGAATTATGGTTGGACAGACATATAGCGCAAATGCCAGGTTTTGTTTACGTTTTTTTGGATCACAACTTGTACATTTGGCTGCGGTCTTAAGGGGTTAAAAGACTGACTAACATAATTTTTGTTGTAAGCCCAAATATTTTATTATTGCATATGCATAGGAATTGAGACTTTGGGCATTATAGTGTATTAATTCTAGATCTGTTACTAGCAGCAAGTGCTTAGCCTTATGCCTATCCCACGCATGCTTAAACACTTCTACTGAGTTAACCTCTACCACTCCAGTTGGAAGGCTATTCCATGCATCCACTACCCTCTCAGTAATGTAATACATCCTGATATTATTTTTAAACCTTTGTCCCTCTATTTTTGAGACTATGTCCTCTTGTTATGGTAGTTTTCCTTCTTTTAAATATAGTCTCCACTTTTACTGTGTTTCCCTTTATGCATTTAAAATGCTTTTATCATATTTCCCCTGTCTTGTCTTTTCACCAAGCTATACCTGTTAAGATCCTTTAACCTTTCCTGGTGAATTTTATCCTGCAATCCATGAACCAGTTTAGTAGCCCTTCTTTGAACTCTCTCTAAGGTATCCATATCCTTCTGAAGATATGGTCTCCAGTACTGTATCCAGTACTCTAAGTGAGGTCTCACCAGTGTTCTGTACAATGGCATGAGCATTTCCCTCTTCCTACTGCTAATACCTCTCCCTATGCAACCAAGCATTCTGCTAGCATTTTCTGCTGCTCTATTACATTGTACATTGTCATTAACAGCCAGAAACTGGAGAACAAGAAATGTGAATTAATGTATAACCAATCATAAGCTTAACAAAATCTCTATTATCTTTTCCATTTATTTTGCAGAAGACAATGTTATTTGTCTATTTTGTATGTTTTAAAAATACATTATCAGTGAAGAGTAGAATAAATTTTATCCCATTTGCGAGACATAAAATTGTGATAATGTATATTTGTGATATGAGTAGGAATTGCATTTTGAGATGTTAGATATAAATTAATAAAATAAAGAACGAGAGTCAGGGATAGCGTCTGTCTCCACGGGCACAAGTCTGGTGTGGGAGATGTGGTGGGCTAGCCACTGCGGGACACCCACGGAGTGAAACGTTCGAGGCCTGTGCAGACAAGATGAGCATGTTAGCCTTTTATTATTTTTCTCTAGGGAAAGCATAGGGCCAGTTAATAGTTGTTGTACATGGGCTATTTGCAGCCTCCATTGCATTTCTACCTAGTCTTGATTTCTGATGTATCCTGTATCCTCCATTGCTACATCACCTGTCTGCTCCCTTACCTGCCCACCCCCGCTCACTCCTTCCACCGATCCCTCCCCTTCATCTACAGTCTTCCACTTTCTCCTCCTACTCCTCCCTCTACTCCACCTTCTCCTCTTTCCTCCTACCTCTCCTCTACTCCTCCTCCTACTCCTCCCTCTACTCCACCTTCTCCTCTCTCCTCTTCCTATTCCTCCCTCTATTCCTCCCACTTTCTCCTCCTACTCCTCCCTCTACTCCACCTTCTCCTCTCTCCTCCTACTTCTCCTCTACTCCTCCTCCTACTCCTCCCTCTACTCCACTTTCTCCTCTTTCCTCCTACTTCTCATCTACTCCTCCTACTCCTTCCTCCTGCTCTTACTCCTCCCTCCTCTTCCTACTCCTCCCTCTATTCCTCCTTCTCCTCCTCCTACTCCTCCCTCTACTCCACTTTCTCCTTCTACTCCACCTTCTCCTCTCTCCTCCTACTTCTCCTCTATTCCTCCTTCTCCTCCTCCTACTCCTCCCTCTACTCCACCTTCTCCTCCTCCTACTCCTTCTTCCTGCTCTTACTCCTCTCTCCTCTTTCTACTCCTCCCTCTACTCCACCTTCTCCTCCTCCTACTCCACCTTCTTCCCCTCTCGCTCTATCCACTACTCATTCTTCCATCTCCCCACTACCATATCTATATCCTTTATATGCTTCCTCCCTTCTTATTCCTTACCAATTTCCTCCGCTCATAGACAACTCTGCCTCTACCTGACAACATTATATTTTGAAGGAAAGTTGCTCTGGCCACTCTTCCGCCACTTCCCAGGGGGGAATACCACACTACCACACATTATTCAGACTGGTGGAGGTGCACTTCATCATGAAAGAACTGTTTTGGGCACTCTCAAGGAAATAGTGCGGTCCTGACCCAGATTCCCATGGAAGTAAGACACCTGTAAGGGAGGTGGCTGTCCCTCATGTTTTTTCTTCACTAAGTCCCCAGAAATCTCATGAAAGGAACCTGACTCATTAGAACAAAACATGAACAATCAATTTACAACTCTCTACAGAGGGGGGTCAGCAAGAGAACTGTAAATAGAAAGACAAATACCCCCCAATCTCACACAGAAATAGGTGAGGAAACCTCTTCTACTGCTCCTCATGGTTGCTTTGAACAGATGAAAGAAGAAACAAGACACCTTTCAACAGAGCATGCAGTAGTTTTACCAGATCCTGACTCCACTCTGTTTGCGGATAAAGAGGAAAGGTACCATACTGGATTTGCTGTTGCTACAGAAGATCAGGTACGTCAAGCATCTTCACTTTCCTCACCCACATCTGCTCAAGACGCTGAATTGACAGCCTTCTCAGTGGCATACAAAATGCCTGAAGGAAGACATGCCAATACCTACACTGACTCAAGATATGCCCTGGGTGCAGCACATTATTTTGGATCAATCTGGAAGATAAGAAGCACCACTCAGCTGACCAAAAGCTGCCAACCAAGCCACAAGTGCACCAAGGGAAGTGGACAGAAGGGTGTCCGCTAAAGAAACTTCTATACTCACCATGTAGATCCTACCCACAGATCTCAAGCTTCTGAAAGAATGACAAGCAGCTGCTGACCCTGAAGAAATACAAAGCTGGAAAAACAGAAAGGGGCAACCCTTGAAGACGGGCTGTACTCCAACACTCTCAAGCTCTGTTTACCCAAAAACATGTACTGGGCAGTGAGCCCATGGAACTTTATACCTATCCAAGACCCTCATGAACTCTTTGATCTCTAAATACTCTAAAGCACCTAGAATTACTCCTCTAATTATCAGTTACTGCCGATCCTGTGTTATTTGTGCCAAGGACAGCTCAGGCAGAAGAGAAGGAGAATCCTAGGCACCTAGCTAACTCTCACTATCCCTTTCAAGAATCCAAGTGACTATATCCAGGTGCCAAAGAGCTGCTGGGTCAAATATGCACTAGTTATAATAGACATTTTGTCAGTATGGCCAGAAGCCTAGCCAGTCATCAATGTGACAACCAAGACCATATACCCAATAGTGCATTGTGAAAGTTGCAGAGATCACTCAGTGGATTCATTGTTCCAGATTCAAGACTCTCTCTCTCTGCAACATGAGAAGTAACATTTGTTGATTTTGACACACTTTTGACTCTAAAGGAAAAATGACTTGTTAAAAAAAATAAAAAGATACCAACAAGTAGGTGTTTGATGGCCATAATAATGCCTGACCACCTGCCATCGATGGAAAGCCGAGGACCCCAAAAGGAGACCTCGTGAAGCTAAAAAGATCCAAACGCCAAGCTTCCTCAGGATTATTTGCCCATCCTGAGTTTGTGGTGATATTAATATTGACTAAATGATCCGAGTCCACCTACGCTGATGTAGCGTGGGACAGGTTTAATACTACAATGCATAAGCAAATGTGCCCTAGCCAAAGTTATTATGTCCATACACATAATACATGACAAGGTACTCTTGACACACCACATTCATGCTTCAGAACACAAAGAGGAGCACCCCTCTAAAGGGAAAGTTTGACACATATATATTGATGCCATAGGTGTGCCAAGGGGGGTACCAGATGATTTTGCAGTAAAAGGAAAGTTTGAGTCCATTTTCCCAACCGTCACTGCCAATAATAATAATATTTTGATTTGCATTTATTATATCTATCGCAACCAACAATGTTTACCTGTCACCATGACTTGTTGTGCCTATACTCCAGATAACACAGGTCCATATGGTAATGTAAGCTTGTCTATTTTATGATGTCCCTCTGAAGAACTAAGAAGACTTTAAGAACCGTTACTTCATAGGGTTTTGTGCCTTTGGGCTAACCTGTCTTCTGAAACTAACTAATAAAGTTTATCTTTTTTAGAATCTAACATTTCATAGGGGGGACTGATGTAGAATTATTTAAAAATCTTTATTGCACCTGTATTGAATTATTGTACTAACTCCATTTTAACCCACATTACCTGACAGATCCTCCATTTTAAACTACATTACATGACCGAATTTCCCAGCAACATTTAGTACAATGAACAGAGACTGTATTTTCTATAAAGACATAGCTGACTCCGGAATTATTGAATCTCCTGTAACATGCAACAAAGTATAACCAAGGCCAGAGCCAAGGCCATGAGAACACTGTACTAATGAAATGTTCTATTCATAAAAGAACCTTGCACCTGATCATGAGACTGACATCACTAACTACGTAAAATGACGCCCAAGCCCCCCTTTCCACCGAGTAAACCTCATGCTGGGAGAGATGGCGCTTGAGCCATCTGTCCACACCCGTGTCCAGAACAATACCACCTCCCGGTGGGAGGACACCTAGCTAGTCACTCAAATCCCTGAGCCAATTAATAATATTGATGGGTGGACACTGATATAGCCACTTAACATTTAATCCAATTAATGATGTTTATTTGTTATTATCTGATATTCAATGATGATGTCATTTTGCCTTTAAAAGGGTCTGTATACCCGTTTTCTAACCAGATGCCATTAAATTTTCTGAAGTGCTTTTAACCTGAACTCCATGTGTCAGTGTGAACTTACTTCTGCGTATACGCAATTTTAATAATCTCAGATTTGGACAGGAACAGATAGACATTTAAACATATTTGTTTATTTCTAAATTAATCTACATCAAGATGAAGTCCACAATATCTAGGGTGCCACAGGTTGCCTGGCTGTACATTTCCCTGTTGTTGTTGTTGAATGAGAGGTACATTACATTTAGATATAAGATCTTTAAAAGCTAGAAATTTTAATAATGGAATTATTTTATCATAGGCCTGTAAGGGGTTAAAGACCAAAGTATATAACCATCAAGTTATAAAACCTATGTGAAGTATGTAACCTCGTCTTGTAAAGCACTACCAGTCTATCCACTATAGGTCTATGTGGAAAAAGGAATACAATAAATATGTTGATGCTGTCCATAGCAATTTATTGTATCTAATTCCAAGTTCTGTATTTGTTAAATACAAAGCTATGGCTGGCTATCATAAAAAACTAAAAATCTTGTAGCACCCAGTAAGGCCCTCTGAAGATAGCACAGCTAAGCGGACAAGGGCACATGTATGAGTGTGGGGATGGATGCGTGTGATTGAATGTGTGGGTGGGATCATCTGGTGTGTGAGTTTGGTGGGGTGGTCTTACCTCAGTGCCACTTGGGATTCAGGCCAGCAAACAGCTTCCTGTCCTCCTTCTCCTGTTTATCCTAGGTCAGTAGTCCCTCTGCTTGAAGGATGAAGGTCGAGGCTATCCTGACATACATCACAGCTGCTGCTGGAAACTCTGCGAGCAATATGCTTACCTCACCCCAGGTATGGCTGCCGACGTGGTTCTTCCCTGCGGCCCCTGCTCCTCGGGGCCGCACTAGCACCAGCAGGCATTCCCATCCGCCAGTTAGGCTATCCCCTGATGCTGCACCTCGGACCTGGTGGAGGAGTAGGAGCCCGGGCCTCACCTCAGGCCTGCCCCGGCCCCCAGCATTGGAACGCGGGCTGTCTGCGGAGGGAGACAGGCAGGACCTTCCCGGCGTGTGGCTGCATAGCGGCCTTCCAGATCCCCCCACAGCAGGCGAGAGGGCAGGGCTGAGACCAGGACCCCTGTTGTGAGTAGGCCCTGCAGAGCGACACGGGGGGTACCACAGTACCACAGTTGAGAGCTGTGGGGAGGGCCTCATGCGGGTTGTCCTCCCCTGCTCTTTCTGGGTCTTTCTGGGTCCCCTCTGGCCTCCTCCCTGTACCCTCTGGCTCTCAATTATGACTCGCCTGGTGCCTCAACAAGTGCTTTTTCATCCTTTTTTGAGGGGGCCGGTGGAGGGACATCCTCCTCCTCATCGGCCCCCAACCAGAGGCCAGGCTCTGTAAGTGGGGGTCCTCGTGTTGTTTCAAGCACGAGTGCTCCAGTTGCGATGGTGCCCATCCCATCTCCCTCCGTCTCAAGCGGGGGAAAACTGTCAAGAAAGGCGACATGGGGGCTAAGGGCGATGACTACGGTAGTGGTAAACGCGATGCGCCCGTGGCTTGACCTTTATAAGAATTGTTGGGCAGCCCGGATCCTATTGGAGGGTTTTTAGCAAGGTTTCTGGAACCCCTTTTCGATTTGCCCTTCCTTACTTTCAGTTCGGAACCTTTGGTCCATACGGGAATTCCCTCAGATGGTTTGGGAGAAGCTTAACAAGGAAGTATCCTTGAGCCGGATAGCTGGCCCCCTTTTGTGTGCCCCCTATGTCCAATCTGCGTGTTTCCCAGTTGGGTGTGGTGCCCAAGAAAGAACAGTGTAAATTTTACCTGATTCATCATTTGTCGTACCCTCCAGGGGGGTTTGATAAATGATTAAATTTTTGCCGAACTTTGCTGGGTTTCCTACGCATCCTTTGGTAGTCTGCATGGTCCAGGCTGCAGGCCCTGGGGTTTTACTGGTAAAGGCAGATGTGGAATCGGCTTTCCGGCTGCTACCAGAGCACCCAGATTGTCATCATCTCCAGGGTTGTACTTGTGTTTCCCTATGGGTTGCTCCCTATCCTGTTTTTATTTTGAGTGCTTTAGCACTTTCCTGGAGTGGGTAGTTTGAAGGGAAGCGGGGTCAACTCCCTTTTGCACTATCTGGATGACTTCTTGTGTGTGGGGCAGGCAGAGTTGCACATCTGCGCTCTGCGGGTTCTTGGGGAGGTGTTTCAGCATTTTGGTGTTCCATTGGCCCATGACAAGACCGTGGGTCCAGTTACATGCCTTAGTATCCTGGACATCGAGATCGATTCCGTGGCTGGGGAATGTCGGTTGCCCCTGACTACATTTCAAGACCTCTGGCAGGAGGTGTCCCTTGGTCTGGGGCGACGCAAGATTAAGCTGCGCTGCCTGCAGTCTCTTCTATGTAAGCTGCACTTCGCCTGTCGGATTGTCAGTTTTATTATCGGATTGCTGCCAATCTATTTCGGGGGGACGAGGTGCACTTGACGGAGGTCGGGCTCGACCTCTTTAATCTCGCGTTGCAGGGGTCCCCAGCTGATTTTAGGTGTAAAACAGCAAGGTTGTGGCTGAGGGTATGTCCTCGCCAATTAAGTTTGAGGCGGTTATGCCAATATGTGGAATGAGGTGGTCAGGTTTCAGGTCTCAACCTTCCCTGCTCTAAGGGTTAACCTTAGGTTACCTGTTTGGACGTGCCCACCGAGCGAGGAAAAATATTGGCTGGTGGTAAGCATTGGGATGCAAAAGGAATTTATCCCGAAGAGAGAGGTGAGAAGAAGTGGTGCAAAGGCTCATGGTCAGTATATTGGCAAGGACGGTTGGGTTATACTGTATGGCACTATATGTTAACCTATTTGTTAAGTTATTGTTATTTATGTTTGAAGTTTGGTTTATATCAAGTAAAGATAAAGATTAAAAATAAATTATAGATGTATTTATCATATGTTATAATAAATGCTGTGGTCTGTTTCATCCATACTACATTGTCTGTCATTATTCGGGTGGTAAGTGGGATAGTTCTGTTATTATGATGCATCACGATTCCCCACTATGTACATACAAGGCTCTGGGGAGATAGCAAAGCTAAGCGGACAAGAGCACATGTATGAATGTGGGGATGTATGCATGTGATTGGTTGTGTATGAATGTGTGGGTGGGATTATGTGGTGTTTGGTGGGGTGGTCTTACCTCAGTGCAACTTGGGATTCGGGACAGAAAACAGTTTCTCCCGCCTGTCCCATTGTTATATTTAGTCACATTAAGCCAGGGGTATGTCCTTGCCAATTAAGTTTGAGGCGGTTATGTCAATATGTGGAATGAGGTGGTCAGGTTTCAGGTCTCAACCTTCCCTGCTCTAAGGGTTAACCTTAGGTTACCTGTTTGGATGTGCCTACCGAGCAAGGAAAAAGGCCGGCATTGGGATGAAAAAGAAATGTAATGCCGAGGGAGGAGGTAAAAAGAAGTGGTGCCTAGGCTCATGGACAGTATATTGGCAAGGACGGTTGGGTTATACTGTGTGACATTATATATTAACCTATTTGTTAACCTATAAGTTTTGGTTATTTATGTTTGATGTTTGGTTTATATCAAGTAAGGATAAAAATTAAAAATAAATTATGGATGTATTATCCTATAATAAATGCTGTGGCCTGTTCCATACTACGTTGTCTGTCATTATTTGGGTGGTAAGTGGGATAGTTCTCTGTTACTATGCTGCCTCACGATTCCCCCCCGTACATACATGATCTTATATCATTTCATATTAACTGCTGTGAACAACACAACCAGCTTTTCATTTATTTGCTAAATGAGACTTTGTTTAACATCATTAACAACATTACGCAGCACCTGCAAGATTATAATGTGCCTGCAGATATTTGTAAATTATAAATTACTGCAATAATGAAAATCCTGGGCTATTACAATTTCTCTCCTTTGCTGCTCTTCCTGAGATGTGATTAATTCTTCTCATTTACTCATAAGAGTGTTCTATCTGTTCTATCTGATTGCAAACATTGATATTTTACTTGATATATAACCCAATCAACTCCTTAAAATTAGTAATGTTTGCAGTGATTCATTAACACTCAAAACAGTACAGCCCTACAGGGTTGTGCGACCAACTGTTTTACTGTGGTTAGTCTTATAATATTAAGTAACAGAATATGAAAAAATTAAGCATATTCAAAAAAACTAGCATATTTAAAAGAACTGTATGATGGGCAGATATTTTGGTTTGTGATGAGGAGAAAAACTGCAGGGCGATAGAAAAAGACACAACACTCAGGGAGAAATGGAGAGTGGCACACAAATAATAGGGAACATGGAAAGACACAAGCAAGGAAAAGATACAGAAATGGGGAAATGTGAGTAAAAAGTTTTTAAATAATAAATTTTTACACACATTTCATACACTACATACAACCTGCACATGTACACATACTGGCACTCCACACAAATATACCCCTGAATTCAAAGTTTGATACCTCATACAAGTGCACTTATTCACACAATGGCAAAAATAGAACACTGAATTCACACACTTTCCGAAACACGGCTCTGCATTCACACATACTAACACTACAAACAAGTACAAACATGTATTCATCCTTTATATAGTGTATACCAAGCACGGTAACAACCTTTTTGTCCTTTTGTATGCTAGGGTACAATGATCCTCTGTTTTATGAGATAATCATAAAATTGCTGGAACTATTTACATGGGGTGGAACTACTAGGGGTGCTGCCATTACATTTGTGGGAACCCTTGGCAGGCCTCCCAACCGTCATTATTTTTGGGTTATGTTCCACTGTCCCAGTCATGGAACTGTGCCCAACAAGCATAGCGTGAGCACATCATTAGACACGCTCTCACTATGTTCAGGGCAAACAGTGTTTTCTGCACATCCTGTCCTCAGTGAGCTGGCCTTATATGATTGGCAAGCAGCTTGGCATACATTCTTGAAAGGCTGACCTGCCAGTTATTTGCGTGGACTTATACCCTTTCTTTAACTACCAGTAATTTGGATAGACCCACCCCTTTTCTTGACGTGTCCAGCTCATTTGGGTGGGACAGTGACATGATTGTGTCACTAATCCGCCCCTTTTACCCCCTCCTACTGGTGTTCTCCATCTTGAGGTACCAGAGTTGGGAGGTATGCCATGGGCTTCACAGCAGAGATATGATGTCACACTCTAACCTGCAGGACTTTTCCAGAATTTCCCCCTCCCTATGGATTGCCCAACTGTGGGACATCCGAATCTCCCGTTTCTGTATTCCTTTAACAAAATCCCTAAATACACACTTTTTAGAGTAGCCTAATAGCTCTCCCCATAACTTTTCATGCCCTACAACCTTCCTCTGCCCTTTCCCATCTAATGTGCTCCCTCCTCTCTCCCATCTGCAGGTGAATTCCAATCACTTGATTCTCTCACTTCCCTTTGTGTATTTGTCTCCATTCCTTTAGATGGTAAGCTTGTTTTGTGCAGAGCCATCTTCACATACTGTTCCTGAATGTCTTACGTGTTTTGTTAAAATTAAATGTTTGTCATGTAGTGCAGTAATGCGGAATATGTTAGCAATATATCAATAATTTTTATTGTAATTCTAATAATTGGAAAGTGTGTCTGTATATCTGTAAAAATGTGTCTGTAAGTGTATATGTCTTTGTAATGGTGTGTCTGTAAGAGTATATCTATGTCTTTGTAATGGTGTAGCTGTAAGTGTATATCTATGTATTTGTAATAGTGTGTCTGTAAGTGTATGTCTATGTCTTTGTAATTGTGTGTCTGTAAGTGTATATCTATATCTTTGCTGGATGCAGTGGCAGTTTTTGAAATTTAAATATGGTAGGGTACTGAGCCCTGACTTAATGTAATGTCCTATTCAACATTATCAACCTATATTTACACATATATTGACACAACTACTTTAATGAGTCCCACTACACCCACCGATGCTCTTATCCAAGTACACCTATAAAGACAGGACAATATACAACCCTGGTGTCCAGGACCTGAAAGAACCATGTAAAGACGTGTTTGAGGGACTATCCATAGGTCCTGGTGGGACCATGGCTCCAGGTGGCACTCTTATACCGCCCATGTCATTATCTAATATGATAATATCTATTTGAGGAAAGCCTTTTCTCACCAACTCATTCCTAGTCTGCCATGTACCCTTGGTAATCTCTACCCAAAATACCTTATATCATCCCCAATCCCTCCCCAAACTGCAACCTAAATGTTTTAATTGCCCAAAACCTGACACACAAGTTCCCTAATCCCTTTCCAGATTGCCACCTAGCCTCCCTAGTCCCTCTCCAAGCTGCCTTCTAATCTCTCTAATCCTTCCCCAGTCTGCCACCTCAACTGCCTAATTCATCCCTAGATTGCCACCTAACTTCCATAATCATTCTTTAGATTACAGCATAATATTTTCCCAGCCTTTTCTTTCTCTCCTCTCTCTGTCATCCACATCACTCACAGCTACCGGCATGCTGTCACCACCTCACACATGACTGGCTGAAATGCCCACACATGGTAAGCCAATCCCCAGCAAACACACTTCATCTCCAGCACACACACACACTTCATCCCCAATACACACAGACACTGCTTCCCAGCACACACACAAACATACACTGCACTCAAACACACACTGCATCTCATGCACAAACAGCACACACGCACTGCATCCAAAAGCACTCACAAAGACACAGCATCACCTAGACACAAAGCATCACCAGCACACGCACACACAATACGATTCCTACACACAATACATCACCAATCTCATTTTACATCTCAAACACACACACACTGCATCATCAGCACACACAATATATTCCTTAGAAAATGTCCCCTTTACACACAGTGATGGAATCTGGTCCACACAAACACTCACACTACAGAAACAAACACACTACAAATTACAAAAGGCTGAAACATAAATGCTGTCCATCCAAAAAGGGCACCTAAGATACCGATTATTATTCAAAATCCGCCCAAACCTCCACTACGCTCATATTTACAAACACTGCGCTTGCAATAATTTTAAGGAATATCAGACAGAAATGCAACACTTTATTAACACCTGAAACCCTATTTGTTTTTGTTTTTTTATTCTCTATTAACAACTTGACTGAAACACAACAGTCACAAAATCCCAAAACAATGCCTGATGGATGTTTTGTATGCAATCTGTGAGCATGTTGACCACACACCAATATTGCAAGGAAGCATCAAATCCCATACTGCCCTATGTTATGCAATGTCCATAAGATTCCATATAAAATAATATAGATGCACCTGGTACAGAAAACACCGTAATTAGCGGCATGCATCATACAATTAAACTTACTTCTTTTTGGTTTATTATTGTTGATGATTTATGTATATTGTACTTCGCTAATATTTTAATACTATTGTAGAAACATATATGTTGTGGCGTTTAATTTAGTGTGCCTTGCTCAAAATATGTAACTGGAATGTATTGATCTAATCATGATTGTGATAAGTTTCATTTTAGTTTTGATTATCATGATTTAACATAATGGATATTGGTGTGTTTTGGTGGTGTTGTTGTGGTGGTGGTGGGAGTGAGGTCTCAAGACTAATGGCCATTCAGTGTGATGTCATATCCCAACAGCCACCACTCTGTAAAGGGCAGAGTGAGTGTGGGACAGGCTGCTGGTAATCTGTACTGTGTGAGAGTGTCAAAGAATATGCAGTTTGTGTGTGTAAGGGTCAGTGTGTGTGTGCCAGTGTGCAGAGTGTTTGTGTATGGGTCAGTGCGTGTGTCAGTGTGCTGGTGTATGGGTTAGTGTGTGTGTCAATGTGTTTCTGTATGGGTTTGTGTGTGTGTATGTTTCAGTGTGTGTGGGTCAGTGTGCAGTGTGTTTGTGTATGGGTCTGTGTGTGTGTGTGTCAGTGTGCAGTGTGTTTGTGTATGGGTCTGTGGTAGTGCATGCCAGTGTTCAGTTTTTGGGTTATTGGTCAGTGTGTGTGTGTCAGTATTTGTGTGTATCAGTCTATATACTGCCAGCTCACACACAGCAAAATTGTAAAATCTGGACATTGTTGAATAGAGTAAATGATAATAATTTTGCAGTCTGAATGGCCCAGTATGCAGCTGGATTTTTCTTTTTTTGGGGGGACTTTAGTGAATAACCCCAGCAGTGTTCCAGTTTTTGCCCAAGATTTGGCTTTTATTTTACTACATTTTATTTTGCACAGAAGTTGTTTCTCTCCTTACAGGATCTCCCCTTTAGAAACATTTGTGCTGACACCTGCTGTTAGCTTTAGTTAATACAGAAACCGAAAATGTAAAAAAAGCTAATTCAAACTTTACTGTTGTGCATCACCTATGCATTGCAAGTGAGGATCCGAGTAGCACATGGGCTCAGCATTTCCAAAATGTAATTTTTCCACAATTCTCCAAGAATGCCATGCCATTGTGCAGCACTGACCCAGAAAGCACTTTGAGTGGCACTTTGAGTGACGGCCACTTGAGTTGTCCATAGACTGTAATGTAAACACTGCCTTTTCTCTGAACAGACCGTGTTTACATTAAAAAGCCTGCAAATACATAATATACACACCAGACTTAACCCCTTAAGGACCAAACTTCTGTAATAAAAGGGAATCATGACATGTCACACATGTCATGTGTCCTTAAGGGGTTAAAGCTGTAGTTGTTCTGGTGACTATAGTGTCCCTTTAAATAAATGTATTTCTGACAGCATGAAGCTTTGTCTTAACGCAAGGGGTGGGAAGAGCAAAATTGACTGTTGGCAAATGGACTGTTTACTGTTAGTATGGCGTACTTTGGGATATTGGAGTAAGGGATTGTGATAAAGGCAACTATTGAAGAAATCCTTAAAAACTTTGCATGAACTAAATAAGTTCTGCTCTTTCCTAGTCGGTCCTCTGCTGACACCTAGTGAATCTTGCTGGTATTTACAGCCTTTCCTACAGCGTTCCTACAGCTAGATGTCTTTTTAAATGAACAGTTTAAAGCTCATAATAAAAATACTTATTTTTAAACAACACACCAAAAATAATACAAGTAGGATGGCAGTCAGGAGTCAAGGGTGGTGGTATCCAGGTATACATTGGAGAAACTGGCCTTAAGCTGCATCTCAGAAAGAATCTACACAGACACTCAATCAAGACCCACAAGGAAAACTGATATTGTACCCCTGTTGGTCATCACGTCACCCAGTCTGGTCACTCCATCCAAAACCTCAGGATTACAGTTCTTAAAGGGAATTTCAAAGATGAAAATGATAATCCATTTCAACACCAGAAATAAAGGACTTAATGTAGACTCTGGCTTTCCCACACACTACCAAAACTTTATATACCGTATATACTCGAGTATAAGTCGACCTGAATATAAGTCGAGACCCCTAATTTTACCCCCAAAAACTGGGAAAACCTATTGACTCGAGTATAAGACTAGAGTGGGAAATGCAGCAGCTACTGGTAAATTTCTAAATAAAATTAGATCCCCCAAAAATTATATTAATTGAATATTTATTTACAGTGTGTGTATATAATGAATGCAGTGTGTGTGTGTGTGTGTGTATAATGCAGTGTGTGTGTGTATGAATATGAATGCAGTGTGTGTGTATATGAGTGCAGTGTGTGTGTGTGTGTGTGTATGAGTGCAGTGTGTGTATGTGTATGTGATGCAGAGCCTTGGTGGGGGGTGGGCATTTTTATTATTTTTTTTTATATTATTATTATTGTTTTAATATTTTTTTGTTTTATATTATTATTATTATTATATATATATATATTTTTGTATATATTATTTAAATCTTAATTTTTTTTTGTCCCCCCTCCCTGCTTGTTAGCTGGCCAGGGAGGGGGGCTCTCATTCCCTGGTGGTCCAGTTGCATTGGCAGTTCAGTGGAGGGGGCTGGCAGAGAGCTCTTACTTACCTTTCCTGCAGCTCCTTTCTCTTTCCTCCGGTCCGGTCAGCTCCCTCTGCAAGTCTCGCGGTGTGAGTGCCGCACGGAGCTCTGACCCCGCGGCTCTCGCGAGACTTGCAGTGGGAGATGACCGGACGAGAGAGAAGGGAGCTGACAGGAGCTGCAGGAAAGGTAAGTAAGAGCTCTCTGCCAGCCCCCAACAGCCCCTTGTCTGTATTATGGCAATGTAAGTTGCCATAATACAGACACTCACTCGAGTATAAGACGAGTGGGGGGTTTTCAGCACAAAAAATGTGCTGAAAAACTCGTCTTATACTCGAGTATATACGGTAAGCACATATCTGTTAAAGAAAATATTAACTGCCTATATCTTGCCCTGTGTTTAATATCAAATTGATGCTTAAAAGCCATATGAAACAAAGGTTTTTCTGCTTGTTCATCTATTCTGTTTGCATCCACAAATTTATTCTCAAATGCTACATCAGCCACCCAAGTACTGCGAGGACGAGATAAAGAAACTCAGAGTTGGAGAAGGTGCATATATACATATTTATGATCTAAGTATATATAATTTACTTTTAAACATTTTTTTAACCCCTTAAGGACCAAACTTCTGGAATAAAAGGGAATCATGACATGTCACACATGTCATGTGTCCTTAAGGGGTTAAACTTTGTTTAACTTTATTACAGGCGTCATTCCAGGCAGGCCCTCTGCAGGCATTGCTTTGGACGGCTATTCCGTCCATGTGATCGCGACGTCATCACGATCACACAGCCTGGCTCAGCCGCAGGGGGACTCCCTGGGATGCCTTTGCGATCTCTGGCTATCAGGTAAGTACGAAGGACGGCGTGGACGTACTATGCGCTGCAGGCGTCCTACAGGGGTTAAAGGAACAAATTAGTGTTGGAATTAAGCTGTATTTCTAATACGAACATGTTTCTCATCGTCCTCAGCCATCACAGCCCAACCTCCCTGCGTTGTAAAGGGTTAAATAACCCTTTACACACTTATCCAATTCCAGTGCCGAGGTCCCTCAATGCGGAGTCACGATCCGCTTTCAGCAACGTCATCAAATGGGGAGGAGGACCTAATCCACATGCGCGGCAAGCACCATGAGCGCATTAGCCTTCCCCATGGGAAAGCTATAGGACTTTCACTGATGTTGAACATCCCAATGCAAAGCATGAGGATGTCCAGCGTTATTTCAAGGAGTAAAACTCCAGGAAGTGCCTCTAGTGACTCAGACACCAGTGGTTCAATGAGCTGAAGTAGTCTCGGTGGCTCCAGTATCCCATTAAGTAACAATTAAAATATTTTTCCAAATTAGGAGCCAACCTCAGCATTGCACACTGGTATAATTTAACTGATACAAATAACTCAAACATTTCCCTATAAACACTGGGCTCATCTATTCCATGAGCACAGCCCTCTCCCAGCACCACTCATGCCACACACAGCATGGCTCCCCCAGGGCCCACACACGGAAATGACCTCACCTCACTATAGAGTTTAGGAGAATCTGCCTGAACGTCACTCCCAACCCGGAAGAGATTCCCCACGCGTGGCTTCTGTCGTCATCATCGTGCGACTGCAGCAAGCATCTGGGGGAAGATGTCGCCGCCGTTGTTTAGCCTCCCGGAGGCTCGGACTAAGCTGACTGTGAGTACTGAGTTCATAATACAGAGCGGAATACCGAGCGTGGGGGCAGCTATATCCGAGCACCGAGAATTAATCACGGGATTCACCTAGTCTCTCCCGTTTGTGTGTTGTTGTGTTTATGTCACGGTGTGTAGTCTCCCGTTTGTGTGTTGTTGTTGTTTATGTCACTGTGTGTAGTCTCCCGTTTGTGTGTTGTTGTGTTTGTCACTGTGTGTAGTCTCCCGTTTGTGTGTTGTTGTGTTTGTCACTGTGTGTAGTCTCCCGTTTGTGTGTTGTTGTGTTTATGTCACTGTGTGTAGTCTCCCGTTTGTGTGTTGTTGTGTTTGTCACTGTGTGTAGTCTCCCGTTTGTGTGTTGTTGTGTTTGTCACTGTGTGTAGTCTCCCGTTTGTGTGTTGTTGTGTTTGTCACTGTGTGTAGTCTCCCGTTTGTGTGTTGTTGCTTGTCACTGTGTGTAGTCTCCCGTTTGTGTGTTGTTGTGTTTATGTCACTGTGTGTAGTCTCCCGTTTGTGTGTTGTTGTGTTTGTCACTGTGTGTAGTCTCCCGTTTGTGTGTTGTTGTGTTTGTCACTGTGTGTAGTCTCCCGTTTGTGTGTTGTTGCTTGTCACTGTGTGTAGTCTCCCGTTTGTGTGTTGTTGTGTTTATGTCACTGTGTGTAGTCTCCCATGTGTGTGTAGTCTCCCATGTGTATGTCACTGTGTGTAGTCTCCCGTGTGTATGTCACTGTGTGTAGTCTCCCGTGTGTATGTCACTGTGTGTAGTCTCCCGTGTGTATGTCACTGTGTGTAGTCTCCCGTGTGTATGTCACTGTGTGTAGTCTCCCGTGTGTATGTCACTGTGTGTAGTCTCCCGTGTGTATGTCACTGTGTGTAGTCTCCCGTGTGTATGTCACTGTGTGTAGTCTCCCGTGTGTATGTCACTGTGTGTAGTCTCCCGTGTGTATGTCACTGTGTGTAGTCTCCCGTGTGTATGTCACTGTGTGTAGTCTCCCGTGTGTGTGTTGTTGTTTATGTCACTGTGTATAGTCTCCTGTGTGTGTGTTTTGTGTTTATGTCGCTGTGTGTAGTCTCCCGTTTGTGTGTTGTTGTGTTTATGTCACTGTGTGTAGTCTCCTGTGTGTGTGTGTTGTTTATGTCAGTGTATAGTCTCCCGTTTGTGTGTTGTTGTGTTTGTCAGTGTATAGTCTCCCCTTTGTGTGTTGTTGTGTTTATGTCATTGTATAGTCTCCCGTTTGTGTGTTGTTGTGTTTATGTCACTGTGTATAGTCTCCCGTTTGTGTGTTGTTGTGTTTATGTCACTGTGTATAGTCTCCCGTTTGTGTGTTGTTGTGTTTATGTCACTGTGTATAGTCTCCCGTTTGTGTGTTGTTGTGTTTGTCACTGTGTGTAGTCTCCTGTGTGTGTGTTTGTCGCTGTGTAGTCTCCCGTTTGTGTGTTGTTGTGTTTATGTCATTGTATAGTCTCCCGTTTGTGTGTTGTTGTGTTTATGTCACTGTGTGTAGTCTCCCGTTTGTGTGTTGTTGTGTTTATGTCACGGTGTGTAGTCTCCCGTTTGTGTGTTGTTGTTGTTTATGTCACTGTGTGTAGTCTCCCATTTGTGTTGTTGTGTTTGTCACTGTGTATAGTCTCCCATTTGTATGTTGTTGTTTATGTCACTGTGTATAGTCTCCCGTTTGTGTGTTGTTGTGTTTATGTCACTGTGTGTAGTCTCCCATGTGTGTTATTGTGTATGTCACTGTGTGTAGTCTCCTGTGTGTAGTCTCCCATGTGTATGTCACTGTGTGTAGTCTCCTGTGTGTAGTCTCCCATGTGTATGTCACTGTGTGTAGTCTCCCATGTGTATGTCACTGTGTGTAGTCTCCCATGTGTATGTCACTGTGTGTAGTCTCCTGTGTGTGTGTGTGTTGTGTTTATGTCAGTGTATAGTCTCCCGTTTGTGTGTTGTTGTGTTTATGTCAGTGTATAGTCTCCCGTTTGTGTGTTGTTGTTTGTCACTGTGTATAGTCTCCCGTTTGTGTGTTGTTGTTTGTCACTGTGTATAGTCTCCCGTTTGTGTGTTGTTGTGTTTATGTCACTGTGTATAGTCTCCCGTTTGTGTGTTGTTGTGTTTGTCACTGTGTGTAGTCTCCCGTTTGTGTGTTGTTGTGTTTGTCACTGTGTGTAGTCTCCTGTTTGTGTGTTGTTGTGTTTGTCACTGTGTGTAGTCTCCCGTTTGTGTGTTGTTGTGTTTGTCACTGTGTGTAGTCTCCCGTTTATGTCACTGTGTGTAGTCTCCCGTTTATGTCACTGTGTGTAGTCTCCCGTTTGTGTGTTGTTGTGTTTATGTCACTGTGTGTAGTCTCCCGTTTGTGTGTTGTTGTGTTTGTCACTGTGTGTAGTCTCCCGTGTGTGTGTTGTTGTGTTTGTCACTGTGTGTAGTCTCCCGTTTGTGTGTTGTTGTGTTTATGTCACTGTGTGTAGTCTCCCGTTTGTGTGTTGTTGTGTTTATGTCACTGTGTGTAGTCTCCCGTTTGTGTGTTGTTGTTGTTTGTCACTGTGTGTAGTCTCCCGTTTGTGTGTTGTTGTGTTTATGTCACTGTGTGTAGTCTCCCGTTTGTGTGTTGTTGTGTTTATGTCATTGTATAGTCTCCCGTTTGTGTGTTGTTGTGTTTATGTCACTGTGTGTAGTCTCCCGTTTGTGTGTTGTTGTGTTTATGTCACGGTGTGTAGTCTCCCGTTTGTGTGTTGTTGTTGTTTATGTCACTGTGTGTAGTCTCCCATTTGTGTTGTTGTGTTTGTCACTGTGTATAGTCTCCCATTTGTATGTTGTTGTTTATGTCACTGTGTATAGTCTCCCGTTTGTGTGTTGTTGTGTTTATGTCACTGTGTGTAGTCTCCCATGTGTGTTATTGTGTATGTCACTGTGTGTAGTCTCCTGTGTGTAGTCTCCCATGTGTATGTCACTGTGTGTAGTCTCCTGTGTGTAGTCTCCCATGTGTATGTCACTGTGTGTAGTCTCCTGTGTGTAGTCTCCCATGTGTATGTCACTGTGTGTATGTCACTGTGTGTAGTCTCCTGTGTGTAGTCTCCCATGTGTATGTCACTGTGTGTAGTCTCCTGTGTGTGTGTGTGTTGTGTTTATGTCAGTGTATAGTCTCCCGTTTGTGTGTTGTTGTGTTTATGTCAGTGTATAGTCTCCCGTTTGTGTGTTGTTGTTTGTCACTGTGTATAGTCTCCCGTTTGTGTGTTGTTGTGTTTATGTCACTGTGTATAGTCTCCCGTTTGTGTGTTGTTGTGTTTGTCACTGTGTGTAGTCTCCCGTTTGTGTGTTGTTGTGTTTATGTCACTGTGTGTAGTCTCCTGTTTGTGTGTTGTTGTGTTTGTCACTGTGTGTAGTCTCCCGTTTGTGTGTTGTTGTGTTTGTCACTGTGTGTAGTCTCCCGTTTATGTCACTGTGTGTAGTCTCACGTTTATGTCACTGTGTGTAGTCTCCCGTTTGTGTGTTGTTGTGTTTATGTCACTGTGTGTAGTCTCCCGTTTGTGTGTTGTTGTGTTTGTCACTGTGTGTAGTCTCCCGTGTGTGTGTTGTTGTGTTTGTCACTGTGTGTAGTCTCCCGTTTGTGTGTTGTTGTGTTTATGTCACTGTGTGTAGTCTCCCGTTTGTGTGTTGTTGTGTTTATGTCACTGTGTGTAGTCTCCCGTTTGTGTGTTGTTGTGTTTATGTCACTGTGTGTAGTCTCCCGTTTGTGTGTTGTTGTGTTTATGTCACTGTGTGTAGTCTCCCGTTTGTGTGTTGTTGTGTTTATGTCACTGTGTGTAGTCTCTCGTGTGTGTGTTGTTGTGTTTATGTCACTGTGTGTGCCCGGTGCTAAGGGCTGGGTGCTCAAATACAGGAAGGAAAGGACACAACACACAGTGTATGCTTTATAGGCAGAGATTGGATTTTAAATGTAATCTTAATTTCACAAAGATTTTTAACAGAGAATGAAGACAATTGCTAAAACCAAGATTACAAACTTTAGGTATTCGGATACACTTGGCACAAATAATAGAGTACTTGTCCGTACAATTGGTTAGAAGGAATAACACAAGAATACTCCTGTGTCCTCCTGTGAATGTTATTATTGCCATATGCCATTAGAAAGGTTCCCCCCCCCCCCTTAAGTTATTAAGCATTTGTCTATTCCCTATTTTGTATTGCTTGTTAAGAATTAGTTAACCACCTTCTTCTCACCATAACTCAGTAACTATTAAACACTATAATATTTATAGTATGTTTAAATGTCACCAACTATGTGATGTGTAAAAATGACATGGTATCCCCTTATAGCGCTTACAAATGAATTTAAACATTTTGGCTAAATGGTTATCAAATGTAATAACTCTGTTTTAGTTGTTTTTATAGCTTATACCTCTCTGCCAGCACACTTCGGCTTCCTTTCATAATGTTTAGTGTGGGATCCCACAATATCTTGTGTGCAATGAATGGAAACTATTGTGGAAGGCAGTACTAAACATCTAGGTGAAGGATTGGTGGTTTTTAATGAAGTGTAACTCTTTATTCCATTCCTTTGCCCCTTCCTGTCTAGCACATTATAAACAATGTTAATATGATATGTAAAGACCTTTCTGAAGCATTCTTTATCAGCAATGTTTCGTGCTTTAATTCATTGCTTTTGGTTTTTCCATTTTTCGAACAGAATGCTTCCAGAGAAGCTGTATTAAGCAAGAACGTCAAACATTTGGTGAATGTGTTTAGCCACATACCTGGAAGGTACAGTACAATAATATATTCCTCTATGTGATGTAAAAGATTCCCCATTGATTTCTGCAGTACATTTATATTTATCTTTATATTTGCAGTGAAAATGAGAAGAAGTTCACCCTTGACCAAGTATTCAGAGCTGTTCTGGAGGAGGAAATAGTAAGTCAGTTCCAGAGTAATCATGTCAGTATTGGAAGTAATGACTAGAACTGAATTTGCAAAGATGCATACTTGTGCTGTTGCTTGACATGTATCAGTACATGTCCAGTAATGATGCATCAGCTTTTTATTGTCTGTGTTTTTTTTTTTTATTTATTTTTATTTTTTAGTATGCATGTCAAATCTGAAGTAGGGACTCTTAATCTTAAATTGTCATTCAGGGCTGTGTGTTGTATGAATTTGGCTTCTATGGTTCTTGTGAATGCACAATACCCTGGTTTTGTTTTTTGTTTCTGCTTCATGCATTTGTGTGTGCTTTATTATTGCTTTTCAGTTTGTGAGATAATTTGGGTTTTCAAAATGTGACGATTTGTAATAAACTGACAAATTTAGGCTAAAAAACAAACACTGACTATAGTTTTGAATTTACATTTAACTACAAGTAAAAGTCTTTAGTGACTAAACACTAGACCTTTTATATTTGTTTTATTGAAGGAGCAGTCTCTGAACCATAAATAGTTTCACTCAGTGTAGTGTTTATTACGCAAAGAATCATTGTGTGCATGGATCTCTCTGACAAGAACTCCACTCTCCCTTTCATCAGTCATTGCATTAGCGGTATCATTTCCATCAATTGTGGGTTGAGAGCATTCGTGGTAGGATAGCTTAGTGCTTCTCTCAGTTTATCATTTCCTTCCTGTTTTGATAGCATTAATATTTCGGAATGGTAATCGAATGTTTGGGTGTTTGTTTAGAAAGCAATCCTACCCATTCTATTGTCAGTGGGATGGAGTTGCAAATAATAATGAGAGAAGTATGTTACCCAAACAATTTTAGAAAATTGTCATTTTTTTTTCTTTCTTTAGCTTTTTATAGGCAATTAATTTATGTTGCTATTTTTGCTTTTCCTCAGATAAACCAAGTGTCCTGCGATGACTATCTTGCCATTATTTCACTTGCCATAAGTGGAGTCACAGAAGGTGGTAAGAATTGTTGAATGAATAAACCAACTTTAGTGCTTTATATATTCTGTATCTTTCTGAATGCACACGTATAGCCTACTGTGGTTCAGAATGCGTTCATCAAACCAAAGGTGTAAGTTTACCTTTGCAAAAAACAAAAGCAAAAAATATATCTTTGGTATTGAGATTACTGAGGAAAAAAAGACTAAACCCTTTCAGTGTCAAATATTTACCAACATTTAATGAAAATGTCTGTTTAAAAGAAGGGCCAGGTCTAGGCTTATTAGTTGCCATTTTAAACATGTATGCTTAAATATTTAACAGTGAAAATACATAAAATAAGTCAGAATACATATAGGTGTGTGTATGTGTATATATATATAACACTGTTTATTTTCAGCGTCTTGTTCTGCTTTTATTTCATAACGTTCAATAATTACATGTTTTTAAGGATAATATAGTATAATCTGTCTAATTACAAGAATTTTACAAGAGCAAAGCAATACATCACATCACTGATTACTCTATTGTAGAATTATAGCCAGGGAATTACCACAGCTGAGATGGCCAGTTTCAGCCTGGCCACTGGTGTCTCAGATTAATTGCGAAAATCGCTGAGTGGCACAGCCACGCACAGTTGAAGCTTATGACAACATTTTTAAAAGTCCAGCTGTTATAATCATACAAAAAATGTTTTACCTGACTAGTTTATGCAAGTGAAATGCGCGTTTTATACATGTGAGAGTGCAGCTACTCAAAAATACAAGACATCAGCCCACCTTCCAGCGCTGACCAGACGCCTGGAGAGAGTCCAAGTCATGTGATAAGACACCTGCACTTTGTTTGGAAGATTCTGGAACTCTGGGCAATGTGCTAGAATATTGCAAAATCATAGGATACTGTGGTTTAACTAAATAGCTTTAGAAAGTGATCAATATATATATATATATATATATATATATATCTCCATACAATTAGCAATAGACTTCTTTACTCATAAATAATTCCTTTTCCTAAACAGAGAGATTTGACCGTATCCACATCTGAAAACTAATCGGGTAACATGGCAATTTCTGTGTTCTTTTCAGTTCCAGGCCTCTGTAATGTATGTTAGTACACATCATACCACAAAGGGGTGCAGAATCTCTGGCGTTAGGATGTTACTCCTAAATGTTTACTGATTGTACTAAATATTTTCAAAGGTTTTACATAGAGCTTTGCGGGGCTCAACAAGTCCTTGCATATTTTAATTAGTCAAACTGACCATTTTTTTTAGCCTTAACCATGCCTAGTTATCACTGAACATTAAACACCCCTGAAGGTTAAGCAGATCTCTTCACTGTTACTTTCAATACCTAACTTGTTCCGTGAATGTACCTGCCAAGCTGCTTCCTGTGTTTTATGTAGCTTGTACAAACTTTAGGTCTTCCTGTATCTTGAAAAAATCAAACAAGCATCTGGAAATGACAGGTCACAGCAGGTCTTAGCCCTGCACAAACTAAAGAAAATGAACAATCTAAACATCCAAATGAGGAACAAACTAGGAATCGACCGATCATCTGTCTGGCCTATATTATCCGCCGATATTCTGTATTTTCAGCAGTATCGGTATCGGCTAATAAAGATGTAAATGTAAAAAAATAAAATAAAATAAGTCTCCCCCCATTATTTTACACACATTACATACCTACACACACACACACACTCTGCTTTCATTATATACACACTACACAAACACACTGCATTCATTATATACACACTACATTCACTATACACAAACACACAGACTGCATTCACTATACACACACACACAATGCATGCAACACACACACACACTGCATCCACTACACACACACATATGGCATTTGTGCATTTACCTTAATAAAAAAAAAGAGATTTGCAAAAAATAATAATAAACATGTTTAGTTAACAGTAGATTTGTGTAAAAATAGGGGGTTTTTTTGTTTTTTTTAAATGGTAAATGTACAGAATATCGATACGTTATCGGCCTGAAAGCTCACAGATTATCGGTATCAATATCGGTCGATCCCTAGAACAAACGCAATCCCTCAATCAGCCATACAGATTACTAAAAAATGTAATGTTTTATTAAAAAAACATGGCATAGTTAGAGAGGAGAAAGAACCAGGTAGAGGATGCTGAGCACCAGGGAAGTGCCATAAAGCCATGAAATGCTCCAGCATGGCTCTCCCTCCTTAACTGTGCTGCAGTTTTAGTGAAGGAATAAAACATTTGCAAGTTGTACTTATTTTCCTCCTGTGTATATGTTTCTGACTAGTAAAGGCTACATATATCTATTGTCCGTGAAACAATATTATCAGCATCCACTAAACGAGTAGTAGAATATATTTTGCATTTACTTTGGTCATTAATATAATAAACTATATAGATGTATTTTTCAGTTACACGCCTATAAGGATACTTGAACCACACTAATAAGACTACTTTATAATTAAAGGGACACTCTACGCACCATACTCTGATGGATGTGCTTCTGTGAGTCTATATGAGTTGTCCCTTTTCTGTTTTGGACGGGTTTGACAAAAACTGTGGGTCTCCTCGGCACCCATAACAGTCCTTCTTTGTATTGTAATGCTATGATATGCTAAAGATTTAGCCCAGCACTTTAAGCTTCCAAGATTCAAATACAAGTATAATTTCCACATTTAATATGGCTACTGTGGGGGCTGGGCATGAATTCTCTAGGAGAGCCCTGTTTATTGTCAGACTGCTTCAAAACAGTTTGACAGAAAACTTGCAGATAGTGCCCGTAGCAATAAGCTGCAGTGGTAAAGGTGCTTCAAGCGTCCTTTTAAAAGGTAAGTTTGGTTCAGCTCTTTATTTCTAGCAGTATTAAAATATATACTAGTAAATATGAAATCATTATGTTAATGCCCGGTACACCTTATTTTGCATGCTATGCCTTCTAGGTGCACGTAATGCAGGTGGGTACAAGATAACATAACATTGCAGGATTTATTAATTTAACAATTGTACATTGTTTCAACAGAAACTCTAGCCGCTTTTTATGATACAGAAAATGTTTTACTTTTAACTTGCAGTCATTTGCATTTTTATGTGGAGCTGTGTATATCAATTGCCTACCTACAAAGCTTTAACTTGAAAATAAAACCACAAAGTAAAGATAAAATCGATACAAAATAACAGGGCACCACAATCACTAATATATTTACCAGCTTTGTTTCAGAGTAGAGAGGAAACGAAAAGCCAAAAGAGCAACAAAATAAAATTAGTAAAAATATACAATTTATTGAAATATATAGTTAAAAATATATAGATGGATATTGACACAAAACTGCAATCAATATTAGAAAGCCTGGATAGGCTATGAACCCTTCTGGCTTAGCAGCCTATATATCACAATATAAAGTGCAAAAAACGCTGTTTAAGTAAAGGGAAGTATAAGGTGCTATAAGTGACTAAAAAAAGCCACTGACATCAACTATCTCTTCACAACATACAGTACATAATTCACAGCTTAGAATAAAGTGCAAGATTATAAGGTGCTCAATTTTTAATAAGTAAGGGTAGAAAAGGAGCTCAAAGTGACCATATGGAAAGCCACTGACATCAGCTATCGCCTCACAGCTCATATTCACAGCAAGGGATAAAGTGCAACAGGGCTCAGCGTGTTTCGTTGATTGTCTGACTTCCTAAGGAGCTACTTCCTCAAGACCAGGAAAGAAGATAAAAGCTCCTGAGGAAGTCAAACGATTGACAAAATTCGTTAAGCCCTGTTGTGAAGAACCCTAAGATTTGGTATAAGCAGTCTTTGAATTTACCTGGAAGATTTGTGCACTTTATTATTCTGCACGTTATCCCATGCTGTGAATATGGGCTGTGTGCTGTGAGGGGATAGCTGATGTCTTTTTGAGGACACTTATCCATCCCAGCCACATGATGTGAGGTAGCGTCCACCTTTTGTAATTCGCTTTATACTCGCTCCAGAAGGGGTGTGAAGTTAAGACGGAATAGCTTTGAGAGTTTCGCTGGTATCCATATTCCCAGGTATTTTAGGGTCTCCACGCACCATCGGAATGGGAATTCGGTGCACATCGCTCTCATTAGGGCTTGACTGCACTCTATGTTGAGGATTTTGGATTTGGTGTAATTGATCTTTAGGTTGGACAGTTGGTGGTACGTTTCGAATTCTTGCATGATCTCCTTCAGTGATGTTTGTGACCGAGATCATCCGCATATGCTGATATTTTACTCTCCTCCCATCTTCCCCATATGCCCTCCACCCTGGTGTTGCTTCTGATTGCGTTGATGAATGATAAGGGGCATCCCTGGCAGGTTCCGTTTAGAATGTCAAACAGTTGGGACAGGATTCTGTTGACATTCACCTTTGCTGCCGGTGTGGTGTAGAGGGCCTGTATCCACTTTTGCATGTGGGGTCCAAATCCCACCTGGTGGAGCACCGCCATAAGGAAGGACCAATCTACCCTGTTGAACGCCTTCTCCGCATCCGTAGATATTAGTATGGAGGGGGTTGATTGTATCTTAGCTGCATGTACCAGGTTGATCACCTTAACCTGTTATCCTGTGCCTCACGGCCAACAAATTCCACCTGGTCTGGGTGGATAATCTTCGGAAGGAAGGTTGGATGCGGAGAGACAGTATCTTCGTGAAGAGCTTGAGGTCGGCGTTCAACAGGGAGATCGGTCGGTAACTGGCACATTACACCTGCAGCGTGCGCCAGCAGCCCGACAGCTGATGTTCGTGTAAGAGTGTCCCAATGCCTCTTATGACGTGATCCGGGAGCATTGTCTTCCCAGATGACATGTCCAGTCTCGGGTCCATAGGGGCATTAAAGTCTCCTCCCTTGAACATAAAGGTGCCAGATACTTGCTCTTTCAGTACCATGATGACGTTTAGTTAGAATGATCTCATGCATTAAGTGTACTATATACGTATAAAGAAATGATAGCTAGAGTATAGCATCAGTTATTCGAAATTCCCTTTAGCATAAAGGTGAAGAGAAACTTATAAATGTTATAGCGGTCATTTTATTGGTTTTCAGTCAATGTATTTTTTTGGTCCTTTGTATTCAAAATGGGAAACCTATATTTTTGTTACTAATTATAACATACCTATTTTGCAGGTATTTGCACAGCTACTACCCCATTTGTGCTGCTTGGTGATGTACTTGATTGTCTTCCTTTGGATAAATGTGATCATATTTTCACATTCATTGAGAAAAATGTTGGCACGTGGAAATCTGTAAGTAATATGCTGTGTGCATTTGACTATTCAATGTAATGCTCTTTCTTTTTTTTTTTTCCTTCTTTTTTATGCCCTATTGTGCCCTATTGATCTTGTCCATTACTTTGTTTTTCCACAACACATCATCTGATGTGATCCAATCAATCTGTGATCCAATTCAGGAAGTCTTATCTTCAGATCTGTTAATAAACAGAATGTGTAATAAAGGAAGTGTAAACATTAGATCTCTCTTTACAGAAAGTGTTTAGGAAGACTGTGCAAGTCACATGGTAGGGAGGTGTGACCAGGGCTGTATAAACATAGTGATTTAACTCCTAAATGGCAGGGAATTGAGCATTGAGACTACATGGCATGACCTATACACCAAAACTGCTTCATTAAGCCAAAGTTATTTTGGTGCCTATAGTGTCCCTTTAAGGATTTTTCTTTCTTATATGCCATTCTTGGTGGTACTTGGAATTCTGACTGTACTTTAGGTTTCAGTTAGAGCAATTTCTTTCTTTCTGACGTCTTAAAGGGATTCTATAGTGTAAGGAATAGACAGTTTAAGAGAGTGAAGCCCTTCCCATAGAAAAGCATTGCTTCAATGCTCTCCTATATGAAATTTACTGATGCTGGATGTTTTAATGCAGGGCGTAAGGATGTCCAGTGTCAGGCGACCAAAAGTCAGCTAGCCACCAGGAAATGACTCTACTGGCTGTCTAATTGACAGCCACTAGAGGCAGTCTTAGTCCTGCAATATAATTATTGCAGTTTCTAAAAATCTGCAATGTTTTACATTGCTAGACTAAGTGGAACTGAGACACTGCACCCTGACCACTTCAGTGAGGTGAAGTGGCCTGGATGACTATAATGTCACTTTAATTGTGTTCCAAAATAGACCGTGAGTAGCCTCTTTCTAAAATCTTTTTATTAATTTCATCTAGTCTATTATCCAAAAGACTTTCAACAATCACTGTTATCTGGACCAAGGGAGGGCTTCTCAAATGTTATTAAAAATTACGTTCGCTGCCATATGTTTCTAGTGGCTGTGTGGCTGAAGGAAACCACTCAATCTTTGCAGAAGGTTATTGCTGATAATTTTCTAATGGACAAGTTAACTGCCATGGTCCATAATTCACTCCCTTCTTTTAATAAAATCTGTGCCCCATGGCTTGACTATGAATAGGCCCAAGAGAGCCAGGTCTATGGATGACTTTTTTCCCCTACTTGCAGAGAGGCAAATCTTCCCCTTTCCTCTCGGTTTCCATGTACTTTATTCTTTTTTTTTTTCTCTTTCTTTATTTCCCATGTTGTTGTTTTTTTTGTTTTTTTGTTTTGGTTTTTAATTCAGTTATAACTTGAAACATTTGGGTTATGCTAGCATTTTATTTAACTACTGCAGATCAATTTGCCAATGTGCTTGTTTGTGTGGCTTGTCTCTTAAAATCATTTAAAAAATTACTTTCATCCGCATCTATTCTCTGGCTTGTAACTATTCCACTATTGTGGAATTGATTTATTTACCCTGGGTCTATGTGCCACGAATACACTTTGCCAGATTTGTAGTCTGCCACTTCTCTATGAAACTTCCTCCTCTTTTGGCTTTCTACGTTACGCCAGACCTTGTGAATGTATCTCTCTGCTGTGTCATGTACTGTTTGGAAAGCACCTGCTTCTATTTGTGAATTCTAATATCTGCCGTGTAATTTTGGCAGATATTTTAGTAATCTCCTCCTGTAAGTGTTCAATGTTTAAAAGCATCACATTAATGAGTATATGTTTAAAATGCCTTCATACCGCTTTAGATTTTACTCCTCCTTAGAAAGTAATATAGGTTGCAAATGGACTCTTCAATCCCTTGGTGTTTGTTTGGCTTTAAAGAATTTTGATAAGGTCACTTCAAGTAGTTGATAAGAAAGATTTCTCATTTGCACATTTTCTCTACCTTTAAAGCAAAGTTTTTTTAAATTTTACATTTATATTTGTTGTAGAGAAAGATTGTACATTTGTTTCTCCACCAGTCTCTGAGCGTATTAAATTACGTCAGAAATATCTTTCAACCATAATGGTATAATAGAATCAATGTATTGCTTAAATACGAGTTTTGCAGCAAAAGTATTATATGTGTGGAAGTATAACCTACAAATTATACTGTTTTTTTGTTTTCTATTTTTCCCATCTCAGCTACATAGTTACATAGTTACATAGCTGAAAAGAGACTTGCGTCCATCAAGTTCAGCCTTCCTCACATATGTTTTTTGCTGTTGATCCAAAAGAAGGCATTAAAAAAAAAAAAACCCAGTTTGAAGCACTTCCAATTTTGCAACAAGCTAGGAAAAAATTCCTTCTTGACCCCAGAATGGCAGTCAGATTTATCCTTGGATCAAGCAGTTATTACCCTACATTGAAAGATTATATCCTTGAATATTCTGTTTTTGCAAGTATGCATCTAGTAGCTGTTTGAACATCTGTATGGACTCTGATAAAACCACTTCTTCAGGCAGAGAATTCCACATCCTGATTGTTCTTACAGTAAAAAAAACTTTCCTTTGCCTTAGACGAAATCTTCTTTCTTCTAGTCTAAATGCATGACCTCGTGTCCTATGTAAAGTCCGGTTTGTGAATAGATTTCCACACAATGGTTTGTATTGGCCTCGAATATATTTGTATAATGTTATCATATCCCCTCTCAGGCGACGTTTTTCTAAACTAAATAGGTTTAAATTTGTTAACCTTTCTTCATAGCTGATATGTTCCATTCCTTTTATTAATTTTGTAGCCCGCCTCTGCACTTTTTCTAGTGCCATAATATCCTTCTTTAGAACAGGTGCCCAAAATTGCACAGCATATTCAATGTGTGGTCTTACCAGTGATTTATAAAGAGGCAAAATGATATTCTCGTCCCGAGAATGAATGCCCTTTTTCATGCATGACAATACCCTACTGGCCTTGGCCACTGCTGATTGACATTGCACATTGTTGCATAGTTTGTTGTCTATAACAATTCCCAAGTCCTTTTCGTGTGTTGTTATCCCTAATGCGCTTCCATTAAGGGTATACGTTGCTTGTGTATTCTTTACACCGAAGTGCATAACTTTGCATTTTTCAACATTAAATTTCATCTGCTAACATATAAAACGTTTTATATTTTTGGTGTTTTTTGACCAGACCGTAGTCATTGCTATCTCGGAACTAAATGAATTGGTGTATAGTATTATCATAAACATTACACGCTGTAATGTAGCAGAAAATATTCAGGTATTTCTTATCTTGGATATCATTGTAGAAAGAAATGACTGCAGTTGGTGATGTATTGGCATTTGAACTAATGTAAGCATTTAATAACATGTTACCGTTGCGTATACATAAAGCAATGTAGTGGCAAAATTAATTGCAGTTTACATTGTCATTGTTTTTTTCAGAACACCTTTTATTCCGCTGGGAAGAATTACTTGCTAAGGATGTGTAACGGTAAGCAGACATCTCCTCCCTAAATGGGCAACATACATATAATTGTAGCAATTCAGAGGCTTCGCATGAATGTTCTCCTAGATAAGGAAAAGTTTTTTGTTTTTTTCTTTGACCAATATAGCTAATTATTATTTTTACAATAAAATTCACTAATATTGCTCTCAAATTCCTGATTGCAGCAGATGTGAAATGTACCTGTTGTGTAATAAGCACATGGCCAATATATAGATTTGATTCCAATGATACATTCATTTAATGTGCCCGTATTTTGTATTTACTTTCATAGACTCAACATAGATGTAAAAATACTAGAACATGTCTGCTATGGTCAAATGAACATACATATATTTCTTCCAAAATAACAAGCATCATCATATACTCATGTGGGGAAATAAAATCTTTCTTTGCAAATTTTTAATTTTTTTTAATTTTTTTTAGATCTTCTGCGAAGGCTTTCAAAATCCCAAAACACTGTGTTCTGTGGAAGAATCCAGTTGTTCTTGGCTCGATTATTTCCGCTGTCTGAAAAGTCTGGTAAGTTGAATGGAATCATCATTCAACTTTTTTTATAGGGAAACTGCCGACACATTTTATTATAACTTTGTCTGTTTTTTTTTTTAGGTCTGAATTTGCAGAGCCAGTTTAATTTGGAGAATGTCACAGTATTTAATGTCAATGAGCAGGAAAGCACATTGGGACAGAAGGTAAGTACTTGATCCTTTTTCTGATCACACTACTAAAGCAGTACGTTATCCCTTTCTATGGCTGTGCTGACATCACTGCTTTGTTTGCAGCAGGTGGAAGATAAAGATGACGGCATGGAAATTGAAGAAGGAGAGATGGGAGATGATGATGCCCCTACCAACTCGTGAGTGTACCAAGATCATTTATATACTGCTTCTCTGTTACACAGTGTTTGTAAAGTTTTTGAAGTTGGTACCATGTAGCATATTTATTTACATACTTCATTTTAATGTTTTAGTGGCTTATGTCAGATATATCACTGTTCATTAAAGTTTGCATAAAGTAGAGCAAAATGCTTTAGGGATTGTGTGGGGAGTACCTAACAAATAGAAATGAGCTTTAAAGGGCAATGCCACCCCCATAACATAATTTTAATGAAGTTGTTATGGGGCTGAGTCCCTGGGTGCCTTCTTACCTTAGTCCGCTTCGGAGTAAATCTGCAAATACCTATCTGCTTTGCCTTCTCTGTCCATGTTCCTGGCAGCATCACTGGTATGGTTTGCCTTGGGCATCGCTAATTTGTTGGGCATTGGTGACACTCTCAGCCGTTCACTGGTTGGTCATTGCAAGTTGGAGTACTGTTAAATGTACTTTTTTTTTTTTTCCTGCAGTTCAATTCCTATAGATTACAATTTGTATAGGAAGTTTTGGTCTCTCCAGGACTACTTTAGGAACCCTGTGCAGTGCTATGACAAGAGCTCCTGGAAAGTTTTCCTCAAGGTAAGTTATTATCGTCATTTTGTACAACCATGTCTCTAACAACATTTAATGCTGTCACTAAAATAGAGTGCTCTTAAAACATTTTTCTTTCTTTTTTTTTTTTATCATAATGAATCTGAAAGTTGATATCACTTTACATCAGAGCATTTCTATGAATTCTTTGTGACCTTACATAGTTCTTTTTGAAATATGCCAAACATGTTATTGATTGCCAGTTAAGTATTCTGTTCTATGCTATAGTGTTTTCTATGTTCAGTTTTCAGAGGAAGTTCTAACTGTATTTAAAAGCTACAAATTGGATGATACTCAGGCATCACAGAAAAAAATCGAACAGTTAAAGGCGGAAGGAGAGCATGTGTACTTTGCCAAGTTCCTGACAAGTGAGAAGGTAATCTTTAATGAACGTAACTCTTTAAACTAAGAGTTTTCTGTTTATGTTTCTTTTAAACTGTTGGGATTGAGGGGTTCTTAATTTATTTTATGGTGGGCTGTTTAGTGGTTATGGTGCTTGGACTAAAGCTCATTTCAGTATGTGGACCATATCAAGCAAAATGCTGCACATACAGACTCCATGCACCATGACAATGTCATATCACTTAAGTGGTGATGGTGCTTGGAGTAACTCTTTAAACTCGATGCAGCTATATTTTCTAATCTAGATAAATATGCTATCGGATGACTTTCTCATATTGAAGGGCTTAGACCCCTTGGTTGAGTGGACAAACTCCCTATACGCTAGAAATTCCATTTATGTGTTGTTGTTTTTTGTTTGTTTGTTTTTCATACATTTTTGTTTATTTTATATTTTAGTTAATGGATCTACAACTGAGTGACAGCAATTTTCGACGCCATATCTTGTTACAATATCTTATCCTGTTCCAGTATCTGAAAGGTCAAGTAAAGTTTAAAAGGTAAGTCATCTTGACCAAAATATCAATACGTAGCCTTGTTACTTGGGCTTTATTAAAACTATAGTATATACGGCTCGTGTAGTTTACTTTTAATGAATTAATACACACATTGTATAATATGGTTATTACTGCTAAGTCTCCTATTGGAGAACCTATTTCAGGGGATATCTATGTCGGAGCATATGTTTACTTATGCTGTTCAAACTCTACTATGTTCAAATGATTTTTTATTTTATTTTATGTTTCCCTTTTGCATTCAACATCATGGTTGTTTGATACATTTAAAACGTGCATTGTCCCTTTATATGATCTGCACAAGCATTTAATTATACGCTAAATAAAAGATTTACGGTGATGTTTAAATTTTTCGTGCACTGATATTCTCGGTTTGTTTATTTTTAGCTCTAATTATGTACTACTTGATGAACAGTCACTTTGGATTGAGGATACCACTAAACTTGTCCATCAGGTTTGTATGCTATCAAGTATATCTATGTGAATATAAGTAGTTTATACTCTTTATATTTATCCTCATCTTATACCAGGTGATTTGCAAATTAAAAAAATAGCCCGTGTATATAACTTTCTGCACATGGAAGCCAAAAACTTGTCTATGCATGTAAAAGGCTTTTTCACCTTGACTTTCTCATTAAGCTGAAATATAGATAAGGCTTGTGAGCTATAACTACACTCCTACACTCCTTTGCTAACTTTTTACCTGTCTGCTTTTATTCAGTTACTTTGTGAAACCCCTTCAGTAGGAGACAAGTTTTCTAAAATGGTGGAGGTAAGTGTTGGTTTTAGTTTTTGACGTTGGTTCATTAGATATGGATGTATAATTCAACTAATTTTATTTAAATCTCATTTTCAGCACATACTTAATTCAGAAGAAAACTGGAATGCATGGAAAAATGAAGGCTGTCCAAGTTTTGTAAAAGAAAGGTACATGTGTGTAAAATAAATAAAAAGGACGTATAGCTTGGGAAAGGGGTCTGGGGGAACTACCACTAAATGCTGGATTCACGGCCTATAGCACAATAGTTATGGTACACCAGCTAAGCATCATGGAAACCTAGTCCACAATAGTTTGAGTGCTATAGGATAGACGTGTGAGTGTACAAAATTGATGTCTATGGAGGTTCCTGCAAGGGGTCCACAAGGGGTCTCCATAAATATTGTCTTGTGATGGGCAAGATAGTGCCTTAACCCACAGCCTTCACTAACGATAGCTGAGGGAAGTGACAGAACTTACCGGCAGTAGCTATGTCTTTTGTCCAATTTTGTCATTTACCATAAGACCAAAGTAGTTACTAGTTTGTCTTATATGTTTTCATTGGAATTGGTATTCAATGTAATTCAAATGGCTATTATTAGTGTTTCATAAATATTTGATCTTTATGAAATGCTCAAAATATTTATTTTATTTTATTTTTGGTGCAGGGCTGTTTTAAGTTAACACAAGGACGTATATATAAACCCATTGTGTTTTATATATACGTCCTTGTGTTTACTCTGTATAGTGTGTGTGAGGTACATTTTTTTAGGGGTGTGGTATTCCAGTGTATTATATAGTAAGCATATCCTTTTTTATGTGTTAAGTTAAGCTGTATCAATTTGTAACTACATTACATACTCTGTGCCTAATTTGCTAATTACCAAGATGTGTAAAGCTTGCATTTTGAGTGTTAAAACCATAAGGAAGTAACTTGCCCGCTAGGCCAAATTGCTGAGTTAACTGAGCTGTCGAATTTTCTCGGTTTAGCTATTGTGACCCAAACTTTGTAATTATCTTAGCAATTCTCTACAATTCCAATTTAGTGTTTTTTTTTTTTTTTTTTGTCTTCCGTACAGACCAGCAGAGCCTAAACCAGTGAAATTACCACGGAAACGTCCAGCCCCTGAAGATTTTTTGGGGAAAGGTCCAAACAAAAAGGTTTTAATGGGAAAGTAAGTGTTTTAATGTTGTTGCTGGTTTCACATTCTACACAGCTCACTTTGCAGTTGAGCACCTTTTATTTTTATAGTAGTAGTGTTTAAATTACCACGTTGGCAAATGTAATCAGTTTTTAATATGTAAAGGTCCTGAACTAGTGAGAGGACAGTATTCAGCCAGTTCAGAGAATTTACACAGGGGCACATCCTGATAATATCCCTGAGCCAAGTACTCCGGTACCTAATACTAATTTAAAGCCACATATTAATTTGAGTAATATCACCATGGTTCTAAAATAAAAACACGATATGAAACAGGTTTGATAAAATGGTATCTGAATGATGGTGGGTGGTAATATGTGTGTGTATGTATGTATGTATGTATATATGTATATATATATATATATATATATTTAGAAACCATGACACATGAATTTACTAAAATGTTGCAATCTTTCAGTGAAGAGCTAACAAGGCTGTGGAACCTCTGTCCTGATAACATTGAAGCTTGTAAGCTGGAGAGCAGGTGAGATATATCCCATTGACTACCAGTCAGACTTTAGTCATTTTCAGTTGATTCAGTACCTCTTAACATTATCATTTACCAAACAGAATTGATTTTGACTGCAATATTCCCATTTCAAGTTCCCACTAGCTAGAATTGAATCATAATATGGCAGAATTATTTCAAAAATATCACATTTCTCTCTTACTGCTTGGTCTTGTACTATGACTTTTTTTCTGTTTTAAATATTTTCATCCATTATACCAGTTATTATTATTATTATTGCCATTTATATAGCGCCAACATATTCCGTAGCGCTTTACAATATTATGAGAGGGGGATTTAACTATAAATAGGACAATTACAAAGAACTCACGTGAATAATAGGTTGAAGAGGACCCTGCTCAATCGAGATTACATTCTATAGGAGGTGGGGTGTAACACATTAGGACAGGAAACCAGTTATTCCCTTACCTGCCCTCAATTGCCTAGCAACAGTCCAGGATTTATTTTCCTTTTCTATTCCAATGGAGAAACTGACAAAATCTGGACATTGCTGGGTTATGAAGATCAGCTTGGGAACCACTACTCTACCAACTCTTCTTTGTTCTCTCCTCTTGTAATTTTACAATAGGTTGTATTCATGTGTACAGACAAATGACACATTTATTTACCAATGCATAAAAGCTATCCTTGTCTAAGAATATCACCACGTAGCTACATTAGTACTGTTACTATTTATGTTTAAAGTGCACAGCGTTTTTGCATTAGTTGTGTCTCTGAGTCATTCCGCTTTTTGGATTACAGAGAGTTTATGCCAACATTGGAGCAGTTCTTTGAGGAAGCTATTGAACAAGCTGACCCTGAAAACATGGTTGAAAATGAATACAAGTAAGACATTTTCTACCAGTTCGGCTATTGCAGTTCAGTTTATAAAGGGACACTGTACTGCCCAAATACAAAATAAATAAATCACAGTTTAGATATTCCTCCAATTAAAACTTGCTTGGATTTAATTATACATTTTGTCACTGGAGGTATATCTAAAACCAGCTTGTAAAAGCTGCAGATGTATACTGAGTGAATATTTGTCTTTATTTGCAGAGTGGTGAACAACTCAAATTATGGATGGAGAGCATTGAGATTGCTGGCACGTAGAAGTCCTCACTTCTTCCAGCCCACGAACCAACAGTATAAGAGTTTACCAGAATACCTTGAAAATATGGTCATCAAATTGGCTAAAGAATTGCCTGTAAGTATCCCAGTTTATTTCTGTTTTCTCCTTTCAGCTTGTCATATAATTATGGGTAATTGGCAAACAATGCCACAAACTCTTAAAGGGACACTATAGTAACCAGAACAACTATAGCTTATTGCATTTGTTCTGGTGAGGTATAGTCAGTCTCTGCAGGCTTTTTACTGTAAACACTGTATTTTCAGTGTGCAGCACTGACATTCAGTGTCTCCACCCTCTGCATGCAGACACTGAACTTTCCTCATAGAGATTCATTGATGCAATGCATGTCTATAAGGAGATGCTGATTGGCCAGGGCTGCATTTGGCTCTGTCCTGGCCCGCCTCCTTGGCTGAGAACATTGACAATCTCAGCCAATCCAATGCTTTTCTATGGGAAAGCATTATGAATGGCTGCAATCACTTCTGATATCAGCCAAGGAGGCAGATCAGGGGCAGAGCCAGCAACAGAAGATTTTAATAAAGGTAAGTTTTTACTATATTTAGGGGGTAAGAGGCGGGGGGGGGGATGATGGTGTTTTTAACACTATAGGGGCAGGAATACATGTTTGTTCTTTTAAACTATCTACATCAACAATAAAATGTAATTTGTGTTATGGCTAATAACTTTTGTTTTCACTACATAGGTCAAATTCCTAGCACATTTATGACTAAAAACCTATTTGGTGCATAGATTTCAAGTATAACAAAAATAGTTTGCATCGGCAAGTAATTTATTCCTAACTGTAAGCATAGTTCTTGAAATGTTGAGCCGTGCGTAGGCTTATCCATGCTCCAGATGTATGTGCTCAATGCAGGCTGATGTTATTTCATTGACCTTTGATTAACTTTAGCCTCCATCTGAAGAAATAAAGACAGGTGAAGATGATGATGATGAAGATAATGAATCTTTGTTGAAGGAGAACAATGAGAGTGAGTATTTCTGTTTAATGACTTATCTATGTTTATTTCCGAGAGGGTTCTGTGTTTCATTATTAGTTTGTTAATCTGGAGATGGAAGGCTTCATCACAAGTGTCAAGAGGTGTGCCATCTCACACTCCAATACTAGCAGGGAGAGCATTGTAGTAACTGTAAGTGAAGTATCTAAATTGCCAAAGCCTTAAAATAGATTATAGATTTTTGATTACCAAAGGCTTCAAGTGAACATGTTTTGAAGAAGGGAAAAAAAAAATCAACCTACCTGATGTTGCTCCCAAATACATTGATTACACCATATTACAAATTGCATGAATTGAATGTAAAATAAAGAGATTTACTCATCTCTCCATTCCAGTGCCACCGCCTTCAAGTCTTGTGGGTGTTACTCTTCAAGTAACACCCACCTCTGGGTCATCCTCTATTTCACATCCGTTTCGCTTTGATTTGCCCAGCTTGGGATGCATCCTCAAGCAGGGGCAAACCTTCTCAGCGATGTCAGCACGCTAGTTTAATTGCCAGTGTCCGAACGGAGTGACATGATGTCACTCTGGTCCTATACTCCCTAGCCCCTGCTACAAGCACTGGCTATTAAGTTTCTATAGCAAACACAGAGCATGCTATGCTTAGTACAGCAGAAGGACCTACTTTGGGAGGTCTTTTCTGCTCTCCCTTGCCTGTTCGATGGGAGAAAAGTCTATTTTTAAATAGGTTTTTCTCCTATTCAATACATTTGCTAGCACAATATAAAGATAGAATGTTATGCTCTAGTGAGCACAAGTTGTTTGCGGCATGGCAGTCCCCCTTTAAAAGGGCACTCCAGTC
Organism: Pelobates fuscus; assembly: GCF_036172605.1. Classification (NCBI taxonomy): domain Eukaryota; kingdom Metazoa; phylum Chordata; class Amphibia; order Anura; family Pelobatidae; genus Pelobates; species Pelobates fuscus. The sequence continues at coordinate 113,682,423 of NC_086320.1, read as the reverse complement.
CTCTAAAGCTTGCTGAGTTGCATTAATTATGAAGTGTTTCTCCCCTTGTGTCTCTCTCCCCTTCCGTACCTGCTCGCCACGGTACCTCTCAGACCACTTGGCCACGTGGCAGGAGGGGAGCAGCACATCACATCGCTCCCCTCCTGCCAGTAACTCTGCAACCACGGGCTCTGGGCTGGTGCGACTGTACATTGGTCCTGAAAGTAGGCCAATTGCCTACAATCAACGGGGTTGTCGTAGCCGCCCGGCCCCCTTGAGTGACTGGCCCGGTGACTGTGGTAGGTATGCCAATGCTTGAAAAGACACTGTCACAGAGCTGCATTGGAAAGTCTATGATTAGACAGCCACAGAAAGTCTAGGCTTGGTTAGAAGGGGAGGGATTGCAAAGTTTTCAGGCAAGGGATCTGTGGCATTTGACAGATTTTTTTAGATATATCCTGAATAAAAATAATGCATAACTAAATGCAAACATGTTTGCATTTTGGATATGCCTACTAAACAGCAATTTTATTTATTTTTGGATTCAGGTTATATAGTGTCCTTTTTAAAGACAAACTTAGCTGTGCAAGTTAATTTGTTCCATGGCAAAGATGAAATATGGTGGAACTGGACCAGTCACAACTCTTCTAATATTTCAGACTGTAGGGGCATGGTCTATACACCAAAACTGCTTCATTAAGCTAAAGTTGTTCTGGTGACTATAGTGTCCCTTGAATGTCTCCAGCTTTTCTAAAATATTAGAAAAGTTGTTACTGGTCCAGTTCCACCACATTTCATCTTTTGTGACTATAGTGTCCCTTAACCTCTCCACAATTGATGAGGCAAATACATTCCATGTTTGACAGTCCTGGCTTAAATGAAATCATATTAGTGGCATTGAAATTTTACTTGGTTAGCATGTGTAGCAGATAAATTGAATAATGCTGTATGTTCTATATTTTACCTTTCTGTAAAAATCCAACTGTGTGTGTCTGTTCAGTTGCTTCTGTGTGATTTGTTAGTTACGTGAAGCACTTCATCAAAACTATTTAAACTCTATAACCCCAATATTACCGGTGTGGTTAGGGAGTTCAATCATTGCAAGAGTTACTCATGGTTTCCTAAGTCGTAGATCCCTGTTTGACTAGTTGCTCATAATACTGCTTTAATTCCTAAACAAGTTGCACTGTTTACCATATACTTTTCAGGTCCAGATGTTCAACAACAGAAGATAGTCACTGGTGAGCTGATAGAATCATTTGCCAACAAGCTGGGTGAACACTGGAAAATACTAGCTCCTTTCTTAGAGATGAAAGAGTTGGACATTAAAGGGATCGAATCGGACAGTGAAGATGTAAAGATGAGAGCTAAACTCCTCCTTATTGCATGGCAAGATCGGGAAGGAGCTCATGCAACTGCTGAGAATCTAATTGCTGCCCTAAACAGTGCCTGCTTAACGGAACTTGCTGAAAATCTCACAAATGATGCTGAAAATGGTACATAAAAACCTGAGAAAACTTACAACACTGTGTATAAAGCAAGATTTAGTGAACATCTTTGCTGCAATGCCCACGCAGTGCAATGTTTTGTTTATCCCTTTCCATACAGTCTGGAGTTGGATATATATATATATATATATATATATATATATTTCTTTTTTCCTTCCTTCATATTCTGGATTGAGATTACTAATAACATCTTCCCACCTTTATTGTATTGAAAGGACATTTCTGGTCAAATGTGACAGGAGCCACCATGAATTTCTTAATGTTAATTACTATTAGTGCTCATGTGTCCTAATACACTGACAATTTTAATAAAGGATGATAAATAGGAACTTGCTAAATATACATAAAGATCTATGCAATGATTTAAAAAAAAAAAAAAAGACTACAAATGAGAAATGTAATTCTAATGCATCAGTGTGTGTATATATCTTTCTGTAGTTATGAACAAGTTTCCCATTGAGCTGCATTGGGATGTCTGGGCTGCATTACAACGGGAGGGCTTCAGATGAGATTTGTAGCTGTTGCAAGCTGGTTTCAGATATATCCCCAATGGGGTAAAAATTGCATACATGTTTTAATTGCGAGTATATCTGCTAAAGAGTGGGGTTTTTAAATTTGTTTTTGGGTAGGGGCGTGTCCCATAAACATTTGGCTGTGAAAATGTTGATGATTTACAGTTGTTATTTTCAATCAACTGGTATGTCATAACAATAGATGGGTCATGGGAGTTTAATACTTGTACCGCTTACAGCTACTCGGCTGTCATTTTACCACCTCCAGTGATGAGAAAGTGAATTAGCTGCAAGGTAGAGGATATATCCCCCACAAGTGATGAGGCAAATACCTTCCATGTGCGACAGTTCTGGCACAATTTAAATATCTTTGGTGTCACACTTAGTCGAATACATAAGGTATTGGTGTGGTAAAATTTAATACTACGGACTGAAAAATGTATTTGGCAAGTTAGTTTTGTTTCTCAAAGATTCTAAATTTTATTTTCAGATTATATACTAGTTTAATGGACTGTAAAGATTTACATTCTTTTGTACTGGAATATAAACACTTTCAACTTGCAGACTTTTAATGTGAATTTGATTGCCAAGTAAAACAGAACCATGCTTAGGACACTAGCCAATTCAAAGAGCTGAAATTATTATAGTTTATGGAGTCTGACAGTGTCTGCTTTCAATTTCAACCCATCTTGAAGGGGTTTAAAGGGACACTCTAGGCAACCAGAGCACAATTTATTTATTTTTCTGTGCTAGTCACACTGGAGAGAGCCAGGAAATAGAATAAAAGTCCACTATCTAATATTCTCAAGCTCTGCTGTTAGTGTGCCTGCATTAATATCTATCACTGCAGAGACTTCATTGGTAAGCATTGATTCAATGCTTTCCTATGGGGGAACGCTTGAATGGTCAAGCAGTAGGTCCCTAGGTGCTCCTGGGGACGAGGGGGGGGGGAGATCCAGGGCAATTTTCCCACAGGGGCCTGGTTTCAGGTTACACCCCTGTTTTTAAGGTATTGTATTGGACCATCACCGAGTAGGCAATGCTTCCTCCATGAATTGCCCGGGGAGAAGAGCTAAGCAGTGACAGGGCAGCCTTGGTGGTGATAAAAGGTTAGTACATCTTTTATAAATTTTGTAAGGTGGGGAGGAGGTGTGGACTCTGGAAATGACTAGAGCCTGAAAAACTAGCATTCAGACTACAGATCTGCACTATTGTGACGGACCACCTTGCACCCTGTCTGGGTAGCTCCATCAATCGCTGCTTCCTAGTACCCTAAGCACTGCACTGGAACACCATAACCACTGTAAACCCCACAAACCGCCACAGCTTGATTAGGGGCTCGCCGTCCTCCACGCACCCTGGACCCAAGACCAGGATCCAGCTTCCAGTGTGAAGACCTCCTAGTCCAGAGAGCATAGCAGGAACAGCTCTTGGAGCTAGTGATTATACTCAGGTGAGTATTGTGATATAGCAATCCCCAGAGTGGATGTAGTTCTCCAATTCCCCAAACAGCATTCTGTTTAATGGAAGCCACAGTTGGCCTTTTATGCAAGTCCCCAAGCAAGGACCGTGTTGGGGACAGGGACACAAAGCTTACAAACCAATCAGAACAGTAATTAAATGTACCACACTCCTATAACAAACATACAATCCCTCCCATCTGCCTGTGAGATAATTGAATCAGATACTGTATTAACCCAATTATCCAGGCAGAAAAAAAATGTTTTTTTTACAAAACCCCGAAACACAACATATCCCCCAAAAATGTTACATCCCCTGATAGCCCTGTTCTGGGTGAACAACATATACAAAAATATGATCAGTTCAGGAATTTCCTGGAAGTTTTTTTTTTTTTTATGACCGACCGTGTACACGGTCCCATGTCAAAACAGTTCCAGAGAATTAGTGCTAACAGTCAGTCTCTATGTCTGGAGTACAAAAGTACATACTTCACATGAACAGAGCCTTTTAAAGTGCATTCGGCAAGGTATATTGCAGAGCCCATAATCCTGATGCAAGAGGCTGGCCAGCAGGCCGCTCCAAGAACCAGTGACGAGGTTACTTTCGTTACAACTCCTAACTCCTTTAACACAAAGGGCCCCCAGCACCTACTGGACAGTATGATCCCATCTAAGGATCTGAAGGTTAGCGTGCCTCCAGGGGAGTATAACAAACATATGCAAAAAGAAGCAGAAGACAAAACTTCAATAGTATGATATATAATGACAAATAGAGTCTGAGTGGTATCCTACTTACATAAACTAGAGCAAGGGCCTGCTCTAGTTATGTGGGTCAATCCACACCTGAGGATATGTAAGGAACCGGACCAGTAATAAAACGGCAGAACAAAACTTGCAAACTAGAATTCCAGGGACTGGATAATAGTTCTAATTAAACAAAACACTTGTTCAATATGTAATAAATAGATTCTATAGAAAATAGTGCTCAACCAGTCCACAATATAAGGTAAGAATCCTCACTTGGCACATTATGATTTTGCATAACAGACTGAGCATCAGAGTGAACAGGATAGGGACTCTAAATTTGCAGCATCAAACTACTGAACAGAAAGACCCCGCCAGGAAACTACAGGTACTAAAACCACTTCAATGGGATGATGCAGCTACAGTGAGTACAGTGTACCTTTAAGCTCTATACAAAAAGAAAAATATTCTGAGGCAAGATGTGGAGTATAATTTAACTTTTAGGTATTTTGCCTCAGAAATGCAATTAATCTTTTTGTACATTACCAGTGTGGAGGAATCACCCTGAACTATAGTGACAGGGAGTTGGGTATCACTCACAGTTTTAAAAAGAAAGGTAACGGACGAACGTTAAGACAAACTTTAAAAAAAAAAAACCACTATAGCTTTAGACATCAGTGAATAAATATTTCTTTTCCTGTTTAGGTGATCAGCTTCCAACTGTTGGGAGGAGAGGGAACTCTGGCTATAGTGTCCCTTTAAAGGGACACTCCAGGCACTCAGACCACTTCTGCCCATTGGAGTGGTCTGGGTGCCAACTCCCACTACCCTTAACCCTGCAACTGTAATTATTGCAGTTTTTTTTATAAACTGCAATAATTACCTTGCAGGGTTAACTCCACATCTAGTGGCTGTCTACTAGACAGCCACTAGAGGGCACTTCCTGGTCTATGGCACAAGAACCCTGTGCTAGAGCGTCGCTGGACATCCTCACGCTGTGTGAGGACCTCCAGCGTCAATCATTTCCCCATAGGAAAGCATTGAAAAGCATTTTCAATGCTTTCCTATGGGGAGCTCTAATGTGCATGCGCAGCATTGCCACGCATGCGCATTAGGTCTCCCCAGCCGGTGGGCGGGATCAGTCTCGCCCACTGGCCGACGCAATCACAGGGAGGAGCGGCGCCGGAGGAAGAAGCAGCGACGTGGGACAGGTGGCTGCCTCTAGTAAGTTACTGAAGGGGTTTTCACCCCTTCAGCAACCGGAGATTGGGGGTTAGAGGGAGAGGGGACCTGGAGTTTCCCTTTAATGTAAAAAAATAAATAAAACAAATACCCCCATTGGATTTCACGTTAAATGGTTACATATTGGGCAGATATATTTTAGTTAGTTTCCCTTTAGGCTCAGCCCACTGCTTTTATCACTTAATGAAACAGCGATTTATTTTTAATTTCACTTCTTTAAGGGATTCTATAGTTTAAGGAACACAAAGTGTAAGTATTCCTTACACTATAGTTCCCCAAGTATAAGGTTGCTTAACCACAAGGAAGTGCCTCTAGTGGCTGATTGTCTGTTTCTAAAAAACTGCAATGGTCTACATTGCAGGACCAAGGGTGACCGGGACACTGCACCTAGACCACTTCAATGAGCTGTAGTGGTCTGGGTGCCTATAGTGTCCATTTTATCTGGCTGGGCAATGCTGGGTCAGACTTCTGGCATCTGAACAACTGCTAACTCAAGCTAACTTGCCTGCTACTGCAGTTTCACAAAGCAGAAACAGCAGCATGCAGTTAAGCTGAGGTAGTTGACCTTTCCTGGTAGTCAAAGTCCTGTAGATTTTCATTCGATTTTGTGTTTATCTTTAGGAGGCAGATGTACAGTTAGAGAAAACTTCATTAGGACAGCAAAAGAATAAACCATAGTTTATAAAGTAACCAGAGGAAAGATTGATCACAATTTTATTTTGAAATCACGAGATGCCAGCAACAGCTTGAACCAAAAAAAAATGTAAAAAAAAATCAGCTCAAGGCTGGAAACACGTGATTGTGGCCCAAAAATGTGCAACGGCAGCAGTAGCACTCTCACAATGAGGCAACATTAATCCCTCCCCCTTAATGTCGGATAAGGCAAGGATGGCAAGTACTGTGGTATAGACCATGCAACTGTAACAATGAATGAGTTAGGTGTGCAATAAATACTTTTGTTTTTAATCTCCCAAAATGTATTAATTAAAAAAAAAAAAAAAAAAATTAATAACTTTGGACAGTTGATGGCCACATGGGCATTTTAAGATTTCAAATCTACAGTTAAAAATTTGACTTATATTAAGACTTTGTAAGAATACAAATTGCTTTCAAAAATATCCTCATTAACAGCAGCAAAGTTGCTGGAACATAACGTGGCTCATTGAAAAGCATTACATTTGTTTTTGTAAAGTGAATTGGGTTGAAGAACTCACAATTCTGTCTCTATGAGGGAGCAAAAGGAGATGGGCAAATGGAAACAAAAGCAATCCTATATAGGAAACATTTATTGAACACCTAGGCAAAAAAAAATATGACTACAATGGCAAAATGTCATTATTGTTCTATTTCCGCATCCTGGACTTCAATTTGTCGAGGTCCGTAGAGAAGAACGTAAGCTATGTGCCAGTCTCCACCACCAGATAGCCTCAGAATGTCCTCAGGAGACACAATGCTTACTTTGTCGTCATCAAATTTAATCCACTCATCTGAAGAGGAAAATAAATACATACATTGTAAGATCAATGTTTGAAAACATAACGAGCTCAAACAGGACACTACTAGTTAAACAAAGTGGTTCTAAAATTGTTATTTAAGCATAAAATACTTCAAAGGAACTATCCAAACATCCAAAGCCAACCGTTCATACTGCCACTATTTTACTGTTGAAGTGCACCCATACATATTATATATATTTTTATGGAGGAGAAATATGGTCTTTGATATTAGTGTACATAAAACAATGTTAAATATGAATAAAATATATATATTTTTAAATAAAATCCGTTTTATTGGGACGATACAGGCCTGGCATCTCTGTTACCAACAGGGCAACAGTTCATGCCTAATATCGTCAGTGAGTACTTGCGTTAACTTGCACAGCTGATCGCCAAATTAAGTGATATGACTTGAAATTTGGTTGCTTTATCCACTGGCAATACAGGATATACTGCCCTGATCCCTCCAGTTAATACAAGATATTCTAACTAAAAACAGCTAGCAATTCCACTGTGTGATCACACTATAGCAGACAGCAGATGTTACCAAAACAAAAAGAAAGGGAGCTTCTCCTTGGTACAAACTGCAACTGAACTTTATTTTTCACTGCCAACTGGATATACAAAACTACACCATTAGCACTACAATTCCCTCCCTCCATCTGAAAACCCACGTGTGGGGAGGGGGGGGGGGGGGGGAGTCTCTGCCTCTTGTGACATTAAAGTCCCTTTTCCTCACATTTAAATTTTAATAATTTGTACACAAATACAACTAAAGAAAGCCAACTCAAAATCGATTCACTATTTAGTGCTGACTGTTAAATGGCCAACATGTTTAGGGTTTTAATTCATTTTTAGAAGTTGTAAAAAAAAAAATATTGCAAAGACTGAATTGCAGTTTTAAAGCCAAAATTTTGCAAAATTTGAAATGCTAAGCTTACAACTTTTATTGTAGTCAGATAATCCAAAACCGCTACATAAAAGTCTACATTTGTAGAAAGTACACCACCCAGACTATTTAACCAAGACCGTTTTGACACACATCATTTAACCATTTTATCACAAACCTAGGTCAAAATATTACATTCCTGCCTAACAAAGTTTGATCTTCAACAACACAAAAACATTTTTACACTATAGTTACCAGAACAACTACAGCTTAATGTAGTAGTACTGGTGTGTATAGGATGTCCCTGCAGGTATTTTAATGTACACACTGCCTTTTCAGGGAAAAGGCAGTGTTTACATTGCTGCCTAGTAACTCACGCAGACGGCCATTGGAGGTGCTTCCTAGTCCAGTGCTGCAGTGTGCAGCACCAATGTTCAGCATCTCCACACTCAATAAGGAGATTCTGATTGGCACAGTGTGGTGTTTTGCTTCGCATGCGCAATAGCATCCCATTGCTTTCTATGGGAAGCAGGGCCAGCCACTGCAAGACAGGCAGCACATGGGAAGAAAAATAAAAAATAAAAAAAAACACCTTTCCCATGCAATCAGAGGGTGGGCAGTAACCTAAACAGACACACACAAATTATAATTTTTTTTTTAAAAATTTTAAGTAATGTCCACCCAGCCTACATACCTTTGGGATAGTTAAAGAGTGGAACCTTCCCCCTGGAGCCCAGTATGGCTTGTGTTAACTTCAAGCTCTTCCTGCTCTGCTCTCTTGTGTGCTGCCTAGTGATGCAGGGCCGGAGTTACAGACTTTTATGGCTCCTGGCATCACAGCAGGGCGAATGGGCAGAGCAAGAACTGCAGGAAGATTTCAGCTCCCTCGCCACCCAGCTCCACTCTCCCACGGCCGGCCACCTCCACTGAGCTGACAAACACACAGATGCCAGGACAAAATACCGTACCTAGTTGCCGTGGCAATCTGGGATTTGTCGAGCCCTGCTATAAGCAAAATGATTACATTATCACTGGAGAGTTTTAGTAGAATGAAATAACCAGTGAAACAGGTTATCTAAAAAGCTACACCAGATATTCTCTAAAGTTCCTAGACAGAGTTTCCTCTGCCAGGAGCTCATGGACTGTCGCTTGTCTATAAAGGAACTCGCAAGATTATCCACAGATATCGTCATGCAATGATCGAGACATTGCTGCAATTTCCCCAGCCGTCGCTAGCGTGACATGTGGCAATAGTTATCAGGAAGATCTATGGAGTGACGTAGAGGTCTTTCATGAACCCAGTTGATCTAAAGCAACATTTATGCACTTGATACACATAAACAGCTATTTTAAGTAAAGGAATTTGATAGAAAAAAAAAAACAAAAACACACACTACCTTGATTTCTCTTAACCCAAGAAACATAGTGTCCTGAAGAACTAGATCTTCCTTGATGTGTAAGAACTGCCTGCAGCTCATAATAACCGCAATTATTAGAACCAACATCTGGAAAACAATAATAGAAAACAGAGCACTCGGGTCAAATCAAACAATAGATAGATTCATTATGTAATTAAGATTTCTGTTTACATATGGAACAAAAACACCTGCACCATAACGAATATGGATTTAGTTTCAATAGGAAGTCTAGAAATGATGAGCTGGAAACATACAGCTGTAAGAACATGCTCATCAGTCCCCAAAGAAATGGAGTAGTATTACCTGTTCACATAATACAGTCATTTAATAGATGCTCATACAATAATATGGTAAAAATAATTTGGATGAACAAGTATTATGTTACACGTGCATGTCAACTGTATTTCTCCAATAGGAAGCGGTGGGAGTCCAGAGATTGAAGATAGCTCAGTCATTTCCAGGTTGCAGTGAACTGCAATGGAGGAGGAATAGAGTCCATATATTTACCCAAGGAGATACCACATTTTATTAATTTATATTAGACAACACACACCCACCATCATTAAAAGGACACTAGGCACCATAACAGCTTAATCTCTTTGAAGTGGTTATGCTGCCTAGAATCTCCTGGTGCCTAGTCAGTCTGATCCTGAGCACCTGTAGCTACATTGGTGCTGGAGGTATGGCTAATGTAGAGTATACTCCACAGTAGCCATTTCAATTCATTTCAATTCATTCATTCATTCCTGGTGCAGTGCTAAATGGTGAGAAGGCACCTGGGAATTCCAGCACAATAAACATGTCAATGGTGATTAGGATGACTAAAGTGTCCCTTTCAGAGAAAAACAAAACAAAAACAAGAATATAAAATAATGATAAACAGTTGTGGAGTATACTTTAATAGATATGGTCATATTTAATCTTTATAATACTAATGCTTACCATCTGGAAAAGCAAATGGTTCAAACTTAACTTCTTTTTGTGTCACTTGTTTTGACTGCGAAGGTAATAGAGAAGACACAATTAACAAGCAGAATGAATATACTGGGGTTTAGGGCCATATTAATCACCATGAAAGTTTAGCCAAAGGTAAAGGTAGATTATATAAAAAAATAAAAACTTCTGTGGCCCCAAGCTGTTAGATTACTTTGTAATAAATGAACAAATGCTTTAAAAAAAAAAATAATAAAAAAAATAAATAAATAAAAAAGCCTCTCAAATCTTCATGCTGAATTTCATAGAGTTCATAGCTGACTAATGTTAATTCTGTAACGTCTGTCATAAGCACGCATAGCATTCTGGCGACAGACAGTCTAATGGCAATAAAGGGTGGAGGGAAGAGTAGGATAGGAAATGTTACTCTAAAACAGTTTTCTTAAAAGGTCATTCAAATAAAAAATTATAAAATATATTACATACTTTCATGTGATGGCTCAGTTATTAACAACTCACAAGCATTTTGCAGTTATTTTATTTGTAAACTGCTATTTTATTTAAAGGAGCACTATAGGGTCAGGAACAAAAACATATTTCTGACCCTATAGTGTTAAAGCCTCCATCTAGCCCTCCCGTCTCTCTCTTGCCACCCTAAATATAGTATAATCTTACCTATATTCAAGTCTGCAGCTGCTACCTCTGCCCCTGTCTGCCTGTGAAACTGCCTGCTGTCATCATCAGAAGTGTTGTTCTGAGCCAATCACAGTGCTTCCCTATAGGATTGGCTAAGACTGTCAGGGAGGCAGATCAGGGGCAGAGTCAATACAAGTCAAACAACCCTGGCCAATCAGCATCTCCTCATAGAGATGAATTGAATGAATGAATCTCTATGAGGAAATTTCAGTGTCTGAATGCAATAGGTGGAGACACTAAATGTTGTGATGCATACTAGGCAAGACTGAGATAAGAAGCACCTCTAGCAGCCATCTAAGTAGTGGTCAGTGAAGTTATCACTAGGCTGTAATGTAAACACTGCATATTCTCTGAAATGACAGTATTTACAGCAAAAAGCCTGAATGTAATGATTCTACTCACCAGAACAAATTCAATACGCTGTAGTTGTTCTGGTGACCTTTAATTTCTTTAAATATGCAGCATTTCCTTCATCGAATTACAAAAATATCTCTGGTGTTTAGATGCATCTCTAAATGTAGGCATGCCGTAATCTTACTTTTGGTAGCTGTCCAGATACTTTATCTTCCAAGTCTTTAAACTTGGACCGATAAGGGACCATCTTTTCTTGGAGCTCCGGAGTACACAATTCATATATATCCAGCATGAGGGGAAACTTTACATCCTTGGGGTAAAAAAACAGTGCAAGGTTAAGTTATGAGACCTACTCAGTCAGAATAAATAAACATAGAAAGAAATGTAAGTATAAAGAAAATGAGAGAAGAACAGAGAAGGAATATACACATTTTATTAAGAAACTGGTCCACTAGTTGTGGACATAAAAACATAATTTTGTGAAAGTTTACTTCCAGTGAGATCTTTACACTGGAATAACGCTAAAATACTCAAAAGGAATCTGTTCTCGTTTTATCATGGAATGGTTTTATAGGAACCCAGACTGGAGTGCTGGATTTCAGTTTGGGATTTTAAATTAGAAGGTGTACTACTCAAATATATACTGTACAATATTATCCATGCTAAACTTGTTACATGGTTCCTGTTGCACTAAAATACATATTCCAAACTCCCTTTTTACCGCAAGGGAAACATCAAATAAAATAGTATGCTATATGTATAATAGGTATGTCAAATGTAAGAGCAAATACAGAAACAAATGACGAAGCCTCAGCAATGAATACAAACCTTGAGAACTTTGGCATTCACAGACTCCTTCTCTTTGTAAAAGAATCGGACCATCTGGATTGCCAGATAAGCAGGTAAACGACTGATCCTAGACTGAGAAAAGGAAAAAAATAGCCCCTTAAAAATGTTTTTCAAAAAAAAAAGGTATGCAAAACATATGCAGAGATATGAGAAAAATAAATAAATTACCGGTAAGTAACAAAAAAATAAATAAATAAAAAAAACACAGACATGAAACAAAACCGTACTATTATGCGCAACGTGTAGCCAGTCAGTCAATGAACAGAAAATGTACAGCACATTATAAATTAATGGCACTGTGTGTCTACATATTTTCTGGTACAATAAAAAGTGAACACGGCATGTTCGATAACTTTTTACATATATACACAACAATTTCCCAAATACTCTGTTGCATAAAATAAACTGGAAAAAAAGCATTGCGGTTTTCTTTTAGAATGAGGAGTTGTCAGTTGTTTGCTTTTGTAAAACAAAAGAGAAAAATACATAAAAATACATATATATAAAGTTAAGTTTAAAATCTGAGAATGACATAAATTTGTATTGGTTTCAACTGCAGTATTGAATTATGTTCTATCACTCAAAAAACACGAGACACCTTGCCTTGTACAGGGATGAAAAATTAGGGTAAAGCCTTGATACATTTTTAATCCTATGCATTAAAATATTTTAACAGACTGTTCTAATATCTTCAAAGACTACACAACAGTTCAAGCAAACATTTGAGGCAGCTTTGGAATTTATAGAAAATTATTAGGCTATAATATCAGAGAGCTTACAGTGGAGTTAAGAGAATTCTTAGTTTCACTAATTTGGAGTAATTTCCCAGCCAAACGTTTCTCCATTCCTACTTAAAAACAGTGTAGAGCGAGTAATTTTGACCAGCATTTCCCCTATTAAAAACTGGATTGTCTCTTTAAGCCTTGACCCACAGCAGATTACTTGGAAGTACACTGCAATTCTAAAGTAATCAATTACAACGTTCAAAGGTCAGTCTGCAAAAATAACCATGCCTTCTGACATAGGTAAAGCTGCATTATGCATTATAAATCCTACATTAAAAGCAGTTTTTACTGATCTTAATAAGTTTGTCATCACGCATACATACACAGAAAGAGAAATATGTTCACGCGTTACAGAAACTTTGTATAACAGTATTCTATGATTTTATTTTAGAAGGCAGAAATCCCAGGCCTATTAAGACTTACAGTTTTGATGTATAAAGCATCTCTTTGCAATGATGGTGAATGTTTGGTGATTTCATCTTGAAGGCGCTGAGAACAACAAACATAAGGAAATGATTGGAGAAGCAGGCCCTTCTTTTTGCCATAAGAACAGGCATTGTGTGTCATCACAAATAACAAATAAAAAACAAGCCACACAAAAGCAAAACAGATTTTAGATTTGGCTTGAACATTTTGAATTCTCTAGAGCAAGATTTATTTATTTATTTTTTTTAATGCAAAAGAGATTGGTTATCTAAGACACACCCATTGTAAGTAGTCAAACAGCGTTAATTCTTACCTGGGGTCCTCCAAGTGCCACTCACCACCTATCAGTAGGAGGAAGTGAGAGCCAAAAGTTCCTGTTAGAAGCTTTTCTTAGTTAAGCCCTGAAGCGCAGAGCTAGTCCATTGTCTAATAGTCTCAACTGATTGCTGTCAGACAATGAGCTAAACCCTGCATCGTGCGGCTTTGATCAGCCAAAAACCTTACAGCTCTCACTGCAATGTAGTGGTGAGTGTAACCCCACAGACCTCAGAGAGAATACAAACTATTCTGAAATGGTTTACCTACTTACAATTGGTGGTGCCAGGGCACTCCTGGCTCCAAAACCACTATAGTTTGCTACAGTGGTTATGGTAATTGGAGTGATCATTTAATCAGAAAACATCTCACCTGCTTGAGTCCTGTAAACAGATATTTAACTTCTTGGTTGATAAAGCAGCTGAGCTGAAGTTGTTTTTCTTTACTTTTTGTGACATCCTCCTCTTCAGATTCAATACATTTCATGCTTCAACAAGCAATTAAGGGGAAAACTGCTATAGGACACTTGATTTCAGATACTTTAATAGAAGTGCAAAGCACCAGTGGATCTCAAGCTCAGTAACCCCATCACAGGTCATAAGAAAAATCTTAACACCTTACAGCAAATCTAGTTTTAATTTTTTTTTATTAAAATCAATCATAATTGGCAGAAATATGCCGATAGCTCTACTATCATAGGTAACTAGCACTGATCACAGTGATATGGGTCTCTGCTGATAGTGTAAGTGGGTGTGCAAGATCCAATATCAGTCCATCAGTGCACTTCAGAAAATCCCTGGTTCTATCTGAGAGGTAGCAAAATGTACAAAGAACAGAGCTTCACTTACAAGACCTCATTTATACTTTCGGACAGCTCAATGCAGGCTAAAGATTTAGACTTTACTAAAGATTCAGAACGGACAATGCCTCTTTAATGTGAAGTATTACAGTCAATTGAATTTTTGTGGATTAGGAAGAAATGGCCACATTGAGAAATCTTGTAAGTGCATGGCAAAAAACAAAACAGGAAAAAAAAAAAAAAATACTTTAGTTAAACTAAATAACTAAACCCACATAAAAAAAATAAAGAAAATCAGAAGACGACACAAATGCTTGCTATTTAACAGCACAAGAAGGATACGTTGTCTCAAATTCTATCCCAAAAAACTGGTCAATAAAGCTTTTTTTCTTTGAGGCGGTTGCTGCTGCTGCTACTGCTGCCGCTGCTCCCGAATCAGTCTGTAAAGGAAAAATAAATCAATAATTTTTTTTTATATATATGTACAGCTTAAATGTGAATGGAAAAGAAAAAATACAAATACAAAAACAAAAACAAGTGTTTTATAATAAATGGGGCGTGTTATATTTTTTGGGGATAAGAAGAGCACAGAGAAGTGACAGTTTCCTTTCAATGCAAAAAAACCTGCACTGCCAGGTGTTTCCACCCTCCACCCCATCATCCTAACATATTACTATCTTGCCTCCGTGGTCAACACAATTATAGCAGTCTTGTGGAAGCCTGTCCTTTGGATTAATACGTTTTGGGAAGTGAGCTTGTAATTTGGCAAGAGACAGGAGGACAATAGTGCTAGTTTTATTCTATTGGCTTCAGCAGCATTCCATCAGTAGTAATTGCCTCCCCAGTCATAAATATAAAATTAGTTACCTCCATATCAGCATCTCCTTCTATAGGTTCTAGCTTATGCTGCAGCATCCTCATTACCTGGCCCCAACATTCATTTGCATCCTGATATAAAAAAAAAAAAAAGCAAAAAAAAAAAAAAAAAAAAAAAAAAAAACAATTTTAAAAAGTACAGAAAAGTGTTGGTTGTGGAAAATTATTTTTAAAAAATTAAAAAAAATTAAAAATAAATTAAAAAAAAGCACCACACGATTTTTACCTGCTGAAGATACTGTCCCTGTTCCCCCTTTTCTGCAAACTGAGGAAAGGCCATGTGAAGGAACTGGAGGAGAATGATTGGCGGGATACTGGAAGAGGTTTTATCCATTGACTCAAACAAATCTCTAAGTGCTGAAATGAAGGAACAAAATAAAAAACAATGGTGAATTTCATATTATATTAAGTTATAAAATATTTGAAACATTTTCTCTTTTTCAAATATTTAACTGCTGCTAAGGTCACATAAAATACATTACAGTCTATTTTCATATACATCATTCTGGTGACATGTAGCTGTATGCAAATGCAAAGCAGCATGGTTACTTATAAGTCTGTGATTTCATTTTTACCCAAAGCCATTATATGGTAGCACTTGGGGGCTAGGCCTATTGAATGTCCTACTATACTATTACACTGCACAACTATCACAGCTAGTAATGTGGCACGCACCTCCAGGTGAACATAGGCGGGTAGACATAGAAGCAGGATTACTGAAATACGATATTCCCGACCTATACATGTGGTTTGACAGATCCTTTCTGGCTATACTACGGACAGCATGTCCATCGATTCTCAATTCCCTAGACCTCCCACACCAGGGAGAGTTTCAACCTAGCAAATACTCCCTCCTCCATGACACCTGTATACCGCAATAGGCAGTTTCTGCCAGCATGAGAAATTTAGAAAGAGCAGGACTCCAGAGACTCCACCACCTGTGGCAAGGAAACACTATACCTGGCTTCGAACGCTTACGACAGGAGAATTAACTCACTCCCTCTGACTTTTTCTGTTACATACAAATATGTGACTTCGCACACACCCCAGGGGTTAAGGAAGCGTCAACAAGGACCCCTACTACGTTTGAACACCTCTGCAATGAAGGAAAATACAGCAAAGGTCTCATTTCCCTTCTATACATACATCGTAACAAAGAACCCTCAGTATAGGGAGACATGACCTATATATAATAATGGGAAGATGATATAGGAGAAACTCTAGAGGGCATAGAGCGTCGGGAAATCAGGGATACTGCATCCAAGGTCTCCGTATGCACTCTATCACAAGAACAAAATGTCTAAGAATGTTCCGGAAGCATGTCACCCCAATTTTCTTACACAGAGTAGGTCGAAGCCCAACAGACTTATGCTGGAGAATGTGCGGCCAAAAGGCTTCCACATGTGGTGGGATTGCCCCAAGCTGCACAGTTTCTGGAACGGGGTTAGGGACCTAACCTCAAAAGAACTGCAGATGCCTATAACCTTATCCCTATGGACATTCCTCCTATCATGCGCTAAAGAGGGCATGCCCAGACACACAAACTACTGACTAATAGCTTTGGCATGGCACAAAGTTGAAGTTCCCTCCATACAAGAGAGAATTAGGAACATTGGAGACAACCAGGTCATGGACGAACTCACAGCCAAGGTGCGGAACGCAGAATCCAAATTCACCAACGTTTTGGAACCCTGGAGGGATTACTCAAATGCACTTAACTAAGGGGCCACGGGCGGCGGTAATGGACACTCAATACCTTTGGGCCACCAGCGGACTCCGGTCCCGGCATAGCCAAGTAGGGACGGGGACTCGGCTCCTACTGGGGTTTCACCAGGGTCACGGCTTCTGACCCTTAAAAGGAGCCTTGGCTGAGGGCTGGCGGGGCCACTGGGTGGATATCTGCAGTGGGACCGGCGGCCCAGCGCTTCTCTTGCGGAGGCATTTCCCCCCAGTGGCATAACAGAACTACCTCACACATTCCATAGGACACATCCCTCTCTCAGATGAAAAAAAGGACCATCAGCACCACACTCGACACCACAACCACCGCCAACCCCACAAACTGCCGTAGCTTGGTTTGGGTTTCGCCGTCCTCCACCCACCCTGGACCCAAGACCAGGCTCCAGCTTCCAGTGGACCCACCTCTCTTAAGTCCAGAGAGCAGGAACCAGGAACAAGAACAAGCTCTTACAAGAGCTTAATCTGGGGAGTATTGTGATATAGCAATCCCCAGAGTGTAGGCAATTCTCCAATCCCCAAAACATGAGCCGAAACTTCATGAAGGTACAAGATGATCTGTTTAATGAGCACCAAAGGACTTTCTTTTATACAAGTTTCCCCACAAGGTTACCACCCATGTGGACCTTGTGGGACACAGGACATGCAGTTACAATAGCCAATCAAAACAGAACAGTACAGTCAGACACTGCCAGTCAAGGCACACAAACCCTCCCCTCTGCCTGTGATATAATTACTAAACACAATGGGCTAACTTAATTACAGAAAATATACAGTTTTACACAATATTCCTAATCCAAACCATACATGCAATTTCCATATTCTAAATCAGCATAATCAGTATAAAAACATATCCAAAAAAATCATACAATTTGGTCCAGTGGTTCAAAAGATAAGTGGAAGTTCTATTTGACCGACTGTAAACATGCTTTCCTGCCCAAAACAGTTCCACAGATTTAGGCTGTGCAGGTGGTCTATCTTCTCCTCTATCCTGGAGATAATTGGCTTAAGTGGGTGTCGTAACTTAATTATCTCCAGGTACAGGGAACATCTCCATTTACAACAGTAAAAATACATAATTCCTATTATACAGAACATTCAACAGATAGCTTGGATCTGAGCGCTCAATATATCCGAACAGCGCTCAGATCCCACAGACAGAATAAAACCGCCATGGGGTTAAAGTTTAGCAAGGGCTGATGAGAGATTGAGGAGGGACAAAGCAGCCAGTTTAAACTGGTCTGGCAGTGTCCCTGGGACAACGCCCTGCTGGAGAAACAATAGACAGGAAAAAGCGGGAGGGGAAGAGGTACATTTTCTCATGAAATTAAAGGGGCAGAAAAAGTGTGTTACAATCCAAAATGCCCAAATAATGTTTTTAAAAAGGGCCATACACCCCAGTGCCAGTCACAACGCAAGAGGCTAGCCAGCAGGCCTCTCCAAGACCAAGTGGCAAAGGGCACTTCATCACATCAACATACGCATTTCATTTCTCTGCAGAACACAGGAGTTCTGCATTTTGTCATGAAAGCCCTTAAGGTGCAAAGAATACTAGAACGTTATTACTATTAAAACATTTTAAGATGTGTGTCTTCGTTTGTATAAAACACCAACTCTACCCCAATTAATTTTCTTTACTTTTTGTGACATCCTCCTCTTCAGATTCAATACATTTCATGCTTCAACAAGCAATTGAGGAAAAAAAAAACTGCTATAGGACACTTGATTTCAGATACATTGATAGAAGTGCAAAGCACCAGTGGATCTCAAGCTCAGTAACCCTATCACATGTCATAAGAAAAATTTGACCATATAATACTGCCTCCACCCTCTCCCCACCCCCTTTTCTTCTTCTCACCAACCCCTTCCACCTGGCTTGGTTCCTTACCCACCCTAGGAACGGAGAGGCCACGAGAATGGTGTTGACCTATTGGCTTGATAAGTCAGCCTTCCCGGACTTTATGGATATTTTTGTTGTTTGTCACCATGGCCTTGATCGGTTTGCATTGGCTCATGGGAATTCCACGTGGCTGACCGAACGTGGTGATGTGACCTCTTGGTCTTCACAGGGCTCTCTGATACTGGTACCACCAGGTCAATGCACATTAGTTTAATCAGGTTTGACTCTACCACTTGTGTTATCATTGACGGAGGAGTCTATTCCTCCACGTATGGCGACCCAAGATAATAGTCAGGTTACGGCTCTACCTGTTTTATATAGGTACCTGTATGTCCTAATCTATACTTGCCGAGGCCTGTGAGTCTCACACTACAGTTATCAGTTAGGGACCTGCGAGCCTTAACTGATCACTGCACTGCTGGACATTTATATGTACCTGCATATTGTTCATCTCTTGATGTCATGTCGACAACAATAATTTGACTTATCACAAAATACTAAAACAAAATATTTACAGAAATCAACAGAAATTACAAATAAAAAAATAAAATATATCAACTGAAGCAGTCTTCAGAAAGCTACTAGAAAGCAGACATACTCCTGTCGCAACATGCATTACTTATACATATCCAATCAACTGGAAATAAAATATAATTTACCTGCAGTTATATACTGAGCCGATGCCATTTCACTTGAAGGTCTCAATGTACCTGCATATCTTAACAAACGCAAATAATGAAGGAGGACAATGAAAAACAAAGATAAGTTCTAAACCAACTCCATTCATAACAAAATATGTCCAAATGCCCTACAAATGATAGTATTGCCTGTCTTTGAACTTTCAGCTAAGGCTGTTGACTCTATTAACACACACACAAATAAAAAAGTTCTCTCAGTGTTCCCTACCTACAAATATAAAACCATATCAAATCACTAAAGGTACATTAAATAACAAACAACAAAGGAGGCCCGAATACGTCTCAGATCTCATATGCAGAGAATGTGGCAAGCCTCTTTAGAAATAAACATTGTATTCCCATACTTGGGTGTATTATCAGATTTTAATGTTATTTTTCAGGAAATGTTTGGTGACTGTATCTAAGAACAGGTAATAAAGGTTTATCAAATAATGCAACTATACATGACATCTTATGTTTCTAAGCAAGGCAGACAACTGACCTCCATCACTCAGAAACAAATGCTATGCTCAAAGTCCTGCAATGCGGGGATTGTGAGAGAAGATCTAATGTTTCAAAACAAACCTGTCAACTGCAGGTAGATGTAAGTAAATCTGAGACGGTTAAAGAGTGTTTCACATTAAGTATTGACTTTGCTAATGTCATACATAAAGTACATGAAGAAGACTCTAAAGCCTTAATAGTGCAACACCTGGCTATGTGTCGCAATACTGAAACAAGTCATACCTGTCATACCTCTTAAGTGCTTCTTTTAGCTCAGGCACAGAACGTATACACTGAACAGTAGCATTCATATAACAAGTGTTCCCAAGGTTAGTTAATCCACAAGGTAGTTCCATCTACAGGAAAATTATAAGGCATGTCAAACACGGTTTGCATTGAAATAGATATTTAGGGGGAACGCTTTTTTTATTTTTTTAAACTATGATTTGCATACTTAATATCCAGTATTAAAGAAAGAATAGAAACATAAGAAGCAAAAAAACATCACATTCGAGGTGTTATGCAAAATAAAATGTATCACTTTTCCTAAACAAATATGCATATCTAGCACATGAAACATGGGCAATACAACATTTAAGGGAAACTGTAGAAACTTAAACTAATGTATATTCACAGAAAAAAAAATAATAATACATGCAAGCCTGTTATTGGCATAATAAATGCTACTATGCATCGCAATGGCTATTGGCTTACAAGCAGTTTCATTCGTGTCTTTTCAAACTCCTGAAACTACTGCAGATTACTGAACCACAAGGCAGGTTTTCATGGTATATGTACATAACCCATGGAAAAAAGAAGGCATATGACTGGCTGAATCACTTCTTGGCAAGTGTGTATATTTGAAGCAAACATTCAGATGGGAGCCTCCATTTACTTTGTGTTTTTGCACGGTTTTATTCAAGACTTCCACTATACATTAAAAGCGGAGGTTAAACGCAGTCTACAGTGTTTATTTAATATTGCAAATTCATATTATGAAACACCAGGCTCTAAGGTACATAAAACACTTACAGCAGAAGCCAGCTGCTCCTCAGTCATGTCTTCTACAAAGACAGGCCTCACTGCTGGTTCTTCTGGGAGAGCCTCTGCGGAACCCATCATCAACAAACTCATTCCCTGAAAGAAAACATAAAAGTTAACACAAAAACCATTCGTCTTTTGTACTACAATGATGCTTAAATTAATAAACTTAAAAAATAGCTAGTGCTTCTCAAAAAAAAAAAAAATATATATTAAGTATATTAAAAAGTATATGATGATGGTTCTAGGGCAAAACACTGCATACGCTGCCTTTTCTTATTGAAAAAAATAAATAAAAAAAAAACGTTTAGATTGCCTCCCAGTACCACCTCTAGTGTCTGCCACTCTATGTGGTGAAGCATTGGATTGGATAAGATGATCAGTGTTACGCATCTCAGCTAGAGAAGGAGTGGCGGACGTGGCTAGATGTCGAGTATATGTTTTAGCTACAAATAGGACTAAACTCTGAAGTAACCAATAGCATAACCTGAAAGATTACTAGATCAAAATCTCAAGCCATCATGGCTTATACAATTTAAGAGCAAAATTAAAGGAACAGTGCAAAGTTTTCACTTGCCAATGGAATTTGCAACATTCCAATTCTGATACATACATAAAGCCTTCATAAACAGAGATATACCAAGCTCTGGTAGAACAGAAACTATAAAGAAAAAGTATTGTATGTAACAGGGACTTGTGTAATCACAATAATTCTCCAGAAATGCATAACTATTATTAAACACTGAAGTTCTGAACTAAATTCATCCACTGAAGACTGATCGTGGCCAGAATTCAGTACTTACATTTTTCAATTTGATATTTCCCCACTCATCATCCTGTAATGAACAAAAAGAAAAGTTTTAGCAGAGGAATATTAAAAATAAAACCAAGCCAAACATGGAAATATATGGTGATGTCACACAGGACAAGGACAACAGTGTTATACTATGACATGAGTCCACAACCTTTTTAGAGAGACTGAAATTCTTACCGTGGGGCCACTACCATATGATATCAGTGAGGTGGTTGTACTTTAATCTTGGGAGAGATCTTTCTAATGTCTGGTTACAGACTGCTGGATTAAATCTGTAGCATTTCTAGCAAATTTTCATCTCCTATCACCTTCCCCAAGTTTGCCTCTGCTTCACCTCCACATGTCCATTCCCAAATCTTCACAAGCCAGCCCATCCCTTGTGTCTTCCTTATGTCTCTCCCCGTTACTCCTTTTCCTTGTATCACCAATTTCACACTGGCAGTGCGGCTCACCTCCCCACCATTCACATGCACAGCTCTGCATGTGAGGAGATACAGGGATGTGAGCCCCTGCCTCTTATCCTTCACAAATAGCGCCAAACTATAAAGTTCTGGAAAAAAAACTGTTGCTAGGTAACACATAACAGGGGTCTGACATTGACATGTTTCTATTGGCTGACTGTGATGATGCACTTCCCTTTGATGGCAAAAGCACATGTTCACTTGCCGCTACGTGTAATTTGGGAGACAGAGGGACAGTGGTCATACATTAGCAGGAATTGGCCAAGGGCCAGATGTTGTGCACCCTTACTCTAGGACATTCTGCTGTTGGAGAATATATCTGTGTTCAATCTTATTGCCCCCCCCCCCCCCTCCCCCCAAAACACTGTACAACAAATAAGCATAACTGTTCAGTTGGAATGGCATACCTTTAAAGTCCCTCCTTTCACCATGACTTTCTGTCTATCTGGTTGCACCCCAGTCAAGGCAAAAAGTTGGGCTTTGAACACCATAGGAGGCTCGTCTGTGTTCAGCTCCACATTGTCAAATTTCTCCTTCCCCCATTTGACATTTACTGCAAATATAAAAAACACAATAATCACTGTTCATCTGTTGACCATATCATAGAATGTTCTATAATTTACAAAGCAGAAAATGGCAACACTGACTATAGGCTACTGCTTCCAAGAAGGAAAACAATCACTGGTTTATCCTTTATATGATAATGGCTTAATCCTCAACTGAATGGAATACTGACATTTGTTTTCAG